>NC_136495.1:13489089-13559089 GCF_053919585.1 Euprymna scolopes | reverse complement strand
GTCTGTCACACTTAAATTTAAGCATACAGTTTTTGATTCATTAGTCATCCATAGGTTTGTCTTTAATCTAGCAGAATAAATAGTTTTCCTTTACAGACCCTTTCTCAGTGAATAGACCTTTCTTGTCTTCCCCTATCGGTAGCTATCATCAAGTAGACTGTCCACTAGTATGCTAGTAAAATATTAAAATAAAAATGCCGTAAAAGCCAGCTATGAACCAGCGTATTACGGTCGAGTAATACGTTACAGTGCCAATCTTAATGTCATAATGAACATCGCAATGATGAGGATACTGGCCCGTTACCGTTGCAGGAAACGGTAAATCAGTCGCGGTTGCCTTTTGATGGACGGTGACGTTTCCTGTTTATTTGACTGCTGCTTATTAACAACAGTTTATTGGGATTTTTCTGCCTTGTACTAATAATCGGCGTAAAAAGACATCAATCAAATTCGTGGGTCAGGGGACGTCAGAAAATTTCATCTCATGAATTCAAATGAAGGGTATTCTATTTTTGATTCGAATATTTTGGCAGAGTTTTAATAAAATATGGTTAGCCTTAATTGAGAAAGCGGCCGTTTTTACGCGATTTCTATTTTCTGTTTTCTTCTTCTGAACTGGCTTTAAGATAGCAAAATTTAATAATTTATTTCCTTGGCATATGTCCCCGTGTGTATATTAATGGTTTCGTTTGTCGCTCTGTCACACTTAACGTTTTAAATGCCATGTTATTTGGCATATTACGCTTAAGTTAAAAAAATAGCATATTTTTGTCTGTTACGCTAAAGATGAAAGTAGCATGATCTTTGGTCTGCCACATTTAAGTTAATAATATCATGTTCTTTGGCCTGTCATGCTTCAGTTAAAAATAGCATGTTCTTTATTTTATAAGACGTAATTTAAAAACATCATGTTTTTTGTCTGTCACACTTGAGTCTCAACTGATTTTTTATTGATAACAGACTTAAATTTAAAATAGCATTTTTATTGTTCTGCTCCAATAATATTGTCTTTAGTCTGCCACGTTTTCATTGAAATAGCATTTTATTTGAACTGTCTCGATTAACTTTTAAATAGCATTTTATTTGATTTGTCACAATGAACTCTTTAATAGAATTTTTTGGCTAATTTTTTTGTTTTATGTTTTTGGTTTATTGGTTTGATTTGTTTAGTTACGCTTGAAATCGTATTTTATTTGGTCTGTGACATTTAAATTTTTAAATGACAGTTTTTCGTCTGTTACGTATGTGTTGGTAATCGGTTTGTCTTTGTTGGTCTTCGACAGTTAAGCTTCAAATCGCATTTTTTCTTCTGTTACGTTGATAATTTTATTTTCGTCGATGAGCGTAGAACCTGAATGTACATTTCAAAATTGATAATCGTTGAAGAATCTTAGAAGTTCTATCTGTTGTCTGATCTGTCAAACGTAAGTATTTTCCTCGGTCTGCAATGATTAGTTTTGAGAAAGCCTTTCTTTTCATGTTTCACACCTAGTTGTTAGTAGAACACCAGAACGGATGTAATAACATTTTCTGTTGTTTTTTTCATATATTATTTTAAAAGAACATTTCCTCTTATCTGTCACACGTTAATTTAAAATACGATTTTCTATAATCTGTTCCACCTCAACTGAAAATAGAATTTTATTTCGTCTGGCCACACTTACTTTTTGAATAGTATATCTCTTGCTATGTCAGGTTTAAGTTTGAAACATTATTTTCTGTCATCTATTGTGCTTAAAGTTGAAGCCACATTTTCTTTGGTTTGTAACGCTTAAGACTGCTGTAAAGTAGGTGGGTTCTTACTATTGAGCTAGAAAACTACTCACTCCTGAGACTATCCTGTACAAGGCTACCATTTGCCCATGCATGGGGCATTGTTGCCACGTTCGAGCGGGTGCATCTACGACAAGCCTCTCCCTCATGGATAGAGTCAAAAAAGAGTGTTCAATCTAACACGTCCCACTTTATCAACTAAGCTCCCACCCCTTTCCCATCGCTTCAATATTGTATCTATGTGCCTGCTTTAAAAGTATTTTAATTGAATGTGCTCTAATGAACTCGTTCCACGTGTGTCCCTTCGACTTACATATCTCCGACAAAACCGCTTAGAAACAGAATCTCACCTCTTCACCATTGAGGTTCCTAAATGACAGAACGTTTTTACTCTAATAGTTTCTTCTATTGAATAGCTAGACATCGGAATTCCCTTCCCGCTACATGTTTCCCTGACTGGACTTATATGCAAACGTTTAAATGTAGCATAAACCAACATCTGGTGAATCTTTTCCAAGCATGGTCCCAAATAGTTACTTTTTACGTCTGAGTGGCGACATTCCTTGTTATGGGTGAACCTAAGTAAAACAACAACAACAACAAAAAAACTAGTTTATCGCTTGGTATGTCAGGTTTATGTTTAAACTATTATTTTCTTTTATCTGTCGAGTTTAAATTTGAAACAAAATTTGCTTTAGTCTGTCACGCTTATGTTTAAAACATCGTTTTAGTACGAAGCGTTACTTAAAGTTTGAAAAAATACTTCGCTGATAAACGCGCACATTAAATTGAGCATGTGTCTGAATATAGAAATGAGAGGGTCAACTCGTCTGTCACGCTTAAGTTTGCAATAATATTTTTCTTGCTATACGCGAAGATTGACTGGACGCAACTTATGAATCAATCCGTTCTTCTGTTTATGATGTATATCTTTTCAGAGTTTTAATTTTATTTTAATTTCTATCTTTTCAATTTCTTTTCAACTGTAGACGAACGCGAAATGAAAACAGAGGCAAGACGCCAAGTTATATTCACTTCCTGATTATTAGTTTTCTTCAATACAACGAGACAAGATACAAATTTATTTATGTTCACTAATAATAAGTTTTCTCAGTTGGACATGTTTACAGTGATAAGCGTTTCTTTTCTATAGGATCAATCGACTAGGAAAATACGGAAAAACGCCTGATGATCGCTGATAGAGACAGTGCCTCATCAATAATGTAATGAGTGTTGCCACATCGCCGGCAGAAGTTCAACTTAGTGATTTTGGATGATGACTGTGACCATTGTCTTTCTGTTGTTTATGTATTTATTTAATTTATATGAAAATAGGTTCAGACAATACATGAAGCCACTTAATATAGTAAGTTAACAAGAACGAAAGATTATCATGATGAAGACAGGATGTACCCATTAGAAATATCAACGCCCTTGGTGGGAGAAAAACGATCAGTAGGAAGAGAATTTTACACGCCAGCAATGCTTAGGAAAATTCTACTGGAATATGATGTAATATTACAAAGAGAAAATAAAACATCAATTTGATGAAGACCACTACACTGACGTGTTAAAGGATCTGGAACAAAGGAAGCAGAGAATAGGCCAGACAATTCTGCTATAATAGTATTTATAAAAATGAGTCTAGTAACATTACATTTGTGTGATAGATGTTGCAATAAATGAGAAAGAATGAGTGGGGGGGGAGATCACATTACAGATACGTTTCTGCATCATAAAAAATTACCTTCAAATTAGACAGATATTCGCCAACTTAAATATGATAACAACATGGTCTGATAGTAGAATTTAGATGTAAAGAACAACCTAAGGTGTGAAAAAGTGTTTAAATCAACAGATAGAAGTCACTTTAAGAGAAGAAGAAAAAGCAAAAGAAAAAAAAATGTATCTAATATATGGACTTCAAGAAAGATTTGAAAAGAAAAAAAATTACCAAAAAGTTTCAAAATCAGACAAGGACCCATGGCGTAGTTGATAAATGATTTGGTTGAATTCCGTTGGAAAAAAAAGTTATTTTTTGTGAGATTGAAGATTCAATCTGAAGTGCAGGTAACCCCAAAATACAATTGCAAATTACTTATGACTTCTGCACATCAGAAGGAGACCACGTAATCCCTATGGATTAAATAACGGCTTGCGTTCGAAATTCCACTGGTACGTTACGACCATTATAATGGCACATTGCGACCGTTTTTTTTTTAATTCTTGGTGAACGCGGAGTTAAATCGAGCTAAGATGATATAAGATTATAGAAGCTTCCATCTTTGAGATATAACAATTAAATGTGTGTATTAAAGATGGAAGCTCCTATAAGATAAGTTGGTTAATTGCAATATATATTTTTTAGATGCAAATTTTAATATAATTTATATTGATTTCACTTTTGAATTTGTGTTTTACTTAATGTATGATGATTTCTGGTTCAAGAATGTTCACATTTTGGATCGCAGGGTGATTTAAAATATAGCATGAATAAAAGATCCGACGATTACGATTTCTCCCACTTTCTATCTGTGCCTAAATCTAAAAGCAGATTCCATGAACAAAGCTTATTTCCATAAACTGACTGTCTGTGGAACGCTGTTCCGCTGGCCTGCTTTCCGGTTGAATACAACGTAGTAGCCTTCAAATCCAATGTAAACAAGTTCTTATTGAGTCGTTCCCATAAATAAATAAATTCTACCTAATTTACATCATTAAAGAGTACTATACTACCACCTTACATTCTTTAACACTTATCCTCGAGTGGCTATTGGGATTTGATAAGTGATGACCCCCTCCAGAAAAAATAAATTAGAATAGTATCAAATTATACGAATAATGACTCCTCATTTACAAAATTTACAACCGTGATTAATCACTGCTTCTTGTTTTTGTTTTCACCAACAAAACTTTTACAAATAACTGGATTTAGCAGGCTTAATTCTGGTATCCCCCTTGGCATAAATGGTGTGTACTCACATATATTTTGTAAAGGAACTCAATATTGATATCCCACATTCGCCACTGAAGTACTATATATGTAGAACTGATAAAGGACGATCCCCTGATTCCTATTTACAGGATGTTGAGTGTTTTCTACATGAGCCAGAGTGATTCTGAGCCGCAAACGAGGGGCCTAGGAGAAGAGATGTCATTCGTTAGCCGCCTGGTTCACAGATGTAACCTGCTTTATTCATGAGATGTTGTTAGAGGTTCGACATGGCCGAGGAAGCTTCTTCTTTTCTTCGCATGTGCATTTAAACACTTTTTCGATCTTAATCTTATATCTTTGCTGTATTGCATTATGCCATCCAATTTTTATTAATTATTTGTAGACATGTTTTGTAAGAAAGATTCTACCATTAGTTCATCTGATGTATTACACTTAGTTTATGAATAGCATGTTCGCCTGTCACACTTAAACTTGAATTAGCAGTGAACTTGTTAAACGCAGATAGAATCGACAATCTTATACACGTTTTGAAGCTAAAGTTGTTAACGACGGGAAAGGAATGCCGAGGCTTTAACTTTATTCCCAGTAATCACTGCCTTCCATAGTTGTTGTTGTCTGACCACGTTTTCCCTTCAGAGCCCGTGGCGCAGTAGATAGGTGCGTTGAATCTCTACGGTTCCAAATGCGCATTGTCTGAAAATGGAGGTTTCAATCCTACTGAAAGCAGGCTAGAGGATTAGTTGGCCAAAACGTGCTGAGACAACAACAAAGGATGCAGTTAAGAGACCTAGCATTCCTATCCAGTTGCGATTAACCATTTGATGAAGGTCAAAGGTATAGTTGGTTGAAAACGCCATGAAACAACAACAATGATAATGAAGATAATAGTCTGGAAATAAAATAAATAAATATACATTTTAGATTTGTCCAGGCATATTACTTAAGAATATAACCCGTCAGTAATCTGGCGCTTATGTTTGAAATAGTATTATGATTACAAACTACGCAGTTTTATCGGATGTATATTATAAATATACGCGCTTGTTGTTTTATATATTTTACATATTTGTGGATCCTAATTTTTTTATTTTTGTTTCTCATCAGTCAAAAGAAAATGTTATGAATTCGCTGCTGCTGATTATAAAAACGTCGTGTTCCAGTCAATATAATTGTTAACATCTCCTTTTTCGTTGGTCTAAAATATATACACCCTGACAGCGATTAAAACACACCACAGTTGTACTATAAAATAATATATTGTTTTATTTCACACGACAAATCAGCTTTTGATGATAAGTTATATTGATTTTTTGATATTTCTGAAGGCTCGTTATGTAGGTGCGTGGTTGGGTCGCAAATTAGTGGTAGAGAAATGTGAGAGCCTCGCTTCTCTCTGAACGACTGCATGCTTTTCTCTTTGTGATGATTTATTTATATAACCATTCTTTTCTAATAAGTATGTTTAACATTTTCTATTGTCTATCGTGTTAATGTTTTGACCGATATCCTCTCTCATACTTCTGAATCAAATTATGCATTGTATTAGATAATGGGATCCATCGTCATATCGAATATTTCTCTTCCCGAGGTCGCTTGTCAATATCCAACAAAATGTATAAATAACTTCGTCAGAATAATTGTTGGATATCAGTTACGTACCAGTGTTTTCAGATTAATATTAGATGGTAGTTCCACGAAGACTTTCCAAGTCAAATTATTTAAATATATTCTTAGATCTTATTCTCTGTGATCATCAAGGTGGACGATAGTAGCGCCTCACATTTTAGGTATAAATGTATTATCTGTTCCGATACTAACCCTGCTTTTCTCTGTCCTCAGTCAGTGAAGGAGAAATCTTTCTAGAATGAGGTATTTTAATGTTAATATCAATCTAGAAAATATTTCGAGGAAACTGAATTTAATCTACATCAAATCAGAAAAGATACTACGCATTGTGCCTAGTAATAGGTCAATGACTTGTTTTGTGAGTTATATGCTTTTTTTATGTTTTTATTATCAAAACCTTTCCAAAGACCTTGTTTCGTGCAATTTACTTGCTTTCTAAACTCATACGTTGCAGCCATATTGAAAATTTCATCACAATATGTTTAGAAGTAAATGCATTCTACAGATTTTAATGTTACAAAGAATCACCATTTTTTTTAGCTATGTTTTGTTAAACAACCGGTGGTTTGGACAGGATATTAAGTGTTGAAAAATAAACAGTCCTTATTGAAAGGGTTTATTTTCTAATGCACACGTCTTCAGAATTTAGGCAAAAATAGCCGCCGGTATTGACTTTCATAAGAGAATATATATATATATATATATATATATATATTCACCTTGTGCGTGTGTAAGTTCCTTCTCATAGGTTTGGAAACGGCTGAGCTTATCTTTTGCAAGATTTAGTAATTTTTATATGATTTAAAAAGGGCGCTATACTGGGATTTATTATATATTAATTAATTAAAGCAGCAAAAGTTTATGCTCTTCCAAGATAATAAACAATTGGGGAAGGTCAGATCCAAATAAATATTGGAAATATATATCTTCATCCAGATATAATAGTGCGCCCCCAAGTGGTTGCGTTTAGGAGAATTCTAGGAAATAAGTTTATATATTAAGTAAAAAGGGATTTATACATGTTTTGTCACAAGCTATATAGAGAGTCTTTTTTGTGAGTTAATTAGTTCAGCTATTGGACGGTGTCGGTAAAACAAAAAAAAAGAAAGAAAGATATTTTCAGTAAAGTTCATCTATTTTTTTATTTAGTCCGGGTCATCATTTTTTTAATTAGTTTCTGGGAATCATCGAATTAACAAGCGACCATCTGTCGCATGTATGTCCCGCTCATCCGACATAATTTTAACTTCAATAATTGTTTTTAGGATCGTGTTTTATCAAACTAAATACAGCGTCAATTATCTCAACATCGTTAGACTTCTGCTACTGAGCAGATTAATATATATTTACTTGGCTCAACACGCGGGTAAAGTTAGACAGAAGCTCAGCTTAAAAGCAGAGGAACTCTTGGTGGAACAGAAATAAAAATTGCCACAGTCAAAAAGACTTCTTTTCACATTGTTAGAGAATCTTTTTATTTATTACATCTTTTATTCGGTATTCTCCATTGGAAATGAATTTTCACATTGGAAAAATTCAGTTCTGGATAAACAATTTTAAAGCCAAATGGATTCTGTTTTTCCTTCGTTACTTCTCCTCGTCCTCCTCCTCATCTTCTTCTTCCCTTCTTCTTCTTCTTTAATGAACATATTATTGTCATCGGAACCGGAGGAGAAAACAGTTTTCAAGGGTATGGGGCAATGAGAGGTGGAGTTCGTCTTTGCAAACGCTTGTGAGAATGATTAACTGCCTTAGTTAAATACGTCGTAGCAAATAATAGAGTTAGCGGACACACGTTTTCTTTCCTGACCCGCCTCCCTGTCGCTGTGAGGTACAATCAATGCCAGATCGTCGCGCAGCGGGCCGTCAGCCTTCGTTTAAATTATGGATAATCCATCGGCGCGATCAGAGGCCGATTGATTTCAACCGTTTCCCTTCGACGGGGCCAATCAAAAGCGTTGTCCATTTCAATTCTTACTGTCAGTCGTATTTAATAAACGACCAGCGCTTGCAAGTCCTCCCGGGACTGAACTTCGCCTTCTGACGTCATTGATTAGCATGATGTGATTAGATTTCCGTCATAACCGGTTCAAGGTAGTCTTTAGTCATTATTATACGTAAATCTTGTAAATGCAATATTAAATGTTTAAGGTTGTCAGCAAGAATGTAACTAGGTTCTTCCATTTGACAGAAAGTTTAGGACTGAGCTTGTTATTTAATTGTAGTTGAGACGTGTTGTTTGACTGAAGCTAATGTATGAAATAGTATTTTTGTAAGTCTATAGGACTTAGATTCAAAGATCATTTTCTTTGATTTGAAATACTATTTTCAATAGAAATACAAGTTATGTTCCTCCCTCAATCGGTTCCACAACATTTTACGTTTAAATTAGAAATGGCTTTTGCAACATGTGCTAATACGGTAACCGCATTTAAATATTATTCAGTTTTGTAGTTATTTTTAAAAAAAAAACATAAAATAACCCTGCATAATTATATATACGAGGTGCCTTCAATAACTTTCTTTTTTTCACATGGGCACTTTTATTGATAGTACACACATGACCCTGTATTCCTCATTTGACGAAATTTCTTCCGGTTTCAAAACAATTGTACCGGTCTAACAACTTCAGAAAATCACCACTGAAGTCATCTGTTTCGTTTACTCATGTTCACCCCTTACAAAGCATATCTCCACTTAGACGTAAGCGACTACGTTTTGGGGCCATGTCTAGGAAATATTAACAAGATATTGTTTATGTTACATTATAGCTTCTGCATATCAGTATAACCAGTGAAGCAGACAGCAGGAAGGGAATTCCAAAGTCTACCTGTTTGAGGGAAGAAACTATTAGAATAGAAAGATTTCTGGCATTTAGGGACAACGAAAGTGAAGTGGTGAGATCTTATAGCTAAGCGTGTTTGTCGGAGATATGTACAAATGAAACAAGTTCATCAGAACACATTTCATGAAAGTATTTGTAAAACATGAACAGTGATGCAACATTTCGGTGATGAGACAGGGGATGAAACTTCGTTGATAAAGTGAGACTGATTAGATTGACAACTGTTTTTTGGATTTTATCTAAGAGGGAGAGACTAGTGGTAGAAGCACCAGCCAAGATACGACAACAATACTCCATGCATGAGCGAATGATGGCCTTGTAAAGGTACAAGATACTCTTAGGTATGAGTAGTCTTCTAGCTCAATAGAGGGAACCCACCTTCTTTGTAGTAGCCTTTGCAATATGCTCTATGTATTTGTTCCAGTTCATATTGCCCGCAAATGTTAGGCCGAGCAGTTTGAAGGCAGAATTTAGAGGGTGGAAGAGGCGTCTTGTAATTGTTAAAGGAGAGCAGCTTAGTTTTACTAGCATCAAATGGTACCATCCAATTGCGGTCCCATTCGACTATAGCCTGCCATTGTCGTAGATTTATGTAAATCCGTTCTTCCCTCTTGCATATTATAGAGTGTTGTATCATCATCAAATATACCCATCTCGGACACAATATTATTAGGGAGGTCGTTTATGAATATGAAGTATGATAATGGTCCAAGGATCGACCCCTTAGGCACTTCCGCATTAATGTTATGCTGCTTGGATGTACGTCCGCCAGTGATTAACTGTATGCTTCTAGGAAGAATCTAATTATATTTAGTATGTCCAGTTATACCGTACGATTTAATTTTCATTAGCAGCCTTTATGCCTTGGATATATCAAGGGATACAGCCGTGGCTTCGCCTTTCTTATCCAATACATGGTAAATGCGTTCAGAGATGATTGTTAAAATATTGTGTGAGTGTGTCAATGACCCTCGTCACAGCCTCATACATTTCTCTAATTGTCTCATAACGACAGCTTCTAAGGTTTTCCTTGAGCTTAGGGAATAACCAAAAATCAAGGGAACAAGGTCTGGACTATAGGGAGAGTGAGGAAATGTTTTGATGCCCATCTTGGTCAAATAGTCAAATGGTCAAAGATGGAGTTGTGGACTAGTGCACTCGCGCAAATCTTTCACATCTTAAATTCCTCGCAAAAATTTGTGTGAACAGTTCCGACATTGACATAAAACTGTGCACTTATTATCTCTATAGACACACGACGGTCCTTAACCATGCCATTCTTTATTTAACCAATCAACTCTGAAGATCTGTTTCCCTGACCCCTTTCCCATCGCTTACTATCCCTTTAATACTT
Source organism: Euprymna scolopes (assembly GCF_053919585.1). Lineage (NCBI taxonomy): Eukaryota > Metazoa > Mollusca > Cephalopoda > Sepiida > Sepiolidae > Euprymna > Euprymna scolopes. Next base: position 13,548,535 of record NC_136495.1, on the reverse strand, counting down.
CCTGCCTTCATAATCTTTTATGCAACTCAGAAACTGAAGCTCAATTCATGCAAGATTGGTCCAAAAGCAGTCTGAAGCATTCTATTGCTTCCATATCTGTTGCATGTTTTCCTATTTTCAAACGGAATTTTGTTGCAGACCGTTCTTCTAAAGTATCCTCACGTCCAAATTGCATTTTTTAAAATTCATCAACTCTGCAAATAAGCTTTAGTCTAGTATATTTCAATTTCTGCTGTAACTGTTCATTTGAACATGAAATCATAGAATTTGGCCAGTCATCTCATGAGATGGGGAGCAATAACCTACTGAATTTTCAAGAGTCTACGACAATTTAATATGTCTGTAATAAAAGAGTCTGGAAACTTATTGAAGGTACCTCGTATATATATATATATATATATATATATATATATATATATATATATATATATATATTGTTTATGGCAGAATATATTCATTGTTTGATATAATAATTAAATGAATGATTTTGCGCTACAGAAACAAGTGCTTTCAAGAATTGTGCATGTCAACTTAAATGAACAAATTGTAAGATGAATAACATCTTGAGATTTTGAATATAGACCTTTGTCTTTTATTAGTTATAATCTCTGTAATCATATTGAACTTCATAAATCAAAGAGTCGGTATTAATAAAAAACTGACATATAATTGACAAAAGATATTTTCACAAAAATATGTATATATACATATATACTTGTTTATTGTTATATAAACATGGTCACATCCTGCTGCTACAAATAGCCACTTGTTTCAATCAAACAACAGATATCATCAGGCAGCGACTTGACTATTCAAAAGTTCAATGAATAATTTTGAATAGTCAAGTCGCTGCCTGATGATATCTGTTGTTTGATTGAAACAAGTGGCTATTTGTAGCAGCAGGATGTGACCATGTTTATATAACAATAAACAAGTATAATCAGCTCTTTTTATTGAGCACTATCTAAAAACCTCGTTGAATTCATTAGTCCGTTACTTTTGAATAAAAAAACCCGAGTATATACATATATACATATCTTGTATATAAAATCGTATTGCAGTTTTTGTTGTTTTTTGTTTTGATTATATATAATATGATATCATAGCAGATTACTTGTAATCTCCAATGACATCTATATGACATCCCAACAGATGACGTCATAGATAATGTATAGAGATCTAGTATATATACTATTTAAAATATAACAATTTTTATACCTACAGACACTAGTATTTCATGTATATGCAATCATAAGCGTAGAAATTAGTAATTACTGTTTTTCAGTAAATTCCGATATCAACAAGTCTAACCTTGACATTTCGGGCCGGGCAAGTGCTATTATCTCATTCAGACCACCGGCAATTATCATTTAAGAAAAAAAGAAATTAAGTATTTATGAGGTCATGTGACAGGTCATAATAAACAGTGATAGGAGTATTGGACCGAAGGTCGGGGTCATATAAAGTGCATCGACTGACATGTATGGAAAAGGCAAAACGGACAAACGCATTCAAAGTAAACTTTATATATAACAAAACATTAACTTCGCAAGAGAATGTTCAAATTGAAGAGTTCATTGAGGAAAAAGAAAAAAAAAAAAGAAAAATATTTATAAATGTACTTTTTTTTTTTAGATGCTATCTTTCTGTTTTTGTTTCTGTTGGAGTCGGTCCGGTGAGAGCGTGTTCGGCTCTTACAGCAATGGAGGGTTTTTCTCGCTACCGATTTCTGTGTTTTTATTTTTGTTCTCTCTTCTCTCTTGGGTTCACAAACAGCACGGGTTTTTATATCCATCTATATAAATGAAAAAGTGTTAACTGCCCATATTATTATTTTAGGGTGCGGAAACTTTTTATTGGCTAGAAATTATTTTTATAACTATTTTTTTCTATTCGAACAGAAGAATGCGCATTGACATTTTTAGACCATTTTCTATTTGACTGTCGACGTGTTAGCATCCAGTTGGGAGTGTACTTTTGTTTACTAGTCCCCACACACACACACGCAGACACACGCAGACACACACACACACACACACACACACACACACATATATATATATATATATATATATATACAGTGTTTCATGGTTAGCAACTGATGATCCCTTTAAAAAATAAATTTTTAGTGCTATCGTAAATTCTAGAGCAGTCTGATGCAGCAATTAGAGGTGATTGAATGACTTACTGACTAGATGGTTTTCTAACGAATGATAAAAAATTATATTTTTTTGTATAATTTTAAAGGTTAAAAAAACTTGAATAGTTTTAAAGGTTAAAACCTTCAAAGACTATATATATATGTGTGTGTATATATGTACGTATTCTTATTATGGGAAGTGACAGCATTTTTGAACCATTTTGTACTTTTGTCTAATATTTCTTTGCACAAAAATACTGTATAAACTTAAATTGAACTTGCTCATCATATCTTAATAATTGCATGGTCCATATTCTGCATAACATAAGTACAAAACCATATCAATACCAACGCAGCAAATGAAGATTGTGTAGAAGGAAGGAGAATGTGCTATCAGCATTATTCAGGCTTGGAATAAGACACAATAATAGTCATTGCCGCCTTTGTGACTAACAGTTCTTTAGGCAACCAATCGTTACCAGTGAACGCGAGTAAATTCCAATTGCCACAAGTAATCACGTCAAAACAGCAGTAACCGCCTCACCAAAGCATTAACCGCCAGTGGCGAAGCTTGCCACTGCCCGCCAGTGCCCGCCAGTGCCCGTCTCTCATATGAAGTGACAGTAATACCTTAAAGTGTGTAGACCACCATTTATCGCAAATCACCGTCATAAGCGCCAGTGATCAACAGTGTCTTAAACAGGATAACAGTGCTCGCCACTTGCTGACAGTGCCTGCTATTGCTTGATAGTAAGTGACAAGTGAAGACAGAAAATTTCATTTGATAGCAGTCTAATGGCGGTAAACACTATCCATGATCGGCAGTGATCGACAATAATGAATAATATTAGAGGAAGCCAATGACGGTTAGTTACCGCCTCAAAACGTCACTAACCTAACGCATTTAAAAACAGACAGTTTTATTTCGAAGCGTTTCAATGGAGGATGATACTCGTCATGGCAGGGATCATCGAGAACTGACAGTGACAGTTGTAAAGTGTGCCAGTGCCTACTATTAAACGCAAGTAACTGCCTAATAGCGGCACTAACCGCCCGTGATCATAAGTATCATCACAGGCATCTAGTAGATGCCAATGGATGCCAGTTTCCAGAAATAAACGCCAGTATCCGACAGTTACCGCCCCAAACCAGCACTAATATTCAATAACTACCAGTTATGAAAATGATAGCAGTTGGGTTTCGGTAGCTGCCACAGCCAGAATATACCCGACAGCCGCAGTTAGATGATGTTAGTCTTCGCTATTTTCCAGAACCGACAGAGGTTTTTTTTTTTTTATTACATTTTCACCCCAAACAAGGCAAATTGCCACTTTGGTGTAGGGGGCTACTATCAGGGGCAACAACTACTGGGGTACTATGTAGGGATTTGGGCAGCAAGGTGTCGGTTCACGTTACACTTGAACTTCTGCACGTCAGTACTGTTGGGGAAGCAGGGACCTGGAATGGAATTCCAGAGTCTAGCGGTTCTGGGGAAGAAACTATTGGAGTAAAAAGATCTGTTACATCTAGGGATCTCTACAGTGTGGGGTGGGATTTAGCAGCCTGTCGGGTTTGTCGAGGGTGCACACATCGTGGGGACACAAGTGATTGTAGTTCGTCAGAGCATTCATCACTAAAATACTTGTAGAAAAGGCAGAGGGATGCAACATTTCGTCGATGGGACAGAGGCTGAAGCTTTGATGCCAGTTCAGGGCCTATCAGGTTTGCGACTCTCTTTTGAACCTTGTCAAGGAGCGATAGACTAGTAGCAGATGCACCAGCCCAGATGTGGCAGCAATACTCCATACATGGGCGAATGGTGGCCTTATAGAGGTAAAGGATACTTTCGGGTGTTAGTAGTTTTCTAGCACGGTAGAGACAGCCCACCTTTCTTGCAGCGGCCCTGGCAATGCCTTCAATGTAATTGTTCCAACTCATGTTTCCTGTGAACGTTAGGCCAAGGAGTTTGAAAGATGGACTCTTAGATAAAGAGTCGTTGGCCATTGCTATGGGTGGTAGAGAGGGTTTCTTGTAATTATTGAATGAAACTAGTTTAGTCTTGGCAGCATTGAACGCGACCAACCACTTTTGTCCCCATTCCACTACAGATTGGAGGTCTTCCTCTAGTGTTTCTGCCATTTCTTTAGAAATGTGTTCATTCGTCTTCCTGTCGTGCCTGCCATAGAGTGTAGTGTCATCAGCATATATACCCATCTCAGAGGCAATGTTGTCGGTAGGTCATTTATGAATATCAGGAACAATAGAGGTCCAAGGATAGAACCCTGGGGCACCCCTGCATTTATATTATATTGTTTAGATGTACGACCGTCGAGGACAACCTGGATTATTCTCTTATCTAAGAAGGATTTAATTATGTTAAGTATTCTACCAGTGATACCGTATGATCTGATTTTACTGAGGAGACCCTCATGCCATACCCTGTCAAAAGCCTTAGATATATCTAGAGCTACCGCTCTGCCCTCCCCCACGTTGTCCAGTGAATGGTATATACGTTCAGGGATCACAGTTAGGATGTCTGCTGTGGAACGGGCTTGTCTAAATCCATATTGTTTGTCAGTCACTAGTTTAGCATCTGTAAGATGATGGACTAGAGCATGGTTAATTATGGTCTCAAATATTTTGGCAAAAAGTGGGAGGAGGCTAATGGGGCGATAATTTTATGGGTCTGTCCTTTCGCCAGAATTCTTGAATACTGGTACAACAGAAGCAGTTTTCCAACAGACCGGAAAGCAAGCTTCATTAAGGCATTTGTTGTAGAGTTTGGAGAGAACTGAAGCTACTTCGGCTGAGCACTTTTTTAATAGCACAGCTGGGATAAGATCGGGTCCACATGCTTTTGAGGTATCAAGGTTTTTTATGATAGCATGCACCTGAGCAGGGGTAATTTGTTTTCCAAATCTATTCTGATTTTTGACATATTTCCTACCGGATAAAGCCGGTACATGGGTCTTGCTTGCACACACACACATATGTGTCCATGTATGTGCGTTTTTATATTATCAGACTATGTTCAAGTGTATAGTTAAACCTGATCTGCAAATCAATATTTTTTCAACCATGTTCAATACGTGTGTTGAGATTTATATAAATAAGGATTATAGAAAAATAGTTAGGGATCTTGAAAGATCGATCAACGTTTCAAAGTGTCGTCAGAACTCTAGATTTTTATAAATTTTATTTTCTGACAGCGAGGTTCACTTTTAGTCATGACGAAACATAAAAAATTTGAAACGTTGATCGATCTACGTAGACCCCATTCCTACACACACACACACACACACACACACACACACACACACACACACACACACACACACACACACACACACATATATATATATATATATATATTATAAAGAAGTGAACCATCGCGTAAATTCAATCAACTAAAATTGTTATATAGTTATTATTATTAGTATTATTAGACGATACCACTTGTGCGCGTATGTTACGTGAGTTCTTATTAGTAAAGATATGAGTCTTAGTGAAAGTTCTTGTCTTATTACATATGATGTTGTATCTTTAGAGAGAGAGAGAGAGAGAGAGAGAGAGATGTTGTTGTAAGAGAGATTGTTCGTTTATAACTATTCCTATATTTTAAATGTTCATTACTTAGACGTGTAGATATGAAGAAAGCTCTTAGAATGATGAGATAGTGTTCAGCAGTCTTAGTGTAGATATGATGTAGATTCACATCATGGATATGAGATGTCGAAACGTGTATGTAATGACATTTTATAACACAGACATATAATAACAATACAATTTACCTTTTTGTAGAAATCACAAACACATGATGAGCTTTATCACAAACACATGATGAATTTATTTCCTTACGACTGGTCGGGATTTCCTCATTAAGAACTCAAAGTTTCACATTTTAGTTTCTGAAGTGACGTCTCGCTTCAGACGTCCGCCTGTCTCTGAGTTTTCTCACTGACCGTCTTCCCTGACTGTCTCTCCTGACTGTCTCTCTGACTGTCTCTCTGACTGTATTTGCGACCAACTAACTCCCACTTCCTATATTGAGAAATCCATGCATCCCGGCCACGTGAGCAAAATTCACGTGTTTCAACATGCGCGACTTTGCACGTTTCCGACATTGATTTCCCAATAACCTATTTTTCTTGTGTTGTTTCCACAAAGGAATTTAACCTACATATCTAATTTATTTAGCCCATATTTTATTATCCACATTCTTTTAACAATTGAATAGTTTATTTATTATTTATTTCATCCGAATTAACAATTTACTGGACATTCCATTTAAACCTATTGTTCTTTAAAACTTATGCCCAGGGTTCGATTTCTGCTTTCTCTTATTTTCATTTTAACTAATCTCTGTATTTTTATACTTACATGAACAGGGGACAGCCCTTATCATGTAACAAAATAAGATGGAAAACGGGGTGAGGAAAAGGAAAAAAAAATGGGGCAAGTTACATGTAACACATGTACAATTCAATAAAATAAATAAGTCGATTAAAAACAAGATCGTTAAAATACACCCGAAGCGCTTTTCGTTCAGACTAACATTTTCAAGGGCCATAAGTCTGAAAATTATTTTTTTTTTTAGAATATTTGGTAGTGGTATGGAGTAAGAGCGGAGAGGAGGTTAAAAAAAAAACAAAAAAAAACCCTGACTACCCAAATAATTCTAATTTTTAACCTCCTCTCCGCTCTTACTCCATACCACTACCAAATATTCTAAAAAAAAAAAATAATTTTCAGACTTATGACCCCTGAAAATGTTAGTCTGAATGAAAAGCGCTTCGGGTGTATTTTAACGATCTTGTTTTTAATCGACTTATTTATTTTATTGAATTGTACATGTGTTACATATAACTTCCCTCATTTTTTTTTCCCTTTTCTCGCCCCGTTTTCCATCTTATTTTAGTTGATTGAATTTACGCGATGGTTCACTTCTTTATAATTATTCTAAAATTTTGCCAATCGAATAAAGATATATATATATATATATATATATATATATATATATATATATATATATATATATATATATATATATAGCAATTTATAAACTATATATGGCGATTAGGGTTCTTCAGGCTTATGCGCATTAGCCTGAAGAATCCTAGAGTGGATGAAACGCGGGATATTCAGTGTAGCTTAACCGCCATATATATTTTATAAATTACTAACTAGCTCTACCTACGTATTGAGCACTTTTGAAGTAAATACTTAAAGTTTACGAATAAATTTACACTTTTGTATATTAATTTTATGTGAGTAAATGAAGTAGTTATATATATAGAGAGAGATGGATAGAGAGAGAGAAGAGAGAGAGAAAGAGAGAGAGAAAGTGTGTGTGATTTAATCAAAGCCTCCAAATTTTTTTTTTTTTAATATATTTTATTCACGCAAAATATTACGTGATTTTTGGATTAAGTTATGTTTGAAAATACTTCTCTCATAATTATGTTATTTAGTCATCATATAGAATTGACTTGTAAGGTGAACTATTTTTTAGAAACTTTTCATTCATAGCTTTCACCTTTTTCTCTTCTATTCTCTCTATATTAAGTTAAAGATAATAAAGAGAAGTTAGAATAAAAATGATCGTAAATGTGATTCATAAAAAATAGAGTGTATCATATTACATTTAATACTATTCAGCTCATAGCTAGAGAAAAAAGTGTGATATAGATAGAAATAAGAAAAATGACTCCGAGGGAGGAAAAAGAAGGAAATAGGAAAAGACTTAGACAGAGAAAAAGGGGGATATATCGACATAAGACTAATTTTACATTTTTCTTTTTTTTTCTTCTTTCTAAACAACTTAACTGACATTTGAATTCACTTTTTTCTATTCAAACAATCTAAGCAAATTTCCTTTTTTTTTATTTCACCTTAATAGATCAAAGAGGATATAAATAGCATTTTTATGATGACGAAACTTATGCATTCAGAACCTAAACATTTCATATCGCTCTTCCAGATATTGACAATGTGAGACTCTAAGAAAAACTCTTTTTGTACACATGCGTCAGAAGCAGAGATGCGTCCTTTAATTACTCCATGCAGGAAAATTGAATCGATAAAGTTAGTGACACATCGTGTCCTGGACTTTTACGAGCGAGGAGGCAAAAGTGCTTCGCGAATTGTTGTATCTATGTAGAAATATAAATTCTGGAGAACAAAAGATCGCTCGTTTTTATATTACCACTCCCAACTTCGTAGCTCTTCAACGATTTAAGTTTTGAGTTAAAAATAGGAGGCTTCACTTTTCGAACGATCGTGATATATATATATATATATATATATATATATATATATATATATATAATCGCATATATTTTCTCTTTAGAGGATTTAGCTGAAAGTGGCTTATGAATAATAATTTAATAATAAATATTTTAATTATTATCCATACATGTATATGTGTCATGCTTGCGGAATCCTCTGTGTTAAGATACATGTTCAAACCGGTTGCATGATTCAAGCTTTGAAACACGGCAAACGTTTATCCCGAGTACTGTATATATCGGCTTTGTAATGATAGCCTAAATAAATTACTTCATTTGAATGGCATTATATATATATATATATATATATATATATATATATATATATATACAAGATACTGATAGAATTCGGATGAAAATCCTGATAGATATTACTTTAAGTAATACTTTCAAGGAGATCCTAGGAAAAAAGGAAAGCTCAAAATTTAAGAATAGAGCAATATATAAGTTTCGTGGTTTAATTTTAAATTCTGAAAAAAATATATATAGAGGCATATATTCGATTTAAGAATTTATTGCTTGATAAAGGAATATATCGAAAGGGTTATTTTAATTTCCTTAATCCATGGATTTTACACCATTGGGCCTATTTTCTGCCCACCCGGATTTGTAACCCCGAATGACATTGGACTCCTTCCGATAATGGACTACTCAGGTTATATCAACTTCTCTTCTCGTATAATTTTCTCCATATAATTATCCACAACCACTCAAAAACTATTTTCAATAATTGTGCTGAAAAGCAAAATAGCGTCCATTCGCAGCTGAACGTTTTGCTAACTGCATTTCATTTCCTCTGATGATATGATCCATTGTTGAAAATCCATGGATTAAGGAAATTAAAATAACCCTTTCTATATATTCCTTTTTTCAAGCAATAAATTCTTAAATCGAATATATGCCCCTATATGTTGTTTTTTTTCAGAATTTAAAATTAAACCACGAAACTTATATATATATATATATATATATATATATATACACACACACACACACACATATATATATATATATATATATATATATATATATATATACGTGTGTTTGGATCTCGCTAATATCAAAACATGTATAATATTGACCTTATAGAGGGAATATATATAAATGTAAAAAGTAAATCGCATCCAATCTCCTAATCAGATATCGGGAGTTCTCAAATCCCACCAATGTTAGCTAGATGGGTTGCCAGAGAGAATAACATTTCGTAGAACTCGACGGTGAATTCGTCATTTACCCCCACCCCTGATTTCCTTAATGCAACCCAAATAGATAAATATCCAGATATGAGTCATATTAACCCGCACATTTTCGCTAACTTTGTGACAAACAATTGAAAACTTTCACTCCCAGTCCACCGCCAATGATGCGGCATTTTCATAACCTCCTTACGAACTAAAACACGCATTGATACGACCTAACCTTTATCCATTTCACCTACGCCACCCTCATATCTATAACTCAGCTTCTATTTCTCCTCAGTCCAGCATCAAAGTTCTATCCAAGTTATAAACTGTATCTAAGATGTTATCTTGTTTCACTTTGCCATTTTATTCAAATTTAAACTCATAGAATATATACTATAAACAACACGGTTAATAACGCGGTGGTCCCATTATTTAATATTTGTAAACATTTTACTTGAAAACCAAAAATGTTCTGTTCGTTTCAATTAACCAATTAATGAAGTTGAAATATATACGAAATACGTGTAGTAATTGTTTTCAATACGGCATAATCACATTGACACACCGGTTCCCGCTGGATCACCGAAGTTAAGCAACGTTGAACCTGGTCAGTACTAAATGGGTGACCATTTGGGACTTCCAGGTGCTGTATGTACTTTCTGCTTATCTTAGCATTGTTGCCAATCGTACTGGGCTTCTCCTTGCCACTGGACTCAAACAGTCCCGATTCAGAAAAGGTGTGGTTGTTATTGCGCATCCCTTGCCTCACAATTACACGCGCAGCTGCACCTACAGGGGGTATCCTTTGTCTTTCGAGACTGAACGGAGGCATCATCAATTGTTTTCCAATATTGCTCAGTTGGAAGTATCATTATACGTTATAAAAAAACATGCGCCTGACCATCAGTTATAAGCCGGACAGCTGATTGAAAAAAATAAATGTCTAGAGATCTTGTTTGATTCCAAGTGGTCTTATCATCCGTTGTATTAAGTCGCCGCATGTGTCAAGCAAAAACGGCTAATACCACATCAGGTGTTACCTGTTTGTTGGTTGGATAAAACAGTTTACAGTTTAGTACTCCTACATAATGAACAAATCGATTTAAACTTGAACTAAACTGATACTTAAAGTGATAAAACCATACATCAGAAAAGAGTTCTAGAAACAGGCTACGTGTAGATGTTGTTGAGTCATTTAATTAGTACTTTCTTTTTTCTTCTTTTCGCCCTCTTAAAAGCGTTCGATGTCACGAAGTGCCAGTTTTTAAAACACCAAGCAAACAAAATAAATCAACAAAGACCCTCTATCCCGCCAGCCCAAAAGGAAAAACTGTAATCGTGGAAGATTTCTGATTGGTGAAACGTGTTGTCTATCGACCAAGCCAAGAATTGTGTTCAAATAGTTTTAATGTATCTGTATATTAGTGTTAAAAGTCTATGCTAGGAAAAATGTCAATAAACAAAAGTAAGTGCTCTTAGTGTGGACACTCACCTGGTTGGAAGATAAGAATACACGACCACTTGGTAGACCAAACTAATCCTGGGATTCTCAAAAATAGAAATAAAGTTAGCTGTGGAATGAAATACATAGTCACCGAATAAAATGTGTTAAGTACGTGGGTAAATTGACAATAAAGTCTCATGTTGAGAGATTGCAAGGGCAGTCTTAAATTAGCTTTTAATATTGATGCCCTTGCGAGTAGTACGCAGACCTAATTTTCGAATTTTTTATGTGAATGTAAATTTGGGGACGACTTATTATCATGCATTATAGCAGTAATATGTTAGAGGTTTAATATATCAATGTTAAATATTATAGCGATTAGGTTTGTATTAACTATTACTTGATAAGGATTGGACAATATGACCTATAGAATAAAGATCAGAAGAGATCAAGTTTAGTGAATAAACTAGGATCGAAAGAAAAGGAAGTCAATGTTATGTAATCAATCATTTTATTGAAATGAGTCAAGAAAGAATCTGAAAAGATATTAACTATTAGGGTGGGTAGGTTGACTAGTGGCTATAATAGCTAGTACACGTCGCTTAGACAAGACTTTTGACTAAAGACCATAAAAGGTCAAAGATTTGATCCTGACTGTAGAATTCCGAGTTGCGAGAACGAAAGTCTACGATTTAAATAGGCGAACGTTGCGCCAGAAACGTCATTACGTCACCAAAGAAAAAGAGAGAAGAGAGAGAGAGAGAGAGAGAGAGAAAGAGAGAGAAAGAGAGAGGCTTATGGGCGAAGTCTTTATTGGAGTCGCGGAGGATTCATTAAGGTTGAAAGACGAAATGTATATTACCGAAAGAAAACTGTAATATAGTGAGCAATGTGCTAAAGATAATTAACTCTTTTTCCTTTTTTTTTACAAAGGAATCACCACTTATCAATGTCTAGAGGCCACTCAAGAATAAGGGTTAATGGGTATACATTAGTCGATGTGATTATAACGTAGTAAACATAAGTAGTGGAAATTTTGTAAATTGGATTACTTAGGGGGACGGTTCCTCAAGAACTTGTTTACGTTGGGCTTGAAGACAATCAGATTGTAGTCCGTTGAAAAGCAGGCAATCGGAAGAGAGTTCCACAGACGCCCAGTTCTAAGAAATAAGCTTTGTTCATGGAATCTACATTTAGGTTTAGGCACAGATTGAAGGTGTGGGAAATTATTGATAGTGGTTTTGGCTAGACGAGCGTTTTTCGTGAAAGTATGGCGATGGGGGATCATAAATTGTGGCTCAGCTTAGCACTTACCATGAAAATAACGATAAAGCAGAGACAGGTTCGCAAGGTCTCTTCTGTGGAAAAATAGGTTGTAGGGAAAGAAAAAGGGTATCCCCACTAAGCTACGAAGTCTATTTTAAACTCTGTCAAGGCAAGATAAGCTACTTCTAGCAACTCCTGCTCAGATGTGGCAACTATACTCCATCGTTGGCTGTACCTGGCTTTTATATATGTAGAGAATTGCATCAGCAGTGAGATATCTACTGGAGCGGTAGAAGGATCCCATCATTTTTCCAACGACCTTGGTAATGGATTTGATATACGTGTTTCATTGCGGTTTAGGAGAAGCTTGTCAAAACATGAAGCCTCTCCAAGACGAGAGCCATTCATTTCAACCGATGCCAGATTGGCATCAGAGCATAGATGGTGTAGAGATAGGAGCTTGGTTTTAGATGCATTAAAAGTAATCAGCCACCTCTTTCCCCATAACTCTGAAACTAAAATGACCGAAATGAATTAGTTGCTTGTAACATAATTATAGGTATACGGTACAAATAAATCGTTCGTTACCTCAACCTGGTTCGTGTAATTAGTTGCATAATTATTATACAATAGTACAGCGTTGTTTGTTTTTTATTTCAGCTACATCACAAGTAGGACGCGTAAAAAGAAAATCTGGATGACAGGCGAAAACACTCAGAAACTTCTGTCTTGTAGGGATTTAAATTTAACACATATTTATAGTGCTAAATGACTATGTGACAATAAAGATAAAAGTGCAACAGGGGGAACATATGATAGGTATCAGATATGAAGGAACATTTTTCTCCTCGTCTCAGCAGTAGAAAGTACGATCTTTAATGAATGTTACACTCCTCTGACCTTAACCCCACATACGTTGTATCGGTGGGTTCATCTTAATATAATGTCTATCAAAAATATCCCTAAACAATTACTGTACTAAAAATGCCTATTGCAGTCCAAATTAGTCAAATTCATGAAAAAACGTAACTGAACTAAATTATTTAAAATAAAGATAAGAATTAAAAGATAGATATAAATAAACAATTTCTTAAGTATTTATATATAAATACGATAGCGTATGTTTTATTTTCTGTGGCACGCTTACATCCGTGTCGTTTAATTGTTATGTACTTCCATTTCTTGATATAAATAATTTTGCCAAAAATTCTTCATAAGTTTTGGTTTCAATTTCGATTATAGCTGATAGCACTTAAGTCATCTATATTTTTATATTTTTAATAAATAATTTTATCAAGAATTCTTCATAAGTTTTGGTTTCGGTTTCGATTATGGCTGAAGGAACTCAGGTTATATATATATATATATATATATATATATATATATATATATATATATATCATAAGTTTTTATTTCGGTTTTGATTCAAGCCAATGCACCAAAGTCATATGGATATATATATTTATTTTTATTTTTTAAATCGCAACTTTATAATATATAAAAATCGGTAATAATAGTATATACAAAATCTGCAAGAATTAAAATATCATATTTCAGCGTATTTTACGACCGAGTTTTGCCGGACGTTCATGCTAACTTAAATAAATACAGGGTGAACAAAAAAAAAACAGAGGACATTCAATTGTTTTACTGAGCATTTCATAGTCAACGGAGAAACAAGGCCAAATACCATAGTGGTTTGATGTGATGTTTTGAATATAATAAACTAGTTATGACCAGTTCCATTTCATTCGGACAAAACACTAAGAAACGCGGCATAATTAAAGTTGGAGACCGTTTTTTTTGCGGGGGGGGGTTCAGCATATACTTTTGCAGTTTTAACAAAAAAGCTACAATAATATCAGAGCGTCTCTATTTATACTGAACATCTACAGAATGCCAACATCAATATATTACGTATGAATGAGTCCTCTGTGGAATTTCCACAGGTCTCGCTAGTTTTAAAGAATTACAGTAAATCTAGTTCTTATTTCTTTCATTGACATCCAAACTAATACTATGATTATTAAACCCTCCGTTAAGAGCATTAAAATACCATTGTTATCATTATATCGTGAGTATAGTTCTTTATTTCAGTATATTTGTAAATTACTATCTTATGCTTAAAACAACCATTTAATGGCTATAGTCCCATTTATACGATTACATTAAAGATCAGAAGGAACAAGACTATTATTATTATTTATTTATATTTTAAATACAGAGAGACAGATATTAGTGGACGACTCTTCTTCGACATGTGTACAAGATGCGTTTTTAGAAAGGTCTCTTTGTCTTTTTTCTCTTTCGATATGTTTACGGGCGCTGGTTTTTGTATTTAAACTTGTTTTCTGTTTTATAGTAGTCGATGACTTGCCGCTGCTTTCATTGCTTTGCTTTTTTATATGTTAATCGAATCATACTTTTGCATAGCGATCCTTTCTCAGGTCTTGTCAGTTGATCGCGACTATTTCTGCAACCTGCAAGTTTTCAGATGTTTAATAATGACATTGCGGAGGCAAGGTCCGGAAGTTTCATACAGAGTCGGGGAAGGTTTAGCTAAAACAACGGAATTAAGCGGGAGAAACTTTACTGCTTACTACTTTCTATTTTTTCAATGCAAATCGCTCCAGACAAGGAATGGATCCATTTGTATGAAATAAACTACAAACGCAGTACTTCAATGCAAATAAATAAATAAATAAATAGAGCGAACGAGAAATATGAGATAAATAGATTTGGACCCCGATAACAGCAATTTTTCATTCTTTGTCAGAAATATTGCTCATAAAATGTGTGGAGTAAAGGAAAATATGGGACACGCCTTTGTTTGCCACATACGGACGCAGAGATAACCAGAGAACAACGGATCCTGATACTAACCTTTGAATTTTTCCCAGAGACAGGTTAGTCAGGTAGCCCTGATAGTATCACGTTGCTAATATCTTCACCGTTACAAAAAAAGTTTTAAATTTAGAAAGCCGGGTCTTCTTACTCCTTACTATTAAAGTTAGCTAGTGTTAGTGGGGAGTGATGAAAGGAGTATAGTTTATTTAAGCTGTGCATCATCATAATAAGTTATCTTTATATTAAACAATTATCTATTAGTAGGGATTCCTTAGTATTTACTGCACTTTATCTCTTCTTCCCTAAACAAGTGTGAAAGGGATCCTTCTAGACGATGCAAATTTTCTTTATCCCCCAATTCAGAGTACTCTTTTTTTAGAGAAACTTGATTTTTCACACATTTAAACCATACCTTATCTCTAAATTTGCTCTCGTGGAAAAGCGAGTAGTTAAGACAATTTTATTTATATCCCAATTCAGAGTAAACCTTTTGAGAATATATTACACATAAAGTAACGATCTTTTGTTTAATCCTGTCCTCGTGGGTAGGCAAGTAAATAGGTACGCATAGATAATAAACAAAAAAGTTCATAGTTGCCCGAATATTTTTATCTATGTGATTATTCTCTTTAAAAACCTGGACACGCCCCTGGTTCCAATACATCATTACTAAAATTTCTTCTCTCACAATATGAACAGGTCGAGCTTCTTTGATAACCCAATATAAGACACGCTTCTTATCTATAATGGTTTCCCGTTATCGATAATAATGATAAAGAAGACTATTGCTATTGTGAGAGTGTCGTTACTCTAATGGTTCCTGAAAAGTACCACAGACAAGAAATGCACACAGGAAACACGAGATCCAACTCGAAGACTAACGTCATCGCCGTCGTGGCTGTGAGGAGGGAATAGAAGTTTTATTCTCTCAACTAAATAGTTTTTTTCTCATGAATGTGAAACATGACAGTATACAATAAAGAAGCGTCCATTTAATCATCACGTTTTGCCACGATTATACAATTTCGAACCTAATCGTGACAGATCTACAAAAATGCTATATAAAACGTAAGCGTGTCACATCAATGAAAATGATATATAAAATTTAAATGTTAAATTCTAAATGTGAAGAAACAACAAAATCAACAAAAATATCTTCTTGTCAATTTAACCATTACAGATCGGAAATAAAGCCATTTACTGTGACAGATAAACAAAAAATGATATTAGAAATTTAAGCAGAACGGACCAAGAAAACTGGTATTTACACTTCAGCGAGCCGGATCAAAGAAAATACTATCTAAAAGTTGAGCGTGGCGGATCAAATAAAATTCTATCTCAAAGTTAGCATGACGGATCTACTAAAACACTATCTTAAATTCGAGCGTGACAGGTAAAATAAAAACGCTATCTCAAAGTTGAGCGTGATGGGTCCCCCAAATTGCGAACTCAAAATTGAATATGATGGATCAGGACACATATCTCAAAGTTAGGCATGATTGATCATCAAAAGTTATATGTCAAAGTTTAGCGTGAGAAATCCACAAAACACGCTTTCTTATCATTGGACGTGATAGATAAAAAATGCTATGTAAATGTTAAGCGCAATGGATCAACAGAAATACTATTTCAAACTTAAGCTTGAAGAATCAGCAGAAATGATATCTCATAGTTAAGCGTGATAGATCAACACACATTCTATTACAAAGTTGAGCATGATAGATCAACAAACATTCTATTACAAAGTTGAGCGTGATAGATCAATAACAATACTATTTAAATCAAAAGTTTGACGTAACATCAGTATACTATCTCAAAGTTAAATATGACGGATCAAAAATTGCTATTAATGTTGTGCGTAATGGATAATCAACAATACTATTTAAAACTTAAGCGTGATGAATCAACAAATATGCTATCTCAAACTGAAACGTAACAAACTAACAAAAATACTATTTTTGATCTAATTATGGCGAATCAAGAAAAATGAAATCTCAAACTTAAGCGTGACTGATAAAAAATGTTATCTCAAAGTTAACCATGACGTATGAAAAAATATTTTCTGAAAATTGAGTGTAATCCACCAACAACAATATAAACAACTTAAGCGTGACGAATAAGAAATAGTTACCTCAAACCTGAGCGTCATTGATCAACAAAAATACTATTTCCAAATTAAGCGTTACGGAACCATAAAAATTCTATCTCAACGGTTGAGTTTGATAGATCAAGAGAAATCACATTCTCAAGTTGAGCGTGTGGATCAAGGAAAACGCTTTTTAAAAATGGAACGCGACGGATCAACAAAAATAATATTTATAACTTTAGCATGACGAATCAACAAAAATGGTATTTTGAACTTGGGCGTGATGTATCAACTTAAAAACGAGTGATAAAAATGCTGATTTAAATAAGCGCCACACATCAACAAAGATGATATAAAGTGGAAAATGTCTCGGCCAAATGGTAGTCTAATCTTCAGCGAAATGTGGATACCAGAATTCTATTTAAAACTTTAATTTTTATCTTGAACCTGACCAGCAAACGAAAATGCTATCATAAATTTGAGCGTGACGTACAAATTTATACTGTTTTAATTTTTTCTATACCAATGAAAATGATATTTTAAAGTAACAGATCAACACAAGTTCAGCTTTAAATTTAGGCACACAAACTGACAAAAATGCTTTGTAAAATTTACGCATGACAGATCAACAAAACTACTATTTCGCACTTACGTACAACAAAATAACGAATATGCTACTTCAAATTTCAAGTAAAATATTACTCGAAATTTAATCGCCCTAAATGACATATAAGACTTGAACCTGGCAGACGAATAAAAATGTTCGCTCAAATTATAGCGTGACATACCGACAAAAAAGCCACTTTGAACTTGTGTTTCCCAGACAACAAAACATTTATTCGAACTATAACCGTTACTTTTATATGGCTAATATAAATCTATCTAAAATAAGTACGGCATTTTATTTATACATCCACCGATGTAAATGATATTACACGTGACAGACCAAGGAAAACAATAGCTAAAACATGAGCGCTACGGACCTATGAAAATTATATTTCAAACTTAAGTAACACAAACTAACAGAGATGGTATCACGCACTTAAGCATGGCAGATCAAAGAAAGTTATATTCAAAACTTGAGCACAAGTGAGACACGAAAATGTTATTTTAAACTTAAGCATGACAGGCAGAATAAAATTGTATTTAAAACTTAAGCATTAAAGTCATAAAAGAGTTCTATTTCAAAGGCATTACACGATAACCGATGAATGAGATACACGATTGTTTCTAAAATAAACCACGCCGATTCAATTAGAACCGACAGACAGAGCCTGTCATAGATATGTAATGTCGCACCTGAAATAAATAAGGAGTTGTGCATGGTTAAAATATCCTTTTTATATCAGACCGAAAAT
The DNA here is from genome assembly GCF_053919585.1 of Euprymna scolopes. Taxonomy (NCBI): domain Eukaryota; kingdom Metazoa; phylum Mollusca; class Cephalopoda; order Sepiida; family Sepiolidae; genus Euprymna; species Euprymna scolopes. Next base: position 13,529,923 of record NC_136495.1, on the reverse strand, counting down.
TCGCTGTCATTGTTATAGCAACAGTGAAGAAAAGACACGTAGAAATAAAAAGCAAAAAAAGAATGCATTGAAAATATTCTATACAGAAAGATCTGATACGTGACGAAAGGTGGGCCTTCAGAAATATGAGTGATTATTTTTGTTAGAGCCGCTGGGTTAACCTTGGCCGAGCGCCCACGTTTAGCACGAAGGGAAGCGTGCAGAACTCACAAGCCGTAGATGTTAAGTTCGATGCTTTTAAAGTGTGCGTTCGAGAAACACGGTTTCACGCTTAATTTCGTATGCGTATTGGATATTGATAGGTTGGGTCTCTGGAAATTATTTATTAGAGCTGGGGAAAAAGTGACAAGGAAAAAAGGACACAGGTATCTTAAACGGCTACTGTCTTGGACGATTTACGGAATTTCTTATCGAAGATGGGAATATCTATTTAGTCTGAGAATAGGAAGTTAATAGCAATGGAAGCTTATAAATAATTGAAATATGCCTGTGAAACAGCATGTGTTTTTGAGAGTGATAATATGAGATATAGATTGAAAACAAATAAAAATAACGGGAAATTGTGTAACGTTACAGGCACAAGAAAACAATAATAAATAAATAAAATCCGGTTAGGCATCTATTCCTTTTTAACAAAAGTTATTTATTACCATTATTCTCCTTCTCGACAGCACTTAAAAAGTCTCTCGCTGTCACACGTCCATCTAACTTGACGCGCGTCTCTCTTTCCACTTCGACCACATGCTAGTCACAGCCGGCCCATTCTTGCCTTCATTTTACATGTTTACATGTTTATCTCCTTCACCGCTGAATTTGTTTCTCCGTCTCGACGTCAGCTTAAAAGTCTCTCGCTTCTGCTCCACTACACGTCAGCCGGTCGCAGACACCCATTTCTTATACGTCAATCTTTATCGACCGAACTTTTTCTTTTTCCTTCATTTTACACATCCGTCTCCTTCAGCGTCGACTTTTTTCTTTCTGGTTCTGGTGGTGGTACCCTTTACTTTCTTCCTTTTATTTCCTTCGGACGCAATCCCGAGCACACTTGCCAATTTGCATATGCATTTAAACGCTGCCCCTGCTGCTATTACAAACGCTTACCTTCCATCCTTCGACTGCTGATGATGTTTTATAGGCGCTCATATGCGTTCTGTTAGAGATGGAGGGAGTGGGAGTGAAAGAGTTTGGTAATCTTACTATGGTACCATTAGCAAATTCTTATCCGTTAAACAATTATGTTTTCAATTTTTCTCGTAGTCACGCTCGTATGTAACATCTCAATATTACAGATATTCTGAACTCGTAAATTACTAAGCATTAAAAAAAAAAAACCTCATCAGTAAAGCTATTGTTGTAAACACACTAAGACTGACATTGTTTTTTCACTAACCTTCGCCCTTATAATGGATATCGCCACTTGAGTGTAAGGGGATACTATTTTGGACCATGCGCAGGAAAGATTAACAAGATGTTGGTTTACACTGCATTAAACCTGTATATCAGTACACTCACGGTTGCAGGTAGCAGGAAGAGAATTCCAAAATCTAGCTGTTGGAGTGAAGAAACTATTTGAGTAGAAAGCTTTTTGGCATTCAACAGTGAAGGGGCGTGATTTTGTTGCTAAGCGGAGTTTTTTTCGGGGATATGTACGACGAGTTATTTGTAAAACAGGCACAGAGATGCGACATTGCGGCGATGAGTCGGGCGTTAAAGCTTAGTTGCGAAAGTGAGACCTATGAGATTGATAACTTTTTTTTAAACCTGTATCCAAGAGGAAGAGGCTAGTGGTAGACACACCAGCTCAGATGTGGAAACCACAGACAAATACACCGACGAAACTTCCACACATCATTTTGACTTGCATCAAAAGCAGAGATCCTTATTGAATTTTTCGATGTAGAAAAGATCTGACCATTCAACATGAAGCAGTGTCTGCTGAATGTTTACACAGTCGATGCAGTTGATATCACCACGGTTAGAAGATAAGTTTGTCGATTTCAGATTAGCAAAAGAAAAGTAAATGACAAAGAGCGCTCCGGACTTCTACGACGGAGACACCAAAAGAAGCAAGAAAACGTGCATTGACAATAGTAGTGACTATGTAGGAAAATAAATTCTGGAACATAAAACGTCGTTCGTATTAATATTATTCACATCTTCGTAGCTCTTCAACGCTTTTTAATAGTTAAAAATAAGCGGTCTATTTTTTGGGGGGAAGGACCTTTGTATATATATATATATATATATATATATATATATATATATATATATATATAATAAATTTTACCATTTTTGGATTTTTACCCTTCACCAGACTATCCATTCATGTGAAATCTCTTTATTATTTTTCTTTTGCCTCCTGTTCCCCTTACCTCACCCTTTTTTTTTAACCAAGTAAGATCTTTGACTTACTTGTATTTTCATTAAATACTTTTATATGCAAAATCCGATCCTGCATTTTGCTAGTTCCTGCCCTCTGATGAGAAGGAGAGTATTTCTTCGAAACTCCGCGGATTAAGGACTATCCACCTATCTTGTGCTTCCTTCTTTAAGATTAAATATGCTTTTAACTCTTTTTCAAGATGTCTTTTAACATATTTTATTAATCATTTGTTCATATATATATATATATATATATATATATATATATATATATATATATATATATATATATAAATGTGTGTGTGTGTGTGTGTATGTATGTATGTATGTGTGTGTGTGTGTTAGTGTTGGGACGATTTCAATATTTTCCCGATTCCGATACAATTACCGATTCTGTACGAAATTCCCGATTCCGATACAATTACCAGTTCTGATTCTTTATAAATCTTAATATTTTATTATAAAGTTGTTATTTTATACCGATTACTGGAAAAACACATTTTTAATGCGAATGTATTTTTTAAACGTAAAAACACACTTATGAGCGTGTGATCAAGAGTTTTTAGTCTTACTAGAAGTTTAAATCAATAAATATTTATTATTTTATTATTACCACAAACAATGGAAGACGTTTTATAAAAAAAAAATAAAATAGATAATTAAAGGAATGATATTTTATTGTTTACTGATATTAAGGCAAGGTTAGTTTTGACAATTCCATATGAAAAGACTGACACCGGGCAGCGTTTGCAAATTGTAGATAATTCGTTTGATTTGCTGCGAGAAACGAAAACGTTTTCTGCTTCAAATTCTTCACATATTCAAATATTTATCAATAGTGCTTGGTTTGGTTGTTTTGTTTTACGGCATATCCAACCTTTTAGGGTTATTTAATCCTGGCTTAAAAAAATTAGAAAATAGCTTATTTATTCGTGGTGGTTGGTTTGTTTGTTTTGTAAAGGAAAATTCTTGTTTTGTTTTGGACTTTGCAGAGCATAATTGAGTTTTGCAAAGCTTACAGAAAATATCATCAACGGTTGGTGCATTGTAGATTAGAAATCCAGTATCTTCAGATAGCCTGATCTGGTAGCACCAGTTCGTGAGGATAAATGCTGAACTTCAATCATTTTCTAAAATCGATTTAGTAAATCTTTATTAGACAACGCGGGAGATCGAACCAGAGATCAGATCTCAATGGGGTTATCTCTCAAAACCTAATTCATTTAATAGACGAAAAAGGTTCTAAAACTAAAAAGAAAAGAAAACAAGCATCGTCGAAAATAAAATTAGTTCCTCTTGTAAACACGGTTTGATCGGAAATAACTAATAGAATTTATCAAACGGATACGGCTTTGACAAATTAAATAACACCGGCAGATACAAGCGAAAAAAAAAAAAACCAAACAAACTCAACAAACACTACAACTTTTAAATGTATTTATATTTATTTAGTATGACTCAATTTTCCACCAACGTTTCAAAATAAAAAAAAAGTTACCATACAAAATGGTGTCTGCCGACTTTCAACTAGATAACGTTCTACCAGGCTTTGCTTTGTGCCTAGTAGTACAATCATATGAAGATATTTAAACGATTGAACATTTTATTTTTTATGGAAATCACACCAGACAAAGCATTGGGCTACTTGATGTACAGAACAGATCTCACAAAAAAAAAAGCGAAAAAAACCCCACATGATTCTCATTCATCTCAATCTCACAGAAGGATGATCTTACTGCAAGTTTTGGAAATTGGAATTTTGAGAACTGGCGTCTTAGATGAAGAGCACGCTTGGATGTCCAAAAATCCTAGACAGTAGTGTGTAATGTCTATGTAAGGCTGCATCAAATGATTAGCAAACACTACCCCTTCTTAAAGAGAGAAGATAAACATGCCTCAGTGAACTGGAAACAAGCCGCTCCAATAATGACCATTTATACAAAGGACGATTATTTCAAAGCAATAAGTAAGAGGGAAACGGTAAGCATGATGAGTATTTCACAAGCTTGCAGAACAGGAAGCTGTATTATAACAAAGTATGCATATAGAAATGGAATCATAAAGCTAACAAGTCAAACAAGTTGGAATAAAAGAAGCATTGAATAACGCAGACAATTTTAAAGAAGGTATGCCATATTAGTAATTATAGAAAAGACTGATACTAACAACATCATGTGTGTGAAAAATGGGGGGGTGTACAGAAGACGAAAGGGTGAAGTCAATGAAATTATGTAAATATATAGTTATTGGGCAGCGGAGATTAATGTCATAATGAAAAAAAAACGAAACAATTAACACTAATGGCCACATATGGTCAAAAACGAAAATTTCCCTAAGATTTTTATGGGGACTAACTGGGCAATGTATTTTGCTTCGTGCGACGCATCCGCTTTCGTTTTCTTCATAACATGTACATTTTCTTATTGTAGTGAGGAAAAGTGAATTTTTATGTCATACATATTTTTAAACTGGGTTTTAATGTTTGTGCTGAACAGCACGTTAATAAATAAAATGCTTTTGCCACCCCATGGTGTATCGATCTCTTTGTTTTCAATTATTTATCAAAACCTAATATCAGTAATTGACGCTTCTCCATCACTTTTCTCATCCGATCTTGCCTTAATTGCGCTTGCTTAAAATACTAGACCACTCAGAATTCGGAGGGGTAAATATTTCTTATTTATATATATCTATAAAATTTCTTATTTATATATATCTATAAATTTTCTTATTTATATACATCTATAAATTTTCTTATTTATATATATATATCTATAAAATTTCTTATTTATATATATCTATAAAATTTCTTATTTATATATATCTATAAAATTTCTTATTTATATGCATCTATAACATTTCTTATTTATATATATCTATAAAATTTCTTATTTCTATATATATCTATAAAATTTCTTATTTATATATATCTATAAAATTTCTTATTTATATATATCTATAAAATTTCTTATTTATATATATCTATAAAATTTCTTATTTATATATATCTATAAAAGTGAGAAAGTGTGTGACAACACTTCTTAACCTATATACTCAAGGAATGCTTGATCTTCAGACTTGACGTTGAATATGTAAGGATTCAGACATGTGGAAAATACTTTTTTACAGTTTTCATCCGAATACAAACGCGGCTAAAGGGTAAGAATTGAAAAAAAATTGGTAGGTGGAGGTCATCGGATTTTTATCCGTTTGTCAACGGTTTTACAACTGCGCATGTACGGTCGCGTAACAAAACCGCTTCCTGAATAAAGCACGTTTTAAAGATTTGGCAAGCTGGTCCAATGGTTATGATACGTCACTCACTTTATTTAGATTTTGGTTTTCAGCTCGAGTATTTTGTTTTTACTTACAAGAAATGAACGATTTAGAAAAAAACATAATACTTGCATGCACGTGTCCCCGTTTCTTCCCGGTTTTTAAAATAATTTTTTAAGAAGATATTTAACGTTACGTTAAATACCTACGGTATTGCTGTTTAAATCAAATAAAAAAAAAAGCTGCATTAATTAAAATATAATATTTATGTGTATTCCACGACCGGGCAACGCCGGGCGGCCTGCTAGTATATATTATAAAATATTTATAAAAATTTGCAATTTTCAAATATTTATGACAATTTGCAATTTACAAATATTCATGAAAACATTTTTGGATGTACAGATATATATGAAACTGACTTGTAATGTCATAATAAACCTTTCCTTGTCTCTCTTCCCTGTCATTCTCTTTCTCTTTTCTCCCTCTGGTACCTTATCTCTGGATTCCCTTCTCCATCTTTTCCGATTCTAACTTCTTTATCCCGCTTCTGAATTAATATATTCCAACAGGTTTTTAAAAATATTTAGAAATTCAAAACATTTAATAGAAAAAAATTTTCAATTTCAAATTATAAAAAAATATTTGTAATTTAAGAATCCATATTTTCTCAAATACTTTCTCTTCCACCAATCTCATATTCTTTCTCATATCTCCCCTCCCCTTTTGCCATTATTTATCCTCACATTTTTCTTCACTTCACCCATACACCCCGTTTTCCTCTCTCCTTAATTTATTTCAACAGATCTTTAGAAATGTTTGGAAATTCCGAATCTCTATTATTATATAAAAAATATTTCTTTTGTGTATGCGTGTATGTGTGTGAGTTGATTCTTTATGGACTTCAGTGGACTTCGAAACTGCAATGCCGATTTGTTTTAAAACTTCACACAAACGTACTCGATATGTCTAGAAGTGTTTTTTACGTAGGTTTTGTTCCGAATGCGCCCGATGTCAAAAATCGATAACCAAAAAAGCTCAATTAAAGAAGGAAGTCAAATTTTGACCAAAGTTAACACCTTTATACAACCTAACATCAGAAGTGCATTTCAGAAATATTATCAGCGCATAATCAGAAATGCTCGGTTTATAAAATCAACTGTAGGTTCTTTATAAGACAGCGGCGCGTTCAAAATTAATGTTGTTTAGAGCAGAATTAAATCATGAGACTGACTTTTGTAAGTTGAGCTTTAATTCAAGTGTTTATAAAAAAGTTAATAAAATCAACAGTTAATTTTACAGACAGAATGTTTATGTTACGAACACAGCAAACCCATGATACTTGACTTTTGCATTTTAAACTTTAAGTGAGGCCATTATTTACAATTACTTGCATGAAATCAACAGTAGATTCTCTACAGTGCATTGTGGACTTCAATGTGCTGTGGACTATATATCATTGTTGAGAGGTACGTGATGCTGCCTCCCAAGACACTGCGAATGGCCAGTTCATGAACAGGAACAGGCAAGAAATTGATTTGATTGAAAAAATGTGCGATTTCACTGAGTTCGATTACTAAAAAATCATGGGAAGGTGGAAAATTTGTTGATCGTCATTCAATCCCGGATAATATCGGGTCTGCCTGCTAGTATATAATAAATAATTTAGAATTTCAAAATTTGTGAAAAACTCATAAAGTGTAAAAAGTATAATAATAGACCATTACAGTATTTTCGCTTTATCTCTCTCTCTTTCTCTCTCTCTCTCTCTCTCTCTTTCTACCTTTACATACATGTATGGTAGCGTCTGCAAAGGTAAAATCTTTCAACTTTTACCTCTTGGCAGCTAAATTTTCGCCAAGAACTGATTAAGAAAGCTTGCTGCATGTCTTAATTTCCTTTATGTAAAATTTCAAAATTTAGACCAAAAATTTGCTGAATAGTTTGTTAGAGACCGCAAAGGTCCAATCTTTTGAACGTTGACCCTTTTGCAGCCACATTTCCGGCCAAAAAGCGATTAAAAAGCTTGTCCTCTGTCTGAATACGTTTTATGTAAAATTGCAAATGTTTAAACCAAAAATTGGCTGAGAGGTAAAATTTTTTAAACTTTGACCCCAATTTTGACCTCTTAAGATTTATTGCTTTGGGCTGAAATTAAATTAAAAAGTTTGATCCATGTTCAAATTACCTACATCTAAAATTTCAAGTGCTTAGACCCAAAATTGGTGGAGAAGTTTAAAAGAGTTTTCAAAGGTCAAATAGTTTAATATTGACTCCTTGACAGGCAAATTTCTGTCCGAAAACGGATTAAAAAGAATTTCCCAAATCTAAATACCCCTAATGTCAAATCTCGAGTCTGTAGACTGAAAATTGACAAAGTACTTTGGTAGGGAAATGTACATACATAGCCAGACACACACAGAGACAATCTCACTTTTATAGATATACTAGCATTTCAGCCTGGAGTTGCCCGGGTGTTTTGAGGTGTATGTTGAGCAACAAAATAGTGGTAGTAGGAAGGCAGGCTCGAACCCGTGCCACGAAGGAGGAAAAGAATGGGGAAAATGTGAAGTCTTTGCTGTTACGACCACCGCCAAACCGGAAGTGACATAGGTTTAAATAAAGGCTAGACAATCGAAAAGAGGGGATGCCTTTCGAAAATATCGGCGAAAAAAGCGATCCCACCCTGTAGAAAAGTTCCCAGTTGAAGGTGAACAAATTAATGTTTTTAGCCAATTTTTCGATATTTGTCGTCTGATGGGTCGAAGTTATAAACGATACTGATCATGTGAAAATCCGTTCATTTTGTCGAAAGTTTTAGGCAGACATGCAAACATACATACATGCATACATACATTTATATATTGATAGCTCAGATTTTTGACCCAACCCGATTAAAAAATTTGCCCTATCCCTGAATACCCTTTATGTAAATTTTCAAATGTGTAGACCAGAAATTGTCTGAGTAATTTGGTAGAAACCGCAGATGTCATTTTTTTAAAAACTTTGACCCCTACTATGCCCCTTAACATTTATTGTTTTGGTCTCAAATCAAGTTGTTAGATCCATGACCAAGAAACCTATATCTAAAATTTCAAGTGTTTATACCCAAAATTGGTGGAGGGGTTTTGTTAGAGTTCTCAAAGGTCAAATCGTTGCAATTTCACCCCTTACCAGTCAAATTTCTGACCGAAAACCGATTACAAAGATTTTCCCAAATCTCAGTACCCTATATATCAAATTTTGAGTCTGTAGACTGAACATTGACAGGGATATTGTGTAGGGAAATGTACACAGACAGACACACACACACAGATAGACAGACACTTCGACTTGTATAGATATACTAGCATTTAAGCCCGACGTTGCCTGTGTGTTTGAAGGTGTATGGTGAGCAAATAAAAAGGCCAATTCTTTAAAATTTGACCCCTATTATGACCCCTTAAAATTTATTGTTTTGGGCTCAAATCAAGTTAGATCCATGTCTAAGGAACCTATATTTAAAATTTCAAGTGTTTGCACCATAAATTGTCGGAGGAGTTTGGTAGAGTTCTCAAAGGTAAAATCGTTGAACTTTAGCCCCTTAACAGCCAAATTTCTGGCCGAAAACCGATTACAAAGATTTTCTAAAATCTCAGTACCTTGTATATCAAATTCCGAGTCTGTAGACTGGAAATTGACAGAGTTATTGCGTGGGAAATTGAACACAGGCACACACCCACAGACGCGTTCACTTTTATATATATAATAGAGAGATAGAGAGATAGATAGATCGATCGATAGATTGGATGCAATATATGGTCATGATTTGAAAATTATTTAAAAAAAACTCATGCGCCATCACCAAGAATCGAAACCAAAACGTTCAGTTCACAATTTATTTTGCCTCTGCTGTCAATGACTGGGCTATGAAAACATATTTACTGCAAGGCTAACAATTAAAACATGAACCAATATGTACTGTATTATGCATTCGTAATGCTGGCGTTCGACCTTTACCTGCCATTTTTTTTAATCTTCACACTTTTGCACCGATTTTTCCGGGCTAAAACCAAAATATAAAGTTTAACATGGATTTAAATACCTTATATATGAAGTTTCATGTCTGTAGAACAAAAACTCTAGGAGGAGGTTGGTAGGCAAAATTTGTTAAACAAAAATATATACGTATACATAAATATATATGGAAACAATTTTGTATTTACTATAAACTTTTTACGCAAATATTATGCAAGTATAAATCATGTAGAATATCTGCATGAATATAATTACACGTAATAGTTTACTAAAAATGATTATCCCATTAGAAAACAGCTGCAACTAATAGGGAATAATTAAAATGAATGTTTAAAAGAATATGGAAATTAGCTAGATGCAATTCTACAACCCATGTATAAGAAAATTGTATTTTGTTTTTAAATAAATAGAAAAGAGGCTTGCCTTTTTTCTCTTGTTCTTGGCCTTCGGGATCAAAGTGTAGTATCTTTTCTGCAGATGCTGCACTTAAAGTAATTTGTACCAGTCAATGGAGGGGAAACCCTCTATACTGGGACAATTATTATTTTTGGTTAGAAGAGTGCCCCCTTTTTGACTAGTTTTCGGGGAGCTGGTTTTTAACCCACATTAAAAACGGCCTTGTGCCTAATTTGCTTTGGCGGGGAAGCAAATAAATACAATAAATAGAAAAGAGGCTGGCTTTTTTTCTGTTGTTCTTGGCCTTCGGGCCGAGATCAAAGTGTAGTATCTGTTCCGACAGATACTGCAAGCAAAGACCATATGTGGGGGCGACCCCACATATAAGACCTTGGTCAATGTAGGGGCAACCCTTCATACCAATTGTCACTATCCAGCTCCCCTACACCCCGGGGAGTTGGTCCCCATTTCCCCTTCACTCCTCACATTAAAAATCGGCCTTGTGCCTAATTTGCTCGGTGGGGGAGCAAATAAATACCATCTGTTCCGACAGATGCTGCACTTAAGATAATTTGTACCAGTCAATGGAGGGGAAACCCTCTATACTGGGACAATTATTATTTTTGGTAACCAGAGTGCCCCCTTTTTTCCTACTTTTAGGGGAGCTGGTTTTTACCTCACATTAAAAACGGCCTTGTGCCAAATTTGCTGAGTGGGGGAGCAAATAAATACCATCTGTTCCGACAGATACTGCAAGCAAAGACCTTGGTCAATCTAGGGGCAACCCTTTATACCAATTGTCACTATCCAGCTCTCCTACTCCTCAGGGAGTTGGTCCCCATTTCCCCTTCACTCCCCACATTAAAAATCGGCCTTGTGACTAATTTGCTCGGTGGGGGGAGCAAATAAATACCCTGTTGTTCTTGGCCTTCGGGCCGTGATCAAAGTGTAGTATCTTTTCTGCAGATGCTGCATTTTAGGTAATTTGTCCCAGTCAATGGAGGGGAAACCCTCTATACTGGCACAATTACTATTTTGGGACCCAACCAGAGATTGCCCCCTTCCCCTTTTTTTCGGGGAGCTGGGTTAACCCCACTTTAAAAACAACCTCGTGTCACTTTTTGCTTTGGTGGCAAAGCAAATAAATACTAATAGTAAAGGGAGGTTTAATATGAATATCAATACACACAAAAGAAAAACAAATGTATAGGAGTATAGATAGATTTCTCGTCTAACTTCTATTATCATTCGCCCTTTGTACGTAATACTAGGCAGAAAATGAAAATATACCCATATTTTGTACTTATTACATCACGGTCAAGCAAAAACTACATTTTTACCATCAAGCCAGCAATTAGATAAAGCAGGGATCCACTCAAGGATAAGGGCTAATTGTATTGAACGATTTTCACTCGAAATCGATCAATGCAGTCAACTTTTTGGTTACATCTTATGCGATTTATGAACTCAACATTGAATAAGTCTTGTTTTGCTTTTACTTTTATGTATTAACATGACACCACTTACCAAGGTGAAAGAGCCACTCAAGGACAAATGTTTTTGAGTGTCTGAGATTGATGGTGAAACAACACAGTAAGGATTGGTAACGAGGATGGTTTAAACTCGGCAGAACCTTGTGTTTTCAAAGAGAACGGCTCAGCAACTTGTTAAAAGTGGACTTTCAAAAAGGACCATGTTGTATTAATCTGGGAAGCGGTATCGTGGTATTGTGTTTCATATACGGGCAGTTTGCTCGTAGAACCTCGGTTTAGATTTGAGTACGCAGAAATGGAAAAGAACATTTTTACAGTGGGTGTAGCTCGACGAGTTTTGTTCATGATTGTTTTACAGTGGGAGGTATAGATTAAAGCTCTGTCGAGCAAGTACCATGAAAATAACGATAGAGTAGAGAAGGAACTAGAAACCTATCTTATGCGAGGAAGAAATTATAGAAAAAATGGCACTGGCCCTGAGCTTTCGATGTTGACTTTGCATTCTGTCGAGGGAGGAAGCAATCCTACCAGCGACACTCCATTTGATAATAATACACAAAGAGAGTAACATCAGGAGTGAGATACCTTTTGTAGCAATTGTTTCTAGCTATCTTAGCAACGGCTTTGATGCAAGTATTCCATTTCAGGTCTGAAGTGAACGTCAAAGAAGCGGACTTCAATGAGAAAGTCATTCATTTAAACTGTACTAAAGTAGAGAAATAAGATGTGCTTTGCTTTAGACGCATTAAGCGTAAGAAGACACATTTTTGCTTGCAACACGTTCAGAAAATCAGAAGAAAGATTATCTGCAAGATCCTACTTCTTACTGCTCTTTACGTAGTGCAAAGGAAAGCAGTGCAACAGTAATACACACAAGCACTATCCATGCAATTTTCTCTTAAGGCTAGTTACATGAAAGTAGAAGGAAACACATTTTGCGTTGTTTCCTTGGGGCGAAAGTAATGAAAAACGTGACTTACACAAGCCACAGCGCCCCTGTCTATCGTGCCAGGTGATGAGATCAAGAAAAGAAAGAGAAAAACCTTTCGTCTACAAACTGTTTATTAATATATATATATATATATATATATATATATATATATATATATATATATATATGGCATTAATTTCCATGTGAGGACAATAACTGCTGTGAAAAGAAATAAAGGGGGGGCACAGGAATATCTTCTTTTTTGGACAGCTGAAAGAGAGAGAGAGAGAGAGAGAGAGAGAGAGAATGAAAACGGTTAAGATTAGAGTTGAAATCGGGAGTTCACAACAAGGAGTTTGAACGAATATTTATTTTTAGTATCTTTTTATAGTTTCATTCATCTCCCAATCCGTTAATAGATGACACATGTTTTAAAGAGAGTTTCATTAACAGTTCGTACTTAACATTTGAATATTGCTAACATATACCAGAAAAACAAATAATAGGCTGTTACGTCTGAAGGTACACATAAATAATTTAAGCATACTCTTAAAGAGATTTCATCAAAAACTTACAGAGCTGAATGCATGATGATAAGTCTGTGATTAAAGACACATTGCGTTCACTTATAAAACTGTTATGATTGCTCCAGTTTTTCTTTAAGGGCGATAACTCTATTTTGGCCCAAGGTTAATAATATTTAAAGCCTAGGTGTGACAAATGGACGAGCTGATCGAGGAACTAACAGACATAGTCCTGTAACGAGATGCGTGGACGCATTTTAACATGCTTAAACATAACGGAGAGACAAATTGAGCGACCGACAAGCGGACATGGACTTTTTTTTAGAAATGCATAAACACCTAAAGAATAATATTTCAAACTTAATCGTGAGAAATTAACAATCGTATTGTGTTATTTCTATAACACAAATATAACGGAATGATATTATTATAGATGAGCATCTGCGACTTTTTTTTTACACAAAAGCCGATGTATGTAAGTAAAGATGTGTAAATCTATACTTTTTGTTTTGTTTCTCTTTTTCTTGTCTTTCATCGCTTCGCGCCGATTCTATGTAAACGCTCTTGACCGATTAAACAACCTTTGAATTCTTCGTTTTATTTCCTCTTTCAAAGAACAATGGACGCCAATAAACGAGCCAACAAATATATAATACAAAAAAAGAACGAAAGGAAATCTATTCTCTATTAGTTCCAAATCACCAACTTGGCGGCCAGAATAAATCGCATTGAAATACAAAAAATAAGGCGTTTCTCTCAGATTTTCTGATAAAAGTCGACACGAAAAACGAAGAACTCATCAGATTCTTCACGCTCATTGCATTTAATGCTGTACGATTTAAATATAAAATATTAGGCATCGGCATGTAAATACACACACAAACACACACACACACACAGACACATATATATATATAACTACTTAATTTACTCACATAAAATTAATATACGAAAGTATAGATTTATGCGTAAACTTTAAGTATTTACTTCAAAAGTGCTCAATACGTAGGTAGAGCTAGTTAGTAATTTATAAAATATATATGGCGATTAAGCTACACTGAATATTCCGCGTTTCATCCACTCTAGGACATTTCAGGCTTATGCGCATAATTCAGTGCAGCTTAACCGCCATATATATTTTATAAATTACTATATATATATATATATATATATATATATATATATATATATATATATATATATATATATATATATATATACAGACTGTTTCGCTTTATCAGAACTCTTGTATGCGGCAAGACTAATAACTATCTCAAGCCAGGATTGAAAATCTACCGGGTAGGCAGCAGGTCGGCACTTCTAACCATTCCGCTATTTGGCTGCTTATAAGATGGATGTAACGTTGTCCAAACGCCTAAGCTCTATTTGTTTACACAATGAGCATCGCTTTATACGTTAGCAGCCGTTTGTTATTTCACTGCCACATAAACTCAATAAATTAAAACTCGACAGAAATCTGCAAGGCATAAAAAGTAACGTGTAGCTGACGTCATCAAGATAAAAAAGCAAAGTATGCAACTTTCACGATACAGCGTTGAGTTTTTAGACCTCAAGATTTCCATTTTTAATTCACACAGTCAGATATATTTTACCCTTATATTATCGCGCGCGCACGCACACACATAAACACACACACACACATATATATTTATATATACATATTTATATACAATATTTCACAGATAAATATGAACAATTTTTTATCTACGGACACTAGTGTTTCATGCTTATGCAATAATCAGTGTGGAAAGTGACAATTACTTCTGGTTCAGGAGATTCCAACCCAGTCAACAAAGCTAATCTTGGCTTCGTAGGATAGAATCTTTTGGTCGTGAGCAATTAACACAATAATTAAATGGAATTAACACTCATAAATACTATTTCGGCGGGGGTCCACAAAGTATTCAACGAAAGGAAGTCGAAATTTTGCATTCGCGACAAAGTTGATCGCTTTTTTTCTCAATTACCTAAATAGTCTATTGCTTAAAGGTTTTTTTTTAAACTCTAATATTTTCAAATAAATGTTAATAATTTCTATACAAACTGGCACTAATTTTTCATGTTTATGCAGTCATCAATGCAGGAAGTTATAATTACAGCCGGATTCGAATCGAGTCAACAGAGATTCAAGTTTAGCATTTACCATTTAAATACGATTTCGGCTCGCATATGTATGACGTTATTTAGAGGTCCAATTTTCAAAATTCTGCTCATTATAGTAGAATATATTTCAACAATAATACGTCAAATGTTGTCTTCCAAGCTATCTATTGTGCCTGGTTTATCAGCGTAGACAGACTACATATCTTCAACGAAAAAATCTAATGCTGTTACATCAGGCGAAAGAGTTGGCCAGTTGGTATAGATCCATTTCGTGAAATGCAATATATAAAATGCTGTATGTCTGTCTGCCTGGCTTCATATTTTCAAACTCTATTACCTCCGAAACTAAAATTCGCAGAGAGGCGATAGAGACCCCTAATGATTGCATTTTTTACGGACCGTTCTTTTACGGGTCTTTAGCCGATTAAAATTGTAAACACCACTATACATTTTGTACATTCATCTAAGTTTATTTTAATTTTAAAAATTTTATCAGTTAAAATGCGTGTCACTTTGTAACAGTGGTAACGTCACCAACTTAAAATTCTAGTTTTGCTTTCGATTTCGATTCTAACTGATGACACCCAATTTTTATTTTTAATTTTGAAATCACGATTGTATGTATATACGAAATCTGGACAAAATAAAATATATTTAAGCTTATTTTACGACCGGGCAAAGCATGGCGCCATTCTCCCGCTTGTTATTTGTAACTTCTATTATAATGAAATATATTAATGTTTTATATATATATATATATATATATATATATATATATATATATATATGAACTCACAGACACACACACACGCAGATATATATATATATATATATATATATATATATATATACACACACACACACACACACACGCACACACACACACACACACGGCGTAATCACATTTGGCACACCGGTTCCCGTCAGATCATCGAAGTTAAGCAACGATTAGCCTGGCCAGCATCAGATGGGTGACCATTTGGGAATTCTAGGTGCTGTATATACTCTCCGCTTTACTCAGCATTGTTTCCAGTCGTCCTGGACTTTTCCTTGCCAGTGCCGATTCAGGAGAGGTGTGATTGGGATTGCGCACCTCTTGCCACATAATTACAAGCGCCGCTGCCCCTACATGGGGTATCCTTTGTCCTTTCGAAACTGAACGGAGGCATTATATATATATATATATATATATATATATATATATATATATATATATATATATACAGGGTGACCAGAAAAATAAAAGCTAAATGGAGGTCATCTAGAACATATGATGTAGAACGGAGAAAAAAGGTCAAAGGACCTTGTGTTTTGATGTGATGTTTCGAATAAAATAAACTAGTTATGACCAAAGTTTCATTTATTTCGGACCAAATACTAAGAAACGGGGCTTAATCAGAGTTGGGGACGGTTTTTTGGGGGGGTCACCCTGTATATACGTAACAGCATATTTTACGGCCCGTGATTAGTCCCTCTTAGATGTGTTGATGCGTGCGTGTGTTAGGCATGTATTTACGAACTACCTTTCAAACTGCGTTGTTGGCCCTCTGTTTTTTGGTTTACCTACGATGTCATCTGCCCTAAGAAGAACTGCAATCTGTTGAACAAAAACATTTCAAACGATACAAGAAGATGATTAGTTTTATATAAAGATTTTATTTCACTTCCCAGGTGATGTTACGTAGAAAAATGGTCAGTAAATATCTAGCCTCTGGTTTTGTTCTAGTCTCCATTTTTAGAGACAGCATCTCCCTCTCGGGGTGTGAGGTGCTTAACTCATCCGCTTTCTTCGACGTCCGAAATCCAACTCAAACGATGTTCCCGTCAGCTGTTCAGACACTTTCCGGTGCAAGTTTGTCCAGGCCACCGAGTTTCACAAGGTTTGAAATATTTTGACAACCTTATCAAAACATAGCTTCACACCTTTTGTTTACTTCGCCATTTAAATAGATCGATCGATAGATAGATAGAAACACAGATAGATATATAGATAGGTCGATAGATACACCGATAATTAGATAAACTGATACATAGACAAATAAAAGCTAATTTACTCTTCTACTCTTCTCTCCACTAGAGGACACCAAAAAAACTTCAACATCCCAGTTATTACATCCTTTGCCATTATCGACAGTACGCGATTTGACAGTTTGATAACCTATCAAAACATAGCTTCACTTATCTTGTTTACTTCGCCAGTTATATATATATATATATATATATATATATATATATATACATACATATATATACACACATATATATATATCTTTGGATAGATAGACAGATAGATACACGGATTATTAGAGAAAACTGCTAGATAGACAAATAATAAATAATTTACACTTTTGCTCGCTCAACTATATAACAAGAAGGCACAGGCGATTTTGATCAAAGTCAACATCTTATACGGCCTAATATTAACAGTGCATTTAAGCAGTTTCATTGCCACACAAGCCGAAAGGAGGAGTGCGTTCGAAATAAATGTTTCTGTTTAAAGCACAATTTTATAATGATACTTTACTTTATCATTTTAACTTTAAATTCAATTATCACTACACAACCAGCAATGCTTAACATATAAAATCAACAAAGGTTCTTTGATATGACTAGGGCGCGGGCGAAATAAATGTTCCTATTTAGAGTACAATTAAAGCATGATATTTTACTTTTGAATTTTTTACTTTAATGCAAGTCGATATATATATATATGTATGTATATATATATATATATATATATATAATTTGATAAAATCAGCAGTTGGTTCTATACATGCAATGTGAACTACAATATATTGTAAACTGCGAGAGGCATGTGACGCTTATACAAACTGCTTCGCTCTATTAGAGCAGGCAATAAATTGATTTGATTTGTAAATGAGCTACTTAACTATTTCGATTATTATAAATATATGGAAGTGCTAATTCAATTGCCTGTCTTTTTC
The DNA here is from genome assembly GCF_053919585.1 of Euprymna scolopes. Taxonomy (NCBI): domain Eukaryota; kingdom Metazoa; phylum Mollusca; class Cephalopoda; order Sepiida; family Sepiolidae; genus Euprymna; species Euprymna scolopes. Next base: position 13,511,835 of record NC_136495.1, on the reverse strand, counting down.
TGTATATACATATATATATATATATATATATATATATATATTAATATATATCAATAAAGAAAGAAAATGCCGATAAAAATACATACCAATACATATATAGATTTATTCATTCATTAAATAAGGGTATATATCAATTTGGATGTAGAGTAAGTGCGAGCTCCTTATACCATGGTATTTCGAAGTCTAATGCTTCTCACCAGAAGAGAAAAGAAGATGCCATGTAACATAATAGGAAGTTACGTATACCGATAGTTATATTAGGAGCGAAATAAAATATCGAGGCAATGACGGTAAAATCAAAAAATGTAAATCCAAGAAAGTTAGTTAAATTTCCATTCGCACAAGTAAAATCTAAGGAAATCCCGTAATTGGAAGATGGAAATTTAACTAACTTTCTTGGATTTAAATTTTTGGATTTTACCGTCATTGGATACCTTACCTGTCCCCAGACTATCCATTCACATGAAATCACCGTTTTCTTCACCATATTTCCTCTTCCTCACTTTTTGTTATCAAGTACGATATTTGACTTACTTGCAGTTTCACCAAATACTTTTGCATGCTAAATCCGACCCCGAATTTTGCAAATTCTTACACTCTGATGAGGAGGAAAGTATTTGTTCGAAACTCCGCGGATTAAAGACTATCCACTTATTTAGTGTTTCTTTTTCATACTAAATATGTTTTTAACTCTTTTTCAAAGTTTTTTTTACATGTTTTATTAACTATTTGCTCTCATATATATATATATATATATATATATAAAATATATATATATATATAAATATATATATATATATATATATATATATATATATATATATATATATATATATATATATATATATATATGCTACTCCATGGACCGCCACATTGACGAGGTGGAGAGCCATTTGTGTCTCAATGAATCTGAGAGTGAGTCAGTCTGGAGCTTAATGCTCCTAGTAGGGCCACTCATCGAGGTAAAGTCGATGGGGAGGTTTAAAAAACGACCTAATCGGCGGAGTGGGCGGATAATGGTAGCAGGGAGAGCTCCACAACGGTCACATAGACAGAAGGCTGCAGCAAAGATGGGCCCCTATCGTCTCCATGCTATTGGATCCTGGTCTGGTCTTTTGCCAAGGACAGTGTGGTGGCTGTCTGTGCATCAGGCACCTCACTCTAAAAGATCCCACGCACAGGCGTTCTCCTGGAGGTCCCACTATTACCTCTCCCCAAGTGCTATGACGCCAGGAAATGGTGACGGAAACAGGGCAGTGAAGCCTGGGAGCTCCTAGCTATGCAGTGGCACACAAGCGGTGAGTGTTAGAGTCAGTCGCCCTGCTCCTGGGCAGAAAGATCATCTCAGCAGCGGCACCCACTTCTGAGCAGTCCTATTTAGGATCCGCTCTGCTAACCCCACACGGGGAAAGGCTAGGAAAAGCGCCCTAAAAATAGCCTGCCAAATTTCACCCGACTGAAATGCTACGCCCAGTGGGTGTACCTCTTAACGCTCGAAAACGGAAACAATGCACCTTGGAGTATGGAATATAAGGACACTTATGGACAGTGCACCTATCAGTTGTCCAGAGAAAAGTACTGTGATCATTACTAGTGAGCTGAAGCGGTTCAAAATCGACATCTCCACCCTGTCAGAGACCCGCCTGGCAGAGGAGGGACAACTAAAAGAGGAGAAAGGTGGATACATTTTCTTCTTGAAGGGAAAAGCAGCTATTGAACCCAGAACCCATTGTGTGGGGTTTGAACCAACTCATTTTCCAACTTTCTGAATATCAACTAGGCATCAATGAAGTAGAACAATCATACTATACTCGTCACAAATGATTGCCGATGATATATATATATATATATATATATGTATATATATATGAGTTTAAAAAAATCTGATTTATATATAAATATACAATATATAACTGTAATTATATATTTACTGCTTTTAGTAGCATTCCTATGTATTCTGATGATTTATTTTTTCAGGCCTTATTTTTAAAAAAATATTTTCTTTTCAAAAAGGAGAGAAAGAAACTGGGTTTTAGTAGTGCTTTTAGTAGGACCTTCTTAATTTTTTTTACTCATCACTTAAATATTTTCTCAAGAAGATAAAAGATAATATAATCTCACAATCACTTTTTATTTTGAACAATTTTCATCTTTCCCTTTTAAGGATGAACGGGTAGACTAATACTATTTAAAAAATAGCGCGGGTCATTAAATCCTTAACACCTTTCAAAAAGTCGTAAATAAATAAGGAAGGAATAATGACAGGAAAGGGACAGACGGAACTTTTCTCAAAGTGAAAAGTCGCAAAAAAAAGGAAACAAAATAATAATAGAGTTGGGTCTGAAGGAACCAACGTAAAATCCGGGCGGTAAATCGATTAAAACATTACTTTTTTCATGTTTCTTATAATCTCGTAGCTTGGTGTCCACGAAACTGTTGGTGCTGAGTGTTCAGGTGCACCTACATATTTCTTAAAAAATATTTTTATCCAAGTTGTACGTGATAAAAACTAGAATTTTATTTACAAAAACTATGTGTTATGTGTCTATAATTTTTATTTATTTACGATTATTTTATTTGTTTTTTCATTATATTGTTTTAAACAAAATAAAGAACAAAGTAAATATGTTTTTCTAATGTTAAAAAAATACGTGATGAATTTACACATTTAAAAGAAATATTTGTTTTTTTACAACATAAGCCAGCGTAGTTTACCACCTCAAAAGAAATCAAAATCTACTACATTTTTCTTAGCTAATATGTTAAAAAGGGTCTTTAAATAAGGAATTTTTCTAAATAATATAAATTTAACATTTTAGCGTGGGGGATTACTTTGCTGTATAAATTTAACGTTAAATAAGACAATACTGGTTGGCGATGTAGCGACTCATGCACTCGTTAGCAGTTTGGTGGCGAGTGTAGAGTCAGAAAGGAGAAATGGTGCTGGGGTGTGGTCATAAGTTTTAAACATATTAAAAATACGTAGAAACGTGTGTGTGGTGGGCTTTTCATTCTTTTAAGATTTGCTTTGAATAGGTCCCACCGTTAAATCTTAATTAGTTAATTATTATTTCCTGATATTTTAGGCTGTTTTAAAAATTCCATTTTCACCTCAAACAAGGCGTAGGCTCACTTTGATGTAGGGGGCTACAGTGGGAGGCAGTAGTTGTAGGGGTCGGGGACAGTAGTTGCATGGATACTATGTAGGGAGTCGAGCAGCAAAACGTATTTTCACATTAAAGTTGAACTTCTGCATGTCAGTACAGTTGGGAAAACATAAACCCGGAAGGGAATTCCAGAGTTTAGCAGTTTTGAGGAAGAAACCATTAGAGTAGAATGCCTTCTTACATCTACGGATCTCTACTGTATAGGGGTGGGACTTGGCTGATTATTGAGCTTTTTTGGAGTATTTACGTAGAGGGGGCACAAGAGATTGTAGTTCGTCAGAGCATCCACCATTAAAATAACTGTACAATAGGGAGAGGGTTGCAAGATTTCGTCGATAGGACAGAGGTTGAATCTTGGATGACAGTTAAGGACCTATCAGGTTGGCAACTCTCTTTTGAACCCTGTCCAGGAGCAAGAGACTAGTAGCAGGTGCACCAACTCAAAATGTGACTACAATACTCCATACATGGAAGAATGATGGCCTTGTAGAGGTACAGGATACTTTCAGGCGGAAGTAAATTTCTAGCACAGTAGAGAGAACACACACACACACACACGTACACATACACAAAACTAGGGTGGACCTCCACAATGCATACTCCTCCTTGTATTAAAAAAAAAACATTTTTTCCAATTTTTTTCAATAGATTACAACCCTTTTATATAAAGGACTATTTATTTAATCTAAGGGCAATGATGTTAAGACAGTCATATTCAATCTATGTCGTATTGTTTTCACCGGTCACCATGTTTGTTTTCGTGCGCACATTCAATTTTTTTTTTTTGCTCGCGCGCGAAATTGCGTATTGTTTTCACTGGTTACAACGTTGTTTTTTTTCCCGTGCGTGCATTACATTTTTGCCGCGTTTATTCTTTGTACTCACTTGCACTTTTATACATTAATTATGTATACTCACTATTCCATAGCTAGCTTTAACATATACTGACACAACGGGTCACGAGTATGTACATATATCACATTTGAATCTAGATGAGACAGCTGAACGATTTTACCGTAAAAATAGTCGGATGCAAGGACATAACTATGACTATGACAAGAGAATATTCTTTTCCTGCTTTTGATTCTCAGGTATATAGCCATTGATATCTTATATGTTTTATGTAGAGTGATGTGGTTCTCGGTTGATTACTTGTGTCTAAATGTGTCGGCTATATACTCAAGAATTAAAATAATGAAAAGAATATGCTCTTGTCAGAGCCCTAGTCATAATTAATACATAAATGTTCAAATGCAATACTTATTTGATAGCTGAATGTTTTGGTTTCGGTTCTAGATAACGGCACCTAAGCGATAGTTCTGTTTAAAACTTTCACTATTATATATTGGGTACAATATAATAATCAATTGAGAATAAATAAATACGAAATATGCATGAATTTAAATATATTTGAATATGTTTGAATTGACGACGAGCAACGCCGGGTGGTTTGCTAGTTTTTATATAGACATGAAACGATTTATTATTTTATCATCTAATTTACATACGTATTTTTGGTGCACATAGACACGCGTATGTTGACGACGCTGTGTTTTCTATTCTCACATGGCACCTAAAGAATATTAGAAATATCAGTGAGTTGTTTAATCAACGCCATGAATGAAACAAATGAAATGAAAGCTGAGAAATGGTTGTTTGGTCATTAATCACGGCTAATTGGAACAATTTAAAAGTGTATATTTTCAAACGAAATTTCATCGTACAAATGTCGTATATTTTAGAGTGTAATGTGTGTTATCACTATATACATTTAAGCATGTGTATATGTTTATACATTTCTATGTACAGGATTTCATCCGAAGCTAATTAACCGATAACTGTGAAATGTGGAACATAGCTTATATGCACATCGGATTATATTAAGTTTGATTAAGTTTTAGGCAAAGTGTTGAAAAAGTTGTGGAATTCCTATTTTTAAAATTAGACACGATTAATAAATTATTTTCAAATTGCAGAAACGTTTTAAATAATGAGTGGTAACATTTATGGACACAATCTCGAATTTGAACATTAAAATATTTCAGATTTGTATTCAAGTTGTCCAATTAAGCAAGATTCATAAATTTCGAATTATTTCGAATACAGTTTTTAGTTAATGCCTTTAATGTTTTAGACATTTTCTAGAATAAAAATAATTTGAAAAAACGATTTGAATGAAACTTGTAATTAATATTCTTCATAATAAGGTTTTGTAATATAATATCTACATTCCATTATCTTCAGTCTGTCTGTCTGTTATACTTATTTCTGGAAATTACTGGTTCGATCTGACTGAAATTTTGTATGGGGAATTATTATGATAAGGTGCAGAGAATTACGATAGTTAGGGATTAATAAGGATTAATATGGACTATTTCACAATTCCAAATTTATACTAGAAGTATTGCATAAAGTCCTCATCCAAATCAACGGACCATAACTTTTGTCTGGTTTTAATGGTCTGAAAGTATAGTTTTTATTATAATGAGTGAAAAGCTGTTCTGGTTGAAGAATCAATTTTACCCATCCTGGGACAGGTAATGTTCTAGTTATATAAGAACACACGCCTTAGGGACACAAACATTGATACACTGACATTCAGTATAATAATAAGTCTCGGTCATTTGTACTTATGAAAAGTGTGATTAAAAAATGAATGCTTGTGAGTAAAACGTACTTGATACGTCTATATCTACAGGCGGTTTTCAATTCGAATAACACCATTGTTGAATGTAGGTGTTATTTATTAGTGATACTGGAAAAATTTAAACAGAAAAAAACGTGTCTGGATTCACAAATTATAATCTTACACGTTTTTGCTTTTCTCAAACTCGAACACATTTTCTTATTCATATATTTAATTTATGAATATGATTGTGCATATATATATATATATATATATATATATATATATATATATATATATATGTGTGTGTGTGTGTGTGTGTGTGTGTGTGTGTGTATAGAGTCTAGGTTAAGAACGTATTTATAGGAGAAACCCAGATATTATCACCTAGCTTTATGTAATAGTGCTCCATTACAAATATATTTCTCTCTCTCTATCTCTCTCTCTCTCTCTCTCTATCTATCTATCTACCAATCTATCTATCTAAATCTATCTATATATATATATATTCATATCTATATTTATCTAACTATCAATCACTCTCTTTCTCTCTCTCTCTCTCTATATATAACTACTTCATTTACTCACATAAAATTGTTATACAAAAGTATACATTTATGCGTAAACTTTAAGTATTAACTTCAAAAGTGCTTAATACGTAGGTAGAGCTAGTTAATAATTTATAAAATATATATGGCGATTAAGCTACACTTAATAAGCATGCATAATTCAGATCACAACGTCGATCCGCTCTTATTTCTCACGAATTGGTGAGACTAAGCATTGATATTCCAGCACTCAGCAAAGTATGCTCCCTAGAGCAGGGCAGCCCTACTGGGTAAAACAGTTGAAGATCGAGGGACACCTTTCTGTTGTGGGATTCATGATTAGGAACTCCATTTCCTTCAAGCTACCAACAGACCACTCGGAGCGCATTATGTCTATGCGCCTTTCTCTCAGAAACCAACAATATATCACACTCTTCAGTGTGTATTCCCCGACTCTCCAAGCATTGCCTGCTGAAAAAATAAGCACGCTGATCTGCGCAACGTCTTCCAGGGCACTCCTGCAAAGGACAAAGTGATAATACTCGCTGACTTCAACACTATATGGTCAAGTTCATCATAGCGTAACCTCGGTGATTTGGCGATGTCAACGTAGTAATACCAGATGGATAACCATTTTGGAATGTGTGCATCGCGCCTAAACGTAGGAATTCCCAGGTTAGTATCTTCAGACACGTTTATTTCAGTGGATGAGACGTACCATGTTCATCTAAAAGAGGAACAGTTTTGATGTAAAGCCTGAGGTCGACTGTCTGCTCTGTCATATGGCAACCATATCACCGATAAAGATTAGCAGTTGCCCCAAAGATGTGGTTGGTTCTACACAAAACCTTCACCACTATAAACAAATCATCTGTGTGGATTTCCGATCGACTTAAGTTGTTGTAACCTATCTCATTTCTCCTCTTCTAACGAGAACATTAAGCTTTGAAATGCCAATGTAGAAGTTTCTATAACACAATACTCTCTACATGTTTTCTTCATTCTATTACCAAATGTATTTTTATTTTTATATATTAAATAACGGGTTGATGAGTTTTCCTTCTAGTAGCTGGACTCATCAAGGGGAAGGTATGCATAGGTTCCATGCTGTCCATAGTCCCTCCCTCCCAGATGTAGTGATCACCGCGGAATCACTGTTTTGTTTCACTGGCAGAAAACCATTTGCACATTACCCATCCCACATCACCGTGTCAATAGGAACACTTTTATGTGGGCCCTAGTTTTCCCTGTTTGCTGTGTCATAGCGTGATCGAGTACCCAGCGATATAACTGGGCTAGGAAAAAAAAGTCCGTAAAGCCTACTATCCGAAGAACTCACTCTCACTGTACTAGCTTACTAGCCCATGTAAGTTAAGCCCCAGGTGTAAAGGGTGAGGTCCAGTATTGCGCCTATTTCACTCCACCTAAAAACACTATTGCCCTAACCGAAGGACACGTTCACGTTTTAAATTCACCAATTATTCCACGCCCTATAGCAATAGGAAATGGGGCAAAAACAGCAGGTGGAAGATGGCACTAGAAGCTGCAGTTTCAATCCTATATGCAGGCAGTTCAAAATATTGGCCTCATTATGTTGAACTTGGATAATAATATGACTCGCCCCACCCCCTGTACAACCAAGCAGCCTAATCTAGGAACAGCATTGCTTGTTCCTCATGGAAAGCTGCCTAGAAACGGTGACCTAAGCTCCACTCAATAAGCATGCATGATTCAAATCACAACGTTGTTCCGCTCTTATTTCTCACGAATTAATGGGACTAAGCATTGATATTCCAACACTCAGAAAAGTATGCTCCCTAGCCTATTAAACCAATGTTGTATATTGGTTTATATTGGAGGAGATGATATATTAAAAAAGTGTCATGTGTTATCTAGTGGATGTCAGATATTTTTCTTTTAACAGACAGATAATAAACTTATAAATCGTATGTATGTTTAGCCAGGAGGACATGATGTTGACGTGTAAACTGATTCATGTTGTACCAGACTTATCACACAAGATATTTTTACAGTTCATATGTAAGAAGAATAATATATGCTTCATATCTTTTTCTTGAAGAGTTCTTTTAACTTCCTGCTGCTCCGTGATGAACCATGAAGCGACCAGCACCATCAAATTGAGACATCTGTTCTTATTTGTGAAGCCATTAGAACAACTCTTTATATTTTTATAATATAACTTTATTACAGTTGTCTCAAATGGTTTTCACAGGATCTGCAGTTTGTCTACATTTTCTATTTTTACAGCTCGCTCCCTAGCTGTCTATCCACCTCTATCTAGACGTCTGTCCGCTCTGGTGGTCAATCCTCAACTCTCTGAATCTCTCCAAAACTAACTACATCACGTGTTCTCGTACGTCACCTAATTAGGTGTCTCAGACCAACCTAATGCCCATAGTTAGTTATTTGTTTATTCAAAACCCCAAAATAATGATTACACATATTTTCTATTTTCACATTCCTTTTACGATTCACATGTCAATCATTTCTTCCCCAATTTAATTGTTTATTCTTCTAATCATAATAACTGATCCAGCGACCATCCGTCGCTCAAATCAATTGATAAGAATACAATAACAATAATAATAATGTTTTGACCATTGACCCCGCTTGCCACAGTTAACAGATACTACGCTATAATCACAGCCTAAATGGTCATAACATTACACCAAACCCAAGCAACAACAAAAGCCTTAGCTGAAATAATTAAAATACTAATAATGAACAAGATAAATGCAACTGTAGATCCCTGACATACTGCCCACTTCAAAATAACTGTTTAATCAAAAGAATAGTTTACCAGACTACAATATTTGCCAAGGAAAACCGTAATAGCAGAAAATATTAGGAAGCTATGGCCTGCTTAGATTTCGGAACCAGATATTATGAACATACAAGCACGTTTACTAAGAAAAGCACCGAATAAAACACGACTACCAACCAATACTGGGTAATCAAAGAAAGTGGACGTACGCCGATAGTAGAATGGCAAATAGTAAGGCTAGCAAGTACGTGCAGGAACCTAGACTGATCATATAGATTATGCCTGAATAAAAATTCGCTATTCTAAACTTTAAAGAACCCCAACATCTATCAAACTGTAGAAGAGAAATAACAAACAACTGTGTGCACAAGATAAACTGTACTCTTTGATAACAAAACATAAATAATTTTAAATTGATAATAACAATGTAAAAAATAAAATAAAACAAATATACAGAACATGATTTCTAAGACTTTAATGGGGAATAATGTACACCATTTAATTTAAAAACCAAATAAACAAAAACTATAACTTATTATTTAACCATTAAAATAATTTTTTTCTTTATAAATCTTGTATTTTCTCTTCCTTCTTTTTTAAATGTGGGGGATATATCTGTCGCACCCTCTGTTATAGAACCCTTATTATTGTTTTCTTTAAATGTAATGCGTTATTATATATGGAGACATATCGATTCTTACGACTGTTGCACAGAAACATATTTCGTTGCATTTAACTATATTATACTCGTTTTTTATTTGACTAATTCCAAAAAATTATCATGCTTCGCAAGAACTAAAACTAGCAGATTTTCTTAATTCATGCAGGTCTAATAATAAATACTAACATGCTAAGTTGTTTAACTATATGGGTTATACAAAAGATTTTTATGTTCAACTATATATATATATATATATATATATATATATATATATATATATAAACGACATTATTTTTTCACCAACCTAATACATCGCTATACTTGAGATTAAGTGAATTTAATGTTCCATGATTTTTTTAAATAAATGAAATAGCTTTTAATTCCCTTTTACTTACATTATTTTAAATTTATATTCCAAACAAGGCACAGTGGCACTTTTGTTAGATTCTTTTCTAATACAGTAACGCGTTAGAAATGAATGTTCCTGTTTAGATCATACTATCTGGGACCTAATCTGTAGGGGTTCAATGTAAGGAGTTTGGCAGCAACATGTCTGTTTACATTACACTTGAACTTCTGCATGTCAGTAAAGTCAGAAGGCAAAAACCCGGAAGAGAATTCTAAAGTCTAGCAGTTCTAGTGAGGAAACATTCTTACATCTAGGGATTTCTAGTGTGTAAGGGTTGAATTTTTTCGGGGTTGTAAGTTGTATGTCCGTCGAGGGGGACATAAGGGCTTTTAGTTCTATGGAGAATCCGTGATTAAACTATTTTTAAAACAGGCAGAGGGATGCAGCATTTAGTCGCTGCGAGAGTGGCTGCAACCTTGTTTATAATGCAGAACCTATTATTTCGAACTCCGTCTAAATGGGAGAGACTAGTAGCAGATGCACCAGCCCAAATGTGTCAACAATACGCCATACATAGCCGAATGATGGGCTTGTATAGGAAAAAAAATACTCTTACACGTAAGTAAGTTCCTAGCACTGTGGAGAGAGCTCACTGTCTTTGCAGCAGCCTTAGCAATGTCCTCATTGTATCTGTTTCAACTCATGTTCCATGTGAATGTTAATCCGAGGAGTTTCAACGAAGTACTTTCAGGTAATGTATCATTAGCCATGATTATTAGTGGTTGATCAGGTTTCTTGTTGTTATTAAAGAAAAGAAGCTTAGTCTTGGCAGCATTCAATATGACCATACATTTGCTCTCATTCCACTACAGACTTGAGGTCTTTTATGAATATCAGGGAAAATAAATGTCGAAGGATCGACCCCTGAGGTACATCCGCATTTATATCATATTGTTTTGACATACAAGCATCGAGTAAAAACCTGGATTTTTCTCTCATTTAAGAAGGATTTAATTATGTTAAGTATTCGTCCAGTAATACTATAATTTTAATCGGAAGACCATCGTGCCGTACACTGTCAAAGGTCTTAAATATATCTAGCGCTACTGCCCTTACCTTTCCTAGTTTATCCAATGCATGATATACACATTCAAAAATTGCAGTTATAATATCTGCAGTAGAACGGGCTTGCCTAAACCATTACAGTTGATTGGACAGAAGTTTAGCCGCTGTGAGATGGTGGACTAGAGCTTGATTGATTGTGGACTCAAATATTGTGGCGAAAATAGAGAGAATGCTAACGTGGCGATCATAATGGGCCAAGTATTTCGCAAAAATTCTTGTAAACTGGTACCACGGAAGCAATTTTCCAGCAATCAGGAAAGCACGATTCGTTAAGGCATTTATTGAAAAGTTTGGAGAGAACAGGAGCAACCCCAACGTAGTTTTTTTAATAGTACAGCAAGGATGAGATCAGGTCCACATTCTTTTGAGGAGTCTAGTATTTTTATGATATCATGAACTTTAGACCATCTTTTTCAAAGAAAACTTATCATTATTTTGCTTCATTTTACTGTTATAAACAGTGGAGATGGCTCACTGTTAGACACAGTAATATGTACGTCCAATCTTGATAGATATTGAGTAAAGTCCGAAGCCAATTTTGATGCATAATTTTAATAAAAAAAATTGACAACACCATTGAAACATTATTTCGCAAAGTTATATAAAGAATTTAAAAAAACTAAACAATGGTATATAATATTTTCTTATTAAACGGTAAAATTATTTAAAATGTTTTACAATATATTCCGTTTTCAAAAGACATTTCTTTTCTTTTTCTTTTCATTACCAATCGATCTAAAATCGACCTAAAATAAGAGTATCTACAGTAATTAGCTATTGTTCAAGAGAATCTTGGAGATATTTATGTTAAAGTACTTACAGTCAATAGAAGGTTTCGGGCAATAAACAATAAAATGCTTTGTACATATGTTGTAAAATGTACTCCAAAAACAACGAAGAACGGCCCTTGTTCTTAAATAACATTTTTCCACTTGAAGATATCGACAAAACTATCAAACATGGCGACCACACAAAAATCGATCGATTTCTGTACTTGATCATATGGTTGTTGGAATCACTAAAAGAATTGCCGCGGCGAAGGTGAAATGTGTAACGTTCGTTCCACGGGGAAATCCAAAATTAACTTATAATTCAATTATCATTTGTTATTGTATGTTCCTGTCTAGGGACCGGAGTTGACGTACGCCTGACACACAGGCAAACGCACCTGACCCTTTAAATAAGATAAAGGTGTTTTAAAATCATAGGGCAATGAGTGACAATTAAATAGACGGTCAGAATAACAAGTCAACAGACTTGAATTAGTTCTCCGATAATCTGGCCCGAACAGGTGCTCAGATATGTTTGCCGATTTTCCCAAGTTTAACCCAATATGGCTTTAGGTTAATTTAAGACGAAAAGAAGTTAAAAAGTTCTGATGACATTTTCGATTGAGGTTTATTTTCCTGAAGGATTTACAGCCTGCAGTCAGCCTTTGTCGTGTGGCTTCAACTTTAACCTTCAGCTACAATCTGACAAGAAGAATTGCTTCTATTAAACGAGATATGTAACCAACTAATAGCGATATTAAAAGTTGGCAGTAGCACAAAGGTTTGTTTTCAAAGAACTTCCTATGTGTGGAACCTATTACCATAGGATTCCTTCCCTAAAGGCTAAAATATGTTCATTTTCAGATAAAATGTGAACTAAACTGTCCATAAACAGTTTTCATAAATAATCGTATTTTCTTAACCATAAAAACATTATCAGTCCACACAGATGTCAAGAGGTTTGAAACACTTACTGAAGATAAAGAGGGTTTTCTTCGAAATATATTATGTAACACGATTCACAGCATAGAATTAGGAGTTTTCATAAATAAATAAATGCTTACTATTGGCAAATGAGTGTATATATATATATATATATATATATATATTAACAAGTGATTTGTATATATATATATATATATATATATATATATATATATATATATATTTACAGTGGACAAAGAAAACGGTTTTCAGGTTGCGATGTGGAATACAATGTTTTTCTGACTCCTGGTTACGGTATTTTCCCCGCCTTACAGTGTTATTAACAACATTATTTGATTATTTATATGTATATTATACACTGTACTGTATTTTGTTACTTTATTTTCAACAATGGCTCATATTATCAGAGGAAATGAAATCCGTTTAGCAAAATGTTCAGCTGCGAATGGACGCTAATTTTGCTTTTCAGCACAATTATTGAAAATAGTTTTTGGAGTGGTTGTGGATAATTATATAGAGAAAATTATACGAAAAGAGAAGTTGATACAACCTGGGTAATCCATTATCGGAAGGAGTCCAATGTCGTTCGGGGTTATAAATCCAGATGGGCAGAAAATAGGCCCAGGGGAAAAAGTAATATTCCTATATAGCGAAAACGTATTGCTCCTTATTGATTTTTCAAAAAGTATACCGGCAGCCTTATTCGTTGTTGCATTGAGTGTGTGTTGGTTGATGTAGTCCAAATGCTTTCTCGGTGTTGACAAAGTGTATCCGATATTGGGTGGATATACCATTCCATTGTAATTATCCCCGTGAGTAATAGAATTTGAGCATTGAGTTATGGACCCCAAAATAAATAGTATAGGTAGCAAAATAGCAAAATAATCCTGGAGATGATATTCAGACGGTGCTTCTGGTGTGAGTCCCAGTATTCACAGGAAATTGTATTTTTCTGTAGTTCTTATTTTTATTTTATTTTTTTTATTCAATTTTCACCTCAAACAAGGCACGGTGCCACTTTGAAGCAGGGGGCTACTATCAGGCACTTAATTAGCGGGGTCATTATGAAGGGAGATAAGTAGAAAGATGTTTGTAAACATTACACTTGAACTTCTGCATATCAGTGCAGTTGGGAAAGCAGAATCCCGGAAGGGAGTTCCAAAGACCTGCAGTTCTGGGGAAGAAAATATTAGAGTAAAAGGTTTTCTTGCAATTATTGAAGAAAACAAACTTAATCTTAGCAGCATTGAATGTGACCATCCATTTTTGTCCCCATTCCACTACAGATTGGAGGTCATCCTCTAGTGGTTTTGTCATTTCCTTGGATATGTGTTCATTTGTTTTCCCCTCATATCTGTTATAGAGAGTGGTGTCATCGGCAAATATACCCATCTCCGAAACAATTTCATAAGGGATGTCATTTATGAATATCAGGAATAATAGAGGTCTAAGGATAGACCCCTGAGGTACTCCCGCATTTATGTCATATTGTTTAGATGTACGACGGTCGAGAACAACTTTGATTTTTCTATTACTTAAGAAGGATTTAATTACATTATAGATTCTTCCAGTGATTCCATATGCTCTAATTTTCCTTAGAAGACCATCGTGCCATACCCTGTCAAAAGCCTTAGATATATCAAGGGCTACCGCTCTACCCTCCCCTGTTTTGTCCAATGACAATACGTTCGGAAACTATAGTTAAGATATCTGCTGTTTAACGGGCTTGCCTGAATCCATATTCTTTGTCAGTCAGGAGTTTAACAGCTGTTAGGTGCTGGACTAGGGCTTGATTAACTAAGGACTCAAATATTTTGGCGAAAAGCGGGAGGAGGCTAATGGGGCGATAATTTAGTGGGTCAGTTCTTTCACCAGAATTCTTGAAGATTGGTACCACAGAGGCGGTTTTCCAGCAGTCGGGAAAGCAAGATTCGTTAAGGCATTTATTGTAAAGTTTGGAGAGAACTGGAGCAACCTCGGCAGAGCATTTTTTTAATAGCACACCGGGATGAGATCTGGTCCACATGCTTTTGAGGTGTCTTTTTTTTATAATAGCATGTACCTGAGAAGGGGTGATTTTCAAATCGTCTAGTGTGGCGTCTGTTCACAGAGGAACATCAGGGAGGGAGTGGTGTACCGAGTTCAGTGTGGAGTTTGAAGCAAACTGACTGGCAAGCAGATTAGCCTTGTCAGTTGCCGTGCAAGCAACCTCATGATTGGTTGATAGTGGAGGAATAGTTGACTGTCCATTATTTACTACGCTATTGAAGATTTTCCAAAAATCCCGGGTTCCTAATTTCTGTGCTTCGATGCGCTTTCTGGTGGTTTCAGAGTAATCTGTCTTACCTGTCTCTATCACTCTCTTACAATTATTTCTAGCTTCTATAAACTTCTGTTTATTTGAGTTGGACGTATGTCGGTTGAATCTGTGGAACGCATGCTGCCTTTTACAAATGGCAGCTGCACAAGCAGAAGTAAACCATTGGGGAGAGTGCTATAGAATTTCCGTGTGGGAACATGTGTTTCAATTGCAGTTTTGAGCCATTCAGTTGTCTCGTTTGCGCACTGTTCCGCTGGAAGAGTAAAGATATTTTGCCATGGGGCATCTCTGATGAGCTCCCTGATGGCTTCCCAATCACCCTTTTTGTAATACCTCGTTGTTTTGAGTAGTGGGTCTTCAGTTTTAGGGCGAGAATTTAGGCTGATTTCTACCATTATCACAGCGTGATCAGCATTCACGAGTGGGCTGTGGGTATTTGTTGTACAGTCATCAGGAACCGTTGTCAGAAAGAGATCTAGAAGTGAGGTGTGGTTGATCTTGCTGGTCTGGGAAACGTGTCGGAAATGTAACCAACTGAGATAGGGAAGGGGATATAGAGAAGGTATGTGCTGTGCTACCAGCTACGTCTGTGTGATAAGAGAATTCTAGCCAGTTACTGTGGTGGATATTGGAGTCACCAAATACATGTATTTGTGAGCTAGTATCGAGGGAGAGTGCTATATCTATGCTGTCTGAGACTTTGTTTATTAGGGTACAGTCTTGGTTTGAGGGAGAGCAGTAGAGAAAATACAAGTAACTAATATTGTGTTGCATATTTAGTCTGAAGCACATAAAGGCCTTGTCCTCTGATTCTAGTTTAATTTCCCTAGTCAGGGGGAGGGTGTTACGAATATAGACTCCAAGCCCATGCATATGTTTGTCCGAGTCCTTACGGTAGAGTGGGAGATAACCAGGACTGTTAAAGTGGTTAGAGGGAATGGAGGAGTGAAGGTTAGTTTCACTTAATGCTAAGATATCCGGGGTGTTTACAAGGTGAAACGACTCAACATCATCTAAGTTAGTTCTAAGCCAGCGGATATTAGTAAATGCAAGCCTCAAGGGAGGAGGCAGGTTGGTTTTCTTTGAGTTTGGTCCTGGTTTAAACGTAACTTTTGCTTGAGCTGTCATTTCACTTTATTTAAAAGTTTCAGTTAGGGTGAGTGAGTGACAGGGGTGCTGGACAAGTAGTTGTGCAGAATACCAGACATGCAATACAAGTAGACCATCAGCTGTCTTCACCCACAGGATTGTGGCCTCAGGAAAGCCCACCGGGGATGAGTGCAGGGTCCCTTTCCATGCGCGACATGGCACTACAAACATCCCGATATTTTACAACTGTTGATGGAACAGCCGCTCTAAGCGCTACCAAAGAGTTAGGGCTTCTGTACTATCAGTCGAAAGCAGCAGCCAAGAACTTTCTATCTGGTATTTTCAATCCATTAGGCAAAGCCAGCCCAGTCCAACCGCACCGACATATATGGCACGGAAGCACCCCACTGTGTCCAGTTTAGGGGGATGAGATGTGGCGGGAGCGGGGAAAAGCGACGTTCATTGCCCTAGTAAGGAAACAAGGTCAACCACTGGGTGATTTAGACGAGTCTCTGTGATAGTACCTCTACGCCTGGCCAATAGGCAAAGAAGGAGTATGAAAGCCGGGCGATAGACAGAGCCTATCTCCTCCTTAAGCAGTTTAGGTTTGCCAACCGGTGATTTGTTTTAGACGCCAGCTCTAGGAAGGTTGTCGTCCAGGACTGAAGAGGCCTCCCTCCCCTAGGTTTAGCTTCAGAGTTTTCGTTCTCCTAGACGGGTGACCTGGGAAGATCTACGGGTCCATCAGCTCCGAGGGGGTTCGCCCCGCGCCTGGGTCCTCATCCAAGTATTTCTGCGACCCCGCATGGGTAGTTGATATTAATTGGTTATTTAGGTTAATATCTCCTGAAAAAATCGTGTATTTAGGTTAACTTCTACAGATAATTTTCACTCCTCAAACGTAGTTAAAAAACGACATTACTATGCTTTTCATTTTCATTTTTACTGGGAGAAGGTATAGGTAAAAATTCATGCAGTGGAAGCAGCTAGATTTGCAACAGCATTGGATTGAGAGTGACGAGTTAATGTATGGTTAGATATAGTTTTGTAAGTTAAGGAATGTATGGTTAGATATGGTTTAGTAGGTTAAGGAATGTATGGTTAGATATGGTTTAGTAAGTTTAGGAATGTATGGTTAGATATGGTTTAGTAAGTGTAGGATTAGAATAAAGTGTTAAAGTATGATTTACTTGCTATTAGAAATTATGATTTGGTGCCCAAACTGAATATTTAGTATGACTGAAAGATAAGATATATGCTCAGTATAGATACAAGAGAACATTTGATATGGAGTACAGTTATACCTGATAGATATAGGTTATTGCATATTCTGTAAGTATAGTTAAATATAGATGGATAGATAAATAGTATTGTATATGAATGCATGGAATTTTAGACAATTTGAGTAAGTTGCCTTCAGACTTCAACGAAGCAGGATGACGTCGCCTTTCTCTTATTACAGGCAAATATCCACGTCTTATTTACCCGTGTACCACGTTAAGAAATAATCTTACAGTTGTCAACTTTTGAATGCAGATGAATATATCTCGGTTCAAATAAAAATGTATTGATTCAAATAAGCCCCCATAAGAATCATCAGAGTTTTGTCAACGCAAAATAAGTATATTCATGCTAGTAATGTTCTGATGACGAAGAAGTTGATAAAGGCGTTTTTGATATCGCTGTTAGTTTGGAAACATTTCTCTCGCAGAAAGTCGTCGATATGCTTGAAAAGGTCTAAATCGGTAGGAGAAAGGTCTGGAGAGTATGGTTGATGACGCAGAATTTCGTAGCCAAATTCGGTCGAGTTCAGCAGGATCGGTTAATCAACGTGCGCTCGGGCATTGCTTTGGAAGAGAATTGAGTATTTTCTGTTTACTAATCCTGGATGTTGTTGTCGAAGTTTCTGATGCATTTCATCTATTTGTTGACAGGGCTTCTCCGCCGTTATGGGTTCACCTGTATTAAAAAAACTGTTATGGATGAGACCGGTTACAAACTACAAAACAGTCAGCATGACCTTCTCTTAGTGCAGCTCTGGTTTCGGGAAATGCTGTAGAGCTTCGTCGGTGTCTAACCACTGAGCTAAGCGTTGCCGGTTTTCATAAAGAACCCACTTCTCATCACAAGTCACAAACTGTCCGAGAAGTGGGACGTTCGTGTTGCATAAAAGAATAAAGATTACACTTTATAACGGCGTTTCTTTTGGTTGTCGTTCAATTTGTAAGGCATCAATTTCTCAATGTTTTTATCTTTCCAATTTCTTTTAAGTGGGGGAATCGTCGTTTACGTTACGTCTAATTCTAAACCAAATTTTCGAACAGTTGTACGTAGATTTGTTTCGACTAAGGCTCTTAATCGATCGTTGTCAACATCCGATGGCGTAGCATTTCATTCGGCATCCCAAAGTGTCCCCTCGCCGCGACGAAATTTCGAAAACCATTTCAGTACTGTGAGTTCACTAGTGGTTTTTACGAAAAACGCTGTTTATCGAGCTGTTTCAGCAGCATTTTCGGCTAGCTTGAATTGCAATACAAAAAACTAGTGCAAATTTGCTTTTATCAATTTCGTATTCATCATTGGTAAAAGAAGACATAATTGTTCGATTGTAATTTAAATGTTTAAAAGATATATAAAGTAAACGTATTGAAACGAATACGTATTTGAAAATACTTTATTTGAAACAAAATTAAAAATGCTGCAATAATTTTTCTCAACCTAACATCAGAACAACATCTGTACTCTCTGTTTCAAATCCAACTAAATGCATATATATATATATATATATATATATATATATATATATATATATATATATATATATATATATATAATATAAAGCTGGATGTCTGTGTGCTTGTGTGTGTGTGTGTGTGTGTGTGTGTGTCGTCACGAATATGCTCCTATATGGTTGACTATTTAAAAAAACTGATTAGATATAATGATAGAAGATGTATCGAGACACAGGAATGGGTATGTTTGATCTGGCAGAACAGTGGTTCATTAAAATTGTGGGGTCTGCGTTCGCGCCCGGTCCACAACGTATGGAAATAAAAAATTTAAACGTTTACAAGCGTTTTTGATATAGATGTACATAAGAATACTTTCATGAGTATGTTTTAACTTAAATAGGGATGGTATAATAAAATTGTGAAGTCTGCGTTCGCGCCTGGCCTCCATAGAATGGAAATAGGCACAAACTTTAATAAAGACTGTTCATATCTATCTGCGTAAGTATACTTTGATAATTATGTTTCAGTTTGAAGAAACATGGTATAAAAAAATATTGAGTGTTCGTTCGCACCTGACCTTTATAGAATGGAAATATGTCATAAAGTTTAACAAGGTTTTTTAATATAGATCCACAGAATATTGTGATAAGTGTTTCAGTGTGAACATGTATGGTATAATAACTTATAGAGTTTATCTATTTTATTTTTACTTTCATCATATTTTGCTTTGGTTTTGATACCCCCAAATTCAACCCAAATTTACAACCCTTCTTTTTCATAACCTATCATAATTTCATAAATCAGAATTCATTTTCTGTAGGCTGTTTTTGAACCCAGTAAACGGTGGGTACTTTTGCTAGTATATATATATATATATATATATATGTGTGTGTGTGTGTGTGTGTGTATTTTTCTTATGTAGATTTTTCTTAATTACGCCTTGTCTTGGCAGCCGAGTCTAACGCATATCATTTTTCTTTTAATAATATTATTGGAATTCTTCCCCCTTTTCCTTGTACATATTTGTGAATTATTCATCGGATTTCGGCCTTTTTGGATTATTTTGGACCATTTTCCAATTACGCGATTCCCTTGGATTTTACTTGTGCGAATGGAAATTTAATTTACTTTCTTGGATTTGCATTTTTGGATTTTACCGTCATATGATACTTTACCTTTTACCAGACTATCCATTCATGTGAAATCACATTTTTCTTCATCCTATTCCCTCTGATTCACTTTTTGTTATCAATAAGATATTTGACTTACTTGCAGTTTCATCAAATACTTTTGCAAGCAAAATCCGATCCCGCATTTTGCTAAATCCTACCATCGGATGAGAAGGAAAGTATTTCTTCGAAACTCCGTTCATTAAGGTCTATCCACTTATTAAGTGTTTCCTTTTACAATTAAATATGTTTTTAACTTTTTTTCAAAGTGCTTTTAACATGTTTTATTAACTATTTGCTCTTATATGTATATATATATATGTGTGTGTATATATATATATACATATATATATGTGTGTGTAGTAGTGGTGGTGACTGTGGGGGTGTATATATGTATTTATATATCGTTTTGTATATTATTATATAGTCACATCGTTTCAGTCGTCATACTTTTCAAGTACACTCAGAAAAATGACAACCTTGGTTGAAGTGAGTGTCCCTTTTGATGGAGGTCTTGACAGAGCTGAAAGAGAGAAACTGACCCAATATTAAGGTCTCATGTATGGTATGAAAAGAAACTCGAATCTTAGGGAGATATCAATCATACCTGGTTTTTATGTGCTACAGGACTTATTGAGAAAAACCTGACGTCCTTCCTAACTTATATTCCTGGTGAACCAAGTGCAAAAGAGATCCAGATAATTGCATTTAAGGGAACAGCGAGGATACTAAAAAGAGCTCTCGGTTGGTCTCAATAATAAACAGGGCAATGCTGGTAACTGATTTATCCAGCGTTACAATCTTCAAAAGAAAGAAATTAAAAGAAATAAAAAACAAAAAAAATAATATTAGTTTGTACGAAAATTTAAAATTCTAAAGTATATTTTACACATGAGAGTACAAGCTGAGGATATAGTAGTCTACGTCCATTTTTTTTTAATGAAATGCGTGCGTATTCATGTTTCTCGCTGTTCAGTGATGCGCTCGCGTATCTGACATTTCGAAATGAATACATTTAAATGATGATAAATGTTTGACATTTAGCGCTTGATTTAACCTTGTATTGCCGTTACGCTTAGTTTGTCCCACCTTAACAAGCTTTATTAATAATTAGTATGTGTTTGAATGTGTGCATCGATTAACCAAAATCAATATGGTTTGGCATATTGATTCTTGTATTTAATTGTTTATTTCATCTCATAAGTCCTCCAAGGTACACTTAAACAAAACGACTATCGTTTTTTAAAGAAATAATCCGTTTATTCTAGTAAGAATAATCGTAGATTTGTTTATACAGTCTACTTAGTTGAATTAATCTAATTAATGATAACACTCTCCACTTCCCGTTACTTACTTGAGTCTTGTAATATATATATATATATATATATATATATATATATATATATATATATATATATACTTCAGAATAAAATTATCTAAAAATCAACTGGTATAGAAACCTTTGATTATAGGTCTTACAAAATATTATTGGCAGTTATATTCTATAAGTAATATCTTATCTAAGAGGTATACT
Source organism: Euprymna scolopes (assembly GCF_053919585.1). Lineage (NCBI taxonomy): Eukaryota > Metazoa > Mollusca > Cephalopoda > Sepiida > Sepiolidae > Euprymna > Euprymna scolopes. Next base: position 13,490,015 of record NC_136495.1, on the reverse strand, counting down.
ATTTTCTCTTCTGAAGAGATGGTGGACATCGAAATCCTATAGGATATGGAATTATCGTATTTCAAATGTATTCTTCATCTTACACAGAATAATAATCTTTTGATTTGAAATTTATCCATTTCACGTCATAAATTTTTAAATTTATTTATGTACTAAAATTTTATATATATATATATATATATATATATATATATATAGTAATTTATAAAATATATATGGCGATTAAGCTACACTGAATATTCTGCGTTTCATCCACTATAGGATTCGTCAGCCTGACGAATCCTATAGTGGATGAAACGCAGAATATTCAGTGTAGCTTAATCGCCATATATATTTTATAAATTACTAACTAGCTCTACCTACGTATTGAGCACTTTTGAAGTAAATACTTAAAGTTTACGCATAAATCTATACTTTCTTCTATTAGGTTTATGTGAGTAAATGAAGTAGTTATATATATATATATATATATATATATATATATATATATATATATACATTGCTTTTTTAACCCAAAACAATGGGCAGTGCCACTTTAATCTATCTGTGGCATAATTCTCAAGAATACTATGTAGGGAGTTGAGTGTCACCTTTTCATGTAAGTAAAAAATAGGGAATTAGTTAAATGAAAATATAAAATAGGATAGTCAAGGATTCGAACTTGCAAAGCTAGATTTGGAATTGAAAATTCCATTCATAAGGTAAAATAAATACAGAATGTTATTGAAATAAGGAATGTGGAATTGCAATTGTTTAGCTTACATATCCGTTTATTGGGAAAGGAATGTAATGATGAAATTTGTTCTGTTATAAAACTGAAAATTAAAATTAGGAATTTAATCGTCAATTGAAATTGTAAACATGCTATTTGAAAAATAGGTTACTGAACTCGGGGTCATGTTAGTGTTATATATCATTCAACGTGC
>NC_136495.1:13159089-13484089 GCF_053919585.1 Euprymna scolopes | reverse complement strand
ACTATACGATTACTTGGATGAACATAATATTGTAAATAAAACGCATCTTTTTAAGTAATTCTCACATAAGCAACATGCTGGTGACATATTTGTTATATATAATGAGAAAAAAATCAACATTTTGCCAATGGCGAACGAAACTTTGTTTAGCGATCACTTTTCCTAGAATTCTGTTTGTTTAAGGCAAAGAAAAAGAGCGAGAAAGATATATATATATATATATATATATATATATATATATATATATATATATATATAGAGAGAGAGAGAGAGAGAGAGAGAGAGAGAGAGAGAGAGAGCGGTAGTCTGTTATTATTTTTTTAGCAATCCAGAAAGGGTTTGGATGAAAACATGATGTGCTTTACAACATAAAGCCATAGCAAATGAAATCTCGTCCCTCGAGAAGTAGATGTGCGTGACTTCGGGTTGCTGTTTGAACAAGCGGAAAATCCTGTTTGCAAAAGGAAGCTTTTATTGTCATAAAGCAGTTAGAAAAACATGTAAGTTAAATAATAATAATAATAATAATAACATATAAATATGCATGAATAATATAGAAATATATATATCTATATACATAATCTCTCTGTCTGTCTGTCTGTCTCTCTCCCCCTCTCTCTCTCTCTCTCTCTCTCTCTATATATATATATATATATATATATATATATATATATATATATATATATATATGTACCCATAATATATATTATATATAAGCAGAAAAATTCTCCTTCCACGTCATCATAATATACTATATTTGTTATGTTTACTTTTTTAGCATTGAATTTTCGGGAATATGTAATCAACGTATGTTGTGTGTTTAGTATTGAAACGAGTCTAAAGTACAGCACGAATTTCTCCAGACTCAAAGAAGACTTTTGCGTACTAATTCACTATTTTATAAACCGTTAGTTACAGTTTGTTCTGATTTCTTAATGTTGATAAGTTTCATGTTATAAAGAAAATATCAATCGATTGGCATTTGTTGAGCTTTGGTATCGTATGTGGTATTACAGTTATATTAAAAGCTATTATTTCTGTGTTTATTATACTTTTAGAAACTTTTACATCATTCGTATTATTTAGATTACTGTTCTTATCTTGAGCATTGTTTTCACAACGTTTCGGTTGGCGTAACATATGATCTTCTTCAGGTATATCAAAGCGAATTCAGAAATCTTTTTGTCGAACTCCTGACCTCATGAAATATCGAAGGAAACTCTTTATTTAATCAACGGAAGTACCTGGCTATCGACTTGTCAGCCTTAGCGTAGTTGCTAAAATACTTTGTAGCATTTACAAGTTACACTATACTAGAAGTTTAAGGTTAAACCCCAATGCGAACGTCTCTCAAAATACAATTGACTTTGTAAGGACTTCTAGTCCCTCATGTCTGATGAAACTAGCGTATGATTCCTCCCTGTATTTAATATAGGTTTATTTTTTCATTTACCTGTTAGATTCCCAAGTCCAATAGAAATATTTCCGAAGTCGATAAAGTACCTAATAGAGGTCTACCGAAACATTGTGAAACAATATTTTAAATAATCAAATCTAGCTGGACTCTTGAAACTTCAACGGAATAAAAACTATATTTTACCAACAAATATTTTTCTGGATAGCGTAAAATGTTAGTGTTTGTTATGGCAAAAATAACACGCAGCAAATATGATTTTATTAACATTTGTATGAAAATAGTGTCCATTTTATTTTAGATATAGAATAAGTGCTGATAAATACTCAAGTATTTATATTGTGCTACATAGGTCAATACCATTAACAAAATAAAATTGTAAACTACAATCTTTAATTTAATTCATCAGTCCAACACCCTTTGTCAAACAATGTTCTTTTCTTTTTGCCCTGTTTCTTTCGAATGTTCTCATTCATTTAACATTTAACTGATTTCTCTCTTCGGTGAGAAACCGTTGCACATATTACTATGAATTTCTTTCCTCATTAAATTACAGCAATGGTCATATATTATTATTAGTATAATATTTGAATACGAGAATACATCAAGAGGGGGTTACTCTTATATTTTTGTCCTTGTCGTTTCCAAGATAATTTTCACGAATTTTACCTTTTTAGAAGCAGTATGTCGGCATTTTAAAGCGTAATATACGAGGCCACGAAGGAAGAGACAAGCGTAATATTATATACATTATCAATCCTCGTCTATAATATTTAGAAACATATAAAGTTGGCAATAAATTTCTGACGGTTTTAAATTCAGATGAACATATCTCGGCTCAAACAAAAATTTACTGATGTCTGTGTTGAATATATACCCGAAAATCCCAGGAATAAAAAGAATATTGTCACAGCCCATGTTATTAATAATATTGTGTTGTTTATAATATCGTGTTATTATAATTATTGTGTTATTAATAATATTGTGTTATAAATAATATTGTGTTATTAATAATACCGTGTTATAAATAATACCGTGTTATTAAAAATGTGTTATTAAAAATATTGTGTTATTAAATGTATTGTGTTACTTCTAATATTGTGTAACAATTAATATTGCATTTTTATTAATATTATGTTATTAATATTATTGTGCTATTAATAATGTTGTGTTATTTATTATTGTGTATATAATTATTTTTTTAATTATAATATTGTGCTATTGAAAATATTGTTTTATTAATAATATTGTGTTTTCAATAATATTACGTTATACCAATATTTTGTTATAAATAATATAATGTTATTAAACATATTGCGTCATAATAATATTGTGTTATTAATAATATTGAGTAACTAATTATATTGTGTTGTTAATAATACTGTGGAATAATTACTATTGTGTTATTAATAATATAGTATTATCAATAATGTTGTGTTTTTAATAATATTTTGTGATTAAAATATTGTGTTATTAATCATATAGTGTCATTAATAATATTGCGTTATTAATCATATAGTGTTATTAATAATATTGTGTCATTAATAATATTGTGTTATTAATAAAAGTGTGCATTATAATATTGTGTTATTTATAATATTGTGTTAGTGATAATATAGTGCTATTCATAATACTGTGTTATTAATGATATTGTGTTATTAACATATTGTTTTATTAATAATATTGTTTATTACAATAGTGTGTTTTAAATATGTTGTACTAATGCTAATATTGATTTATTATTACTATTGTGTTATGAAAAATATTGTGTTATAATTAATATTGTGTATTATAATATTGTTTTATTAATAATATTTTGTTAATGATAATATTATGCTATCAATAATATTAGGTTATTAATCATATTGTTGTATTAAAGAAGAAAACAATCGTTGTTTGTTTTTTACTTATTACTCCCCAATATTACGGAGAAAGTTAGGATAAGAAATTATTTTATATGCTATCTTCATTTCCGTTGATCAGGGTATATGTGATTTTAGGTTATTTGTTAACATGGTATTCCCTTGAAATTTCTGCTTCGGACGAATTTATCTCAAATCGTGAAGAGGAATTGTAGCATAATCAAGTTTAAACACCAATTCTTCGTATACCACCACAGCTAAGTGACGTTAAGCGACGCTGTGCCAGATGGATGAATATCGTATAATACAAAAGTACTGTGTACGGCAACACTATCCTGCTAAAAACTGAAAAAAATTAACGTCGTCTTCTACACAGAATAGAATGTCAGTTATCAAGTATTCCCCTCCAATTGATGAACTTTAAGTGCGGTAAACGGTTAGGAGTTTGACAGAAATGTAATACAAGTTAATTAGATAGGCTACTGTTGCAAGGGCTTGGATAACATTTAAGGCTGATGGAGTCAATGCTTTTGCCTCAGCTAAAACACCTTTATCTCCAATTTGAATGACCCGGTATCATAAGTTAATTGTAGTGTTGTGTATTCAGACTTTAAAAAAAAATCTGGCCATTTAATATCAGAGAATTAAAGGTTAAATAACTTTTAGACTCAAAGCTAGTCGTAATTGAGATGGATCAGGCTAGTAAGTATACCGTAACAGTTTATTGAGCTAAAACCACTGTCAGTAATTTGCCCCACTCTTTATCTGTGCCTAATTAAACATAGATTCCATGAACAAAGATCTTTCTGAGAAATGCACGTATGTGGAATTCTCTTCCGTTTGCCTGTTTCCCACCTGACTACAACTTTGATGTCTTCAAGTACAACATAAAGAAATTCCTGATTAATCGCCCCCCTTAAGTAAGACACTTTATCAAATCTCCAATACTAACTATTACCACGATATTATCCCACTGATTATTGTACTTATCCTCGAGTGACTTCCCGGCCTTGATAAGTGGTGATACGCCATGTAAAATAAAAACAGGTAATTGTTTTTCTCGATTTATTCTGGTTACAATTTCCTTTTTTTCCCCTTTTTTAAAATATATTTTTTAAATATTTGTTTCCATTTGTTTATCTGTTCCAAAAATTTCCTTGTGCCCTCTTAAATCCTTTTTTAGAACAAATATTAAAATACACAATGGATAAAACTTTGAAAAACGCTCTATTGTTTGCATGTTTTGTCTTTATATTTTACTTTCTCCTTTTAAAAGTACAAATATACGAACACACTATGTATCTTTCTATATTTGAGCTAAATGTCTATATTATGTATGTTTTCCATCCAAAGGTTTTATCTGAAACTTTGTATACCAAGTTTTAGGATAAAAGTTTCAAAATCTATATTTCAAATTTTTTTTACTTCCAACATGAGAAAACAGTTCTCCTGTTAAAATATGAAGAAAATAACATTTTCTACATATATAATAATATAAAATAAGAAAATAAATTTATATATAAAAACAATATTATAAAATATATATAATAATATATCACACTGTTACATAAATTATGTTAAATTAAATATATTTAATATATAATGATATAATACTTTCAATATTAATATACATTAAATTACGGTTAGAAAATAAAAGGATACATTTTAAGCGTCTCTGGAAAGATTTTAAAATAGAACAGAAAAGTATTCTTTTTTCGATGGTTCCAGAAGTTCCCAAAGTTGAGGTGTTTCTTTTTTTGGCAATTCCAGAAGGTTCCACTCAATATGACTATATATAAGCTCTAATAAGTTCAGTTAATTAATCAGCTTCGCAATGGAGCGCTAATTTGAGTCGACCTTTGAACTATTTATGACTTTGGCGAATTCCCTGCGTTGAAATCTGGTCGTAAAGATTTTCCTGAAACAAGCCTATTAAACTCCCTTACAAAATAATCGATCACTTGGTAAATATTGATTTTCTTATCTTAACTTGTGACCAAAGTAAACATGGATTGTTTTTTCTAAAACTGAATTATAATTCCGTTACAAAAACTAGTAACAAAAACTTCAATTACCTCCCCTGACGCCTTAATTTGCAAATAATGTTTTCCATTAGTTTATCTGTTCAATAAATTCCCCTTTTTCTCTCTTAAATTCCTTCTTTTAGTTTTTTCAATCTATGTCGTATGTCAACCCATACACATTCATCTTGTACATAACATATAGATTCTCATTTTCTGTCGGTACATTTTTTCTTCAAAGATGCTCAAATTGTTTGCTCTTTTCGATCAAAATTTTGCTCAATGTTTTGTTTTTGGATTTGCAGAACATTATTGGGGTTTGGAAGGAAAATTGATAAACAATGACATCAATGTTTGGTTCATTAAAGTAAACCTGATAGCAGCAGACGGCAATGTAAAGGATTCTTAGCTAGACGACCGTATTCAGTGGCACGAATTACATTCATAACACATGCTTATGACTGCAGACCAAAAAACTGCTAATTGCTTCGAAGCATTATAGCTGGAATAACTTGGAAAATACGTTTAATTTGGCTTGGTGTGCAAGCGACCTGTAATATTTGCCTTTTCTTACAACTGAAAAAAAAACTCGTGTCGAATTTCTTTCCTTATGTCTTTGCACAACTTTTTTACATAAAAATGTAACTATGACGTAACTCCTCACAAACATATATACACACACACACGTATATATATATATATATATATATATATAAATGTATATATTTATGTTTATCATTGAAGGTTATAGTATGAACCCTATTAAAATATTAGATAAGCAATTGACCACGAGAAAATAAAATTCCGATGAGTTGCACACGCAGATTGATTCCATTTGAGAAATGCAGAACTGTCCACCAATATCTATTGGAATGCATAATCTGACCAGAAATATGTGAGGGGTATCGCTCCAAGATTTCGAGACAAAAGACCATATGTAAATATGAATTATTACAGGGTAAATTAATGTTTATAAAAATCAACACAAACAAAACTGTCGGTCACAGTAAAAACATGTTGACACATTCCTTACCGCCAACATTCACACCAGCCCTAGGCACTTTCACTGATGTCAAACACCTGTCATAACTGTAAATCTAAAATATTCGTCGGTGTTAAATGAAAATATTATTTGATAGATCATCTGTGCTGTGTTTTATTCGCTGCGAATGGGTATATACCGTAGCCAAGTAACAAAAGTATATTAAGCAATTATATAGAAGCACATTTGAACGACCGGCCATATATAACACATGTATAAATATCGTTTCATTTTCTTTTCTTTTTTTATTTTCTGCTTCCTTGTAAATGTTCATAAAATATTATATGTAAATTCTTTTGTTGTCGTTTTTGTATTCGTTTTTTTTCTCTTATTTTCATATTGATTTGTTCATCATATTTTACTATCTATTAATCAGCATAAATCTTTAACGTGCAAAACTCCATATGACATATTTCCAGTCACTAACCGCACAGTCCGACATCCCGTTAGTTAGCGCCACCTCCTTGACTGCTTGTATTTCCCTTTTACCCTTTAGTCCTTATCTCTCTCTTTCTCTGTCCCTACCCCCGCTTTCAAAGTCTTACGCATTTTACACCCTTCCCTTCTTTTCCGCCGTCTCTCTCCCCCTCCCTTCCTCTACTCCTATGCGTGTCTGGTTGAATATTTTAAACTCCACCTCACCTCTTTTCAATTAATTATTAAATATTAAAATTTAAATGTTATCAAATCAGAATTGAAATTCCACTCCCCTTTTTTCTTTTGTTTTTTTCTTGCTTCTTCTAATATCGTTTTTTTTAATCATAATAACCATTTCTGTTAATGTCTGATGAAGTTACTAGGTCTTGGATACGATTCGGTAACCGAAACATGTGTAACTAAGCAGATAAAGTGGTAATAAAAATATATATTTGCTGTGCACTAGTATTGAGCACTTTCTTCAGGTTTTACTGATTACCATTTTTGCTATATATATATATATATATATATATATATATATATATATATATACATAGATAGATAGATAGACAGATAGAGAGAGAGAGGGGGAGGGAGAGATAGAGAGAGGATTACTATTATTATTAATTCACAGAATTTTTTAAACTAGATATATTTTATGTGGATTTTCAGTATTTACGGATGTGTACAGTTAGGAACTTAGTAATTGAATTATATATTGCTATTGAGCTACACAGACTTTCATGAGTTTCATCTCTGTAATGATTCATGAAACTAAAATATATTTTATTCTGCGGGATCTGTATGAGAGTAGAATACACAAAAATTTGTGTCGCTTAATTGCCATCTCTCTCGCTTTCTCTCTCTTTCTTTCTCTCTCTTTATATGTATATATATAAACACACACACATATATATATATATACACCCATACATACATATATGTGTGTGTGCGTGTGTGCGTGCGTGTGTGTGTGTGTGTGTGTGTGTGTGTGTGTGTGTGTGTGTGTAACGATATATACTACCTAAGGTGTTTGCTTTTGCGTATATAAGTCTATTTGGACGTACTTGATTTCATTAGATCTATTTTTAATGAATTCTAGTTCTCTCCATGTGCACGTTTCGCGCCCCAGCGACCTGCTAATCATATTAGCGCCTATCACAAGATCTGCGGTTCGATCAAATATTGATGACCAGATTGAGAGCGGAACGTGTGTTTATAAATGTCAATTGCCGCCTTTTCCGTTAGCGAATCAGCGAGCGATCAATAGTCTTGTTTTTAATAATGCCGCATTGAAAAATGGAGTCACTTCCGGTAGAAGCGTTCATGTTATATGTGTAAGACATTGTTGCATTTGTTTTCTGTTTTTTTTTATTTAGATTTTTTCTTGTTATTTTTTTGTCTTTTTGCGATCATCAATGATTTATAATATGCATCAAATCCCGGAAAATGACGCAGAGTTGATTTTTATGAGAACAATCGAAGGATGTGTCTCTCTTTGCAAGGAAAATGCATCTTATTTGTCGGTCGACGTCATGAATTGAATGATCACAATGGAGTATTAATCTTTATATTTTTTAACGCTACAATTTTTGATGTGCTCAAGTTTATTAATGGAGAATGTTCGCCATTAGAGGCTATCATTGTGTACTTCCGGTATTTAATAGATATTTCTAAAACAATAATATGAACTATTAATAAGAGGATCCATGTCTTGGAGCTATATGTGTTGCTTTCATTAGAATAAAGAAAACTTTCTAAAACCGAAACTTTACGAAAAAAAAAATTGTTGCTTAAATAAACGCAATTTTTAGAGTCAAAGGGTACAAAACAAAACAATCAGAATTGTTTCGTGCCGAGAAATTTCAATACAATGGATGTGAAGAAATAGAAATATTAATCTATATTTAACATCTATTGATATAACTATTTATCCATTTCCCCCTCTCTATGTATATATCCACCCATCAATTTATCTTTCAACTGATCACGGTTTCTATTTATCTATCTGTTGCTCTATTTTATTCTCTATCCAATGATATATCCATTCGTATATCATTCTATCTTTCTATATTCCTGACTCTTTATTCCTATCTATCTATATACTTCTTTTTATAACTATCTCTGTAACACACTGTATATGAGCGCGTGGAAAAATATCAGCAGCAGAAATGGATGGCTAGAGAGATTAGCAGCAGTAGCCGAAGAAGTGCATATATAAATTAGGAATGTCCGCGGAAAGAAAAACTATTTGATTCAAATTCTAATCTTTTATGAATTACTAAACTAAAGTGTAACGGCCACGTAACGTTACACCTCGTGGATTTCTTACAAAATATTTATTCTCATGTCTGTTTATGTAGTTGTATATCCCGTAATTTCACAATCCATACATCTATCCATCTATCTATCTATCTATCTATCCATCTATCTATCTATCTATCTATCTATATTCCCAAATATTTCCATATATTTACCTATCTATCTATATGTCAATTTATCTTGCTATCCGTATATCCGGCAATTATTCTTTTTATCAACCTGTCTATTTTTCTTCTCTCTCTGTGTCAGCAAGTCATTATTCAAGCACTTCTGATTGGAGACGACTGAGTTCTTTCTTCTGATTTTATTAGATAACTTTTCAATTAGCCGAGAGGTCTTTTTTATTTCAGCTGACAAGATTTTATTATTATATATAACAATTCATATGTTTATCTATTATTTACTTGTCCATATATCTATCGAGCAACTCATCTTTGTCTTCCTTTTTATCAATCTAGATATCTACTTATGTATTTATATGTATGAATGTATACATTTCTCTTTCTCTCTCTATCTCTCTCTGTCTCTCTGTCTCTCTCTCTCTCTCTCTCTCTCTATATATATATATATATATATATATATATATATATACATACATACACGGCATAATAACGTTTGACCCACTGGTTCGCGTCAGATCACCGAAGTTAAGCAACGATGAACCTGGCCAGTATCAGATGGGTGACCATTTGGGACTTATAGGTTCTGTATGTGCTTCCTCTTATCTCGGTATTGTTTCCAGTCGTTCTGGATTTCTCCTTGCCACTGGACTCAAGCAGTACCAATTCAAGAAGGGGGATTGCGCAACCCTTGCCTCACAATTACACGCTCAGCTGGCCCTTTGTCTTTCGAGACTGAACGGAGACTTTGACTCGATATATATATATATATATATATATATATATGTATATATATATAACGCTGTAAATATAAATAGATTTAGTGATGTTGACACATTTGTTTACCTATCTATTTATTTATTTTTTTATTTATCACCCTATCTAAGGATGTTTCTCCCGCTTTTGAGATACGTTCTTGCATGGAGGATGCTTCTCGTGCTCTTATCCACTTAGTTAAGTGTTTATGGTGTGACAGAGGTGTTACTTTTCAAACCAAACTAGCAGTTTATTGGACATTTATGCTAACCACCCTATTATACTTATCAAACACGTCGACCAGTTATCAACACTAACTGAAATGGCTTGAACGATTCCGTCAGAGCTGCTTAAGGATGATCCTTAACATAAAATGACGATCAATGACACCAGACACCGCTATGGTTCAGAGAGAAGGTTGTCCTAGTATTAGAAATATAATAACCAGCAATCATATGCGCTTGGTTGGACACGTTATCCGTATGGATGAGTGCAGATTACCAAAGCAGTTGTTCTATGGCGAGCTAGCAGCTGGCAAGCGCTCATAACACAAGCCAGGGAAAAGATTCAAGAATTTCCTTCAATAACTACAAGAAACCTTCTCTACCACCAATAGCAATGGCCAAGAACACATTGCCTGAAAGTACTTCTTTTAAACTCCTCGGCTTAACGTTTACAGGGAATATGAACTCGAATAGATACATTGAGAGCATTGCCAAGCCTGCTGCAAGGAAGGTTGGCTCCCTCTACCGTACTAGAAAACTACTTACGCCTGCCAGTATCCTATACCTCTATAAGGCAACCATTCGCCCATGTATGGAGTACTGTTGTCACATCTGGGCTGGTGCATCTGCTGCTTGTCTCTCGCTCCTGGACAGGGTTCAAAAGAAGGTCGCCAACCTGATAGGTCCTGAACTGTCATCTAGGCTTCAACCTCTGTCCCATCGACGAGATGTTGCATTCCTCTGCCTGTTCTACAAATACTTTAATGGTGAATGCTCTGACGAACTGCAAACACTTGTACCTCCCCGACGTAACTACCCCCGACAAACCCGACAAGCTACTAAGTCTCATCCCTTTACAGTAGAGATCCCTAGGTGCAAGAAAGCCTTTTACTCCAATAGTTTCTTCCCCAGAACTGCGGGTCTTTGGAACTTCCTTCCGGGATTCTGCTTTCCCAACTGCAATGATATGCAGAAGTTCAAGTGTAATGTTAACAAACATCTTTCTACTCTTCTCCCTTCATAATGACCCCGCTAATTAATTCCCTAATAGTAGCCCCCTGCTTCAAAGTGGCACTGTGCCTTGTTTGGGGTGAAAATTGTAAAAAAAAAAAAAATTGCGTGAAAAACAATCTTAAGAAGCTTGAAATAAATGTTAGGATGGGAAGAGAAAGCTGAGAATAGAAGTGAGTGGCGAAGAATTGTCTCGGAGAGTTTCAAGGTATTAGAGACAAAGAACTTGGAACAAGTTGAGCTTAAGAAAATTGAGCATAATGGGTTTGTGAAGGAATTAGACGCTCGTAAAGCTGGAAGTGTGAAACATGTGGGCGCTTTCTATTGTCCAAAGCTGGATATATGAACCACATAAAATCACACGAAAGACGCCCCTATGTACACTTGTACTCCTTGTGCCCCTGTGTACTCGTTGAACTGATGAGAACACCTGTATGGTGTGCGCATGGAAGTGCAAGTCAGTTGCTGATCTGAGGAGGCATATGATTGAGAGTTGTCCAGGTAACTCGGTGCAGACACTCGACTTTATCTGTCATCGTTATTTCAAGCCATGTAAGTGGGCTGTTGTTAGTTTGAAGAGTCACTTACGTAACCATGAGAGATAAACTAAGGGGCTGATGGTGGAGATTTTGTTGGGCAGGATAGCGATCATCTGCAAAGATAAAACAACCATCATATCACGCTGTATAAAAAGGAAAGTACAATTTCTGTTTCTACATGACGACTTCAAATGCACCGTACACACTCTCTTGAAAACTGGCGTTGATAATAATCCAGTTGTCACTAGTAGTCTATTTCTTAGGTTAATTGCACGAAGTTTTTACTAGAATTCCCCAAAGTAGTAAGCTTCAATAGAGAGTCAATGTATTCCGTTAATTTTTTTCATGAAATAGTTTCTCAACTCATACTCTTTTTTTTTACATGGGAGTCACTACTTATGAAGGCCCGGTGACCACTCGAGGATAAGAGTTATTGCCTGTACAGTAATCAATGGGATAATATCGTAGTAATCGTAAGTAATGGAGATCTGATAAATTGGATTACTGAAGGGGACGATTTATCAGGAATTTGTTTACGTTGAACTTGAAGACATCCAAGTGGCAGTCAGGTGGGAAACAGAAGAGAGTTCTGCAGGCGTGCAGTTCTAAGAAAGAAGCTTTGTTCATGTAATCTACGTTATGATTTAGGCACAGATAAAGAGTGAGGCAAATTATTGACAGTGGTTTCAGCTAGATGGGTGTTTTTTCGTGAAGGATTGGCGAGATGGGACCTGATATTGGAGCTCAGACGATCACTCTTAGCAACATCACGTTGTACTGCGGGATCCCATACCATAATACATGTAAGAGTGAGTAAATAGTTGTTTGTTTAAAAAACAATATATAATATATAATAATTATATATAATATTATTTAATATATAATTTTAAACATACACTTTTCATATTAGTCGATATTTGTTTGTTTTTTTACAAGGACAACGATTTCACAAAGTAATATTTTTGGGTTATTAAATTCAGTTGTAAATTACCTTTTTCTGAAGCGAGGGCGATTCAAAAAAATTACAATTGCGAATTACTTAGGAGTTCTATCCAGTCATGTCTGACGTAAGCGGAGCACGCTATCTCTGTGGATTAAATTCTGTTCAAATTCTGTACGAATTCCCACGCTCGGCTTAAGCATATCCGAAGAAGATCGGAGGTTATAATAACAGAAACGTTGTGTAAATAACATCCAAGATGAGAAAAATAGTCTGAAAAATCCAAATAATACGAAATATTGATTTTAATATTACAATAGATCTTTGTCTCTTCCTCTTTCTCTTTCTCTTTATTTCCCTCTGTCTCTCCTAATTTTGAAGTGATAATATATTCCTTCCCTTTTCATCTTTTCTCGTTTCGTCATTGGGATGTCATAATTGATTTTTATTTTTTACTCACTCTGATTTTTACTCACTCTTACCTATTCAGCATAAGCGAAGATTTATATTCAAATAGTTTCCAACTCTCTCGGAAATCTTTGCAAGTTAACTTGCCTTATCACAACAGACGCTTACCATTGTCTTTCGCTGACCACAACCATTGGTATTCACGAGGATGTAGTTAGTACTACTTCAAAAATCTCTAACTGCCAACTGTCCATTTTAGCTTCCGACCGCATGCTGCGCATAGCCGGATAATTATCGTCTTCGACGTTACACGTCCATTCTCTTCGACGCCCATTTTGCTTCTCTTTCGAGCACGTGATGCATTTTTTTCAATTTTTCTCCTTTCTCTTAACGCGTACACTTCCTAATTTGAATATGCGTTTTTTCGGTTGCAGCTGCTGCTAATCTTGGGTAAGCCATCTATCTTTCACTGCTGCCGATACTTTTTTTTTTTTTTTTTTAATTCAATTTTCACCCCAAACAAGGCACAGTGCCACTTTGAAGCAGGGGGCTACTATTAGGGAATTAATTAGCGGGGTCATTATGAAGGGAGAAGAGTAGAAAGATGTTTGTTAACATTACACTTGAACTTCTGCATATCATTGCAGTTGGGAAAGCAGAATCCCGGAAGGGAGTTCCAAAGACCCGCAGTTCTGGGGAAGAAACTATTGGAGTAAAAGGCTTTCTTGCACCTAGGGATCTCTACTGTAAAGGGATGAGACTTAGTAGCTTGTCGGGTTTGTCGGGGGTAGTTACGTCGGGGAGGTACAAGTGTTTGCAGTTCGTCAGAGCATTCACCATTAAAGTATTTGTAGAACAGGCAGAGGGATGCAACATCTCGTCGATGGGACAGAGGTTGAAGCCCAGATGACAGTTCAGGACCTATCAGGTTTGCGACTCTTTTTTGAACCCTGTCCAGGAGCGAGAGACAAGCAGCAGATGCACCAGCCCAGATGTGACAACAGTACTCCATACATGGGCGAATGGTTGCCTTATAGAGGTATAGGATACTGGCAGGCGTAAGTAGTTTTCTAGCACGGTAGAGGGAGCCAACCTTCCTTGCAGCAGCCTTGGCAATGCTCTCAATGTATCTATTCCAGTTCATATTCCCTGTAAACGTTAGGCCGAGGAGTTTAAAAGAAGTACTTTCAGGCAATGTGTTCTTGGCCATTGCTATTGGTGGTAGAGAAGGTTTCTTGTAGTTATTGAAGGAAACAAGCTTAGTCTTAGCAGCATTGAATGAGACCAACCATTTTTGTCCCCATTCCACTACGGATTGGAGGTCATCCTCTAGTGTTTCTGCCATTTTCTTGGATATGTGTTCATTTGTTTTCCCCTCATATCTGTTATAGAGAGTGGTGTCATCGGCAAATATACCCATCTCCGAAACAATATTATCAGGGAGGTCGTTTATGAATATCAGGAACAATAGAGGTCCAAGGATAGACCCCTGAGGCCCTCCCGCATTTATGTCATATTGTTTGGATGTACGTCCGTCGAGGACAACTTTGATTTTTCTATTACTTAAGAAGGATTTAATTACGTTATGAATTCTTCCAGTGATTCCATATGATCTAATTTTCCTTAGAAGACCATCGTGCCATACCCTGTCAAAAGCCTTAGATATATCAAGGGCCACCGCTCTACCCTCCCCTGTTTTATCCAATGAACGGTATATACGTTCAGAAACTACAGTTAAGATATCTGCTGTTGAACGGGCTTGCCTGAATCCATATTGTTTGTCAGTCAAGAGTTTAGCAGCTGTTAGGTGCTGGACTAGGGCTTTATTAACTAAGGACTCAAATATTTTGGCGAAAAGCGGGAGGAGGCTAATGGGGCGATAATTTAGTGGGTCAGTTCTTTCACCAGAATTCTTGAAGACTGGTACCACAGAGGCGGTTTTCCAGCAGTCGGGAAAACAAGATTCGTTAAGGCATTTATTGTAAAGTTTGGACAGAACTGGAGCAACCTCGGCAGAGCATTTTTTTAATAGCACAGCCGGGATGAGATCTGGTCCACATGCTTTAGAGGTGTCTAGGTTTTTTATAACAGCATGTACCTGAGAAGGGGTGATTTTCAAGTCGTCAAGTGTGGCGTCTGTTCGCAGAGGAAAATCAGGGAGTGAGTGGTGTACCGAGTTCAGTGTGGAGTTTGAAGCAAACCGACTGGCAAGCAGATTAGCCTTGTCAGTTGCCGTGCAAGCAACCTCATGATTGTTTGTTAGTGGGGGAATAATTGACTGTCCATTATTAACTACGCTGTTGTAGATTTTCCAAAAATCCCGGGTTCCTAATTTCTGTGCTTCGATGCGCTTTCTGGTGGTTTCAGAGTAATCTGACTTAGCTGTGTCTATCACTCTCTTACAATTATTTCTAGCTTCTATAAACTTCTGTTTATTTGAGCTGGACTTATGTCGGTTGAATCTGCGGAACGCATGCTGCCTTTGACAAATGGCAGCTGCACAAGCAGAAGGAAACCATTGGGGGGAGTGGGGCTTGCTATAGTATTTCCGTGCGGGAACATGTGCTTCAATAGCAGTTTTGAACCATTCAGTTGTCTCATTTGCACACTGTTCCGCTGGAAGAGTAAAGATATTTTGCCATGGGGCATCTCTGATGAGCTCCCTGATGGCTTCCCAATCAGCCTTTTTGTAATACCTCGTTGTTTTGAGTAGTGGGTCTTCAGTTTTAGGGCGAGAATTTAGGCTGATTTCTACCATTATCACAGCGTGATCAGCATTCCCGAGTGGGCTATGGGCATTTGTTGTACAGTCATTGGGAACTGTTGTCAGAAAGAGATCTAGAAGTGAGGCATGTTGATCGTGCTGGTCTGGGAAACGTGTCGGAAATGTAACCATCTGAGATAGGGAATGAGATATAGAGAAGCTATATGTGGCGCTACCAGCTACGTCTGTGTGATTTGAGAATCCTAGCCAGTTACTTTGGTGGACATTGAAGTCACCAAATACATGTATTTGTGCGCTAGTATCGAGGGAGAGTGCTATATCTATGCTGTCTGAGACTTTGTTTATTAGGGTACAGTCTTGGTTTGAGGGAGAGCGGTAGAGAAAATATAAGTAGCTAATATTGTGTTGCATATTTAGTCTGAAGCACATAAAGGCCTGGCCCTCTGATTCTAGTTTTATTTCTCTAGTTAGGGGGAGGGTGTTTCGAATATAGACTCCAAGTCCATGCATATGTCTGTCCGAGTCCTTACGGTAGAGTGGGAGATAACCAGGCATGTTAAAGTGGTTAGAGGGTATGGAGGAGTGAAGGTTAGTTTCACTTAATGCTAAGATATCCGGGGTGTTTACAAGGAGAAATGACTCAACATCATCTAAGTTAGTTCTAAGCCCGCGGATATTAGTAAATGCAAGCCTCAAGGGAGGAGGCAGGTTGGTTTTCTTTGAGTTTGGTCCTGGTTTAAACGTAACTATTGCTTGAGCTGTCATTTCATTTTATTTTATTTAAAAGTTTTCCACACGCTTATACGTACGATGTTATATATGGCCCAGTTATTACAAAATACATGTAAACAAATATGATCATCAAAAGCCGAAGTTCACGTGGATAAAAAAAGACCACAATAGAAATTAGACTTTTAATGGGATGCTATTACAAAAGCAATCCTCACATAAAGAGTCGCTTTACGCATATAAACCATAATCATAAAATCATGCTATCTATTTTGCAAAAACACACACACTCTCTATCTCTCTTTCTCTCTCGCTTTCCCTCTCTCCCTTTATATATATATATATATATATATATATATATATATATATATATATATATATATATATATATATATATATATATATATATATATACTAGCAAAAGTACCCGTCGTTGACTGGTTTCAAAAACAACCTACAGAAAATGGACTCTGATTTATGAAAGTATGATAGGTTATGAAAAGAAGGGTTGTAAAGAGATAGCTTCGAATGTGGTGGTATCAAAGCCAAAGCAAAGTATAATGAAAGTAAAAATAAAATAGATTAACCCCATAATTTATTATACCATACCTATTCACACTGAAACACTTCTCAAAATATTCTATGGATCTATATTAAAAAAAAACTTGTTAAACTTTGTGACATATTTCCATTCTATGGCGGTCAGACGCGAACGAACACCCCATAATTTTATTATACCTTATTTAATCAAACTGAAACATAATTATGAAGGTATACTTACGCAGATAGATATGAAAAATCTTTATTAAAATTTGTGCCCATTTCCATTCTATGGATGCCAGGCGCGAACTAAGACCCTACAATTTTATTATACCATCCCTATTTTATTATACCGTCCCTATTTATATCAAAATTATATTTGTACTATTATGTACATCTATATCAAAAACATTTGTAAACATTTTTTGTAATTTTTAAATTTTTTATTTCCATTCTTTGTGGACCAGTCGCGTACGCAGACCCCACAATTTTAATGAATCATCATTATGCCAGATCAAACATACCCATTCCTGTGTCTCGATACATCTTCTATCATTATATGTGATCAGTTTTCTATAATAGTCAACCATAAATGACCGTATTCGTGACAAGACACACACACAGACGTTCAGCTTTATATTATAGATATATATATAGGAACGTTGGCAACATCTCTAAAGAACACCATTAATAAAATTAAAAGTCGATCATAGTGGGGACTAAATTTTGAAGCACAAAACATTCTTCGTTTTTATTGTAATATTCCCGTCTTCGTAACTCTTCAATTTTTTTAGTTAAAAATAGAAACCTTTACTTTTGAATGAATTTGAAAAAGCGCACTCCGGACGCCCATACACAGCCATTGTTCATCGGATTTTAAATTGGATGAAAAGAAAGCCGATGCCGACAATAGACAGACATTGTGAATTTACAGCGACTACAGTGAGAACTACAGGTTGAAACATGAACAACAAAAATGCGAAATTGGCGCTAAATTTGGACCTTTTAAGACTTACCATGTATGACTTAAGTTACGTCCTATGGCAAGGGCGGTTTTAATCATAAAAAAATGGGGGTCAGAGTTTTACTAAATGCTTCTGAATCATATTGAAATCCGATTAAGACGAGTGAATGCTTTATTCTAAGAGGCATAAGAAAACAACCTGGTGGTATGTAGGACAAGACAGGATTAGGCAGATTAAAAATTAATAAACATAAATACATATTTTATAATGACCTCCTGACCCTCAGATGATCAGGTCACTGGAGCAAATCTATTATAGTATTAAGAGTATATGTAAATAATTGAAAAGGGAAAGTGTGGCGTTTATTAAGTGGATACCGACGGGAACTGACAGCTTAGGTGTGCCAAGATCAGATCTTGTCAGATCCATAACACTACTTTTATTTATGGATGTTGGTAACCTTCACGTGGTCGCTCCTGTGAGTAACTGATTGTAAAAAGAATCAGGGAAAGTAATGCAAGCAATAGAATTAGTCTGGGAAAAACTGTCACACCATCTTAGTCTATACTAATTTACTCAATGATTGGTTAAAGGCGACATTTAACAATAATTCCTACGTGATGGAAATAGTTGATTTTATCTTCCATGAAAAATTAAGTCTCCTCTCTTTAAAAAAAATGCTTAACGCACAGACATTTATATTTAATTAATCAATAACAATGCTCGAGCACATTTCATATATACAGGGTGGGCCAAAAGTCACTGACCCATTTTAATTTTAAATAACTTTTTTATTTTTTAGTATTTTTTTATTTGTTGATTTTTTTTCATTTTTTTTTCAGATCCCAGGAATTAATTATGGAAAAATTCATAAAAGTCCAACGTACAAAAATTATACAATTTTACTTTCAAAATCAAGGCTCAATAATTATACACCCAAAAAAGCATATCCAGGGCATTTCGATGTGAATGATGCACCTTCTGTGAGGATATCTAAACGAAAAGGTTTTGTCAACAAGCTCCGATCTTTAATAGAGCTTAAAGAAAACATCAATGGAGAAATAAGGCCAGAAACTTTGGAAAAGATTATAGCAAAGGTAATCAAATTTGTGAAGCAGAAAATGGAAGGCATTTGGAGGATGTTATTTCTCACATTCAACAATAACAAGTTTCTCAAACTTATTCAGATAATATAAAGTTTATCGCCTTCATTGTATGATAAGGTTTAAAATAATAAAAGTTATTTAAAATTAAAATGGGTCAAACACACACACACACACACACACACACACACACACACACACACACACACACACACACACACACACACACACACACACACACACGCACACACACACACACACACACACACACACACACATATATATATATATATATATATATATATATATATATGAGAAAATGATGGCCTATTCAGTTTGTACTAAATAAGTTTAGGAAATTAAACATTAAAACAAATCGCGTGTACGATTGTTTCTGAAAGAAAAATGTGTGGATAAATACGTCTCATCCTAATCACAAGTAGAAAGTTCACTACAATTAAAATGAAGAAAATAAATGAACAGTTTTCTATGTGGTGTCCAAAAAGTCATTGAAAAGTTGAAAGGCTTTTTCATTTTATCATTAATTATTATTTTTTCTGTATTTCAGAAATTTTACGGATAATATTTTGGAAATTAATTAAGAATTAGTACGGCTTGAACAACGTACGCAAGTTGTGGAATTGTTTTACAAAAAACAGTGGTCAATTGTTTTGACTCAAAGTGCTTATCGACAGCATTTTCATGTAAGAGATTGGCCAAGACAATAAGAATCTATTTAATATAAAAAAACATTCAGTAACTTTTGGACACCCTGTATGTAAGTGTTGATATATCCATACTAGTGAGGTGTAATACAACGAAGCGTAGATTACTATATATATATATATATATATATATATATATATATATATATATATATATATATATATATATATATATATATATATATATATTCAAGCAAACATTATTAAATGCAACGGAGACACTTTGCTTTATGATTCTTTTTTTTAATATTTCGATTTTCGATATAATGTTTTTTTGTATTAAAATGGAAACTATTAATAAAGGTCCCATACTTGTTACTGTCACAAGCGTTTTCGATTCGTTTACGAATCATCTTCAGGTGTTAAGGAAGTAAAAGTGCAAAGAGGCGAAAATGGAAATAAAAAAGTGAAAATAAAATATACATTAAACCGAGTAACGTGATGGTAAGTTAAAATATATAAAGTCGATGAGAAGCCGATAAAATATTCGCGTGATATAAACATCAAGTTCATGGGCACTCTTGGCAAAGTCCGTCACTTACGCGCTACGCAAGACATTTTAACGCATTGCTGCTTTTCCCGAATGCAATATTATTTATGGCAGTTTTATGAGCTCGAATGTATAACACTGCAAGAATTTTTAATGTTTCAATATTATTTTCACGTTGTATAATTTTAGTCCTGCCTTTCTAAAATTAGAGAGGGGACAGTTGTGTTCTTTTATGAAATGTTGATATATAGCGCTAGTATTGTATGAATGCATGGTGATTCGCCAGGACAACGTTGTCATTGTATGCCCAATATATGTATTATTCTTAGATTTATTTTCGGAGTTTCATTCTTCCAGAGAGCATTTGAATCTATGCACTACATTGGTTTGTTCCAAGGTGTTTATAATAGGCGATGAGCTGTTTCTAACCACGAGGTTTGGTGATCTAAATTTCTTGTAGTAAATAATAAATTTAATTTTTAAGTTGCTGTCAAAAGGCGTCAAGTATCTACGTATGATATTTTTAATTGCATTTTCTTCGATTCTGAAGTTAGGTGTCATTTGATTTTGGTAAAATATATTAATGGAGTTTGCATTACGGTGCTGGCTAATATTATTATTAGGGGTTTCAAGGGATTGTAACATTCGTTTTCTTTGTTCATCAACAATGTCATTCGGAAAGTGTTGTTGATGAGTACTTGTTTAATGTTTTTTTAATGAGTAGTGCTGTAATAACAGGACTTATTTAAAATTTCTTAACATTAAATTGAAGATTCCATGCATTTTATAAGCCAAAATGTTGATATCATTTCCTGTTCAATTCAGAAAAGTTTTAATTTTATGTATTTTATCCAAATTTTTGATAAACTCATCGTAAGACTTTTGTCTATCTTTCCACTTGTGGCCCAAACGAAAACGTATCGTAAACATTAATAGTTTCAAAAGACGCAGATGACAGGCAACGACGGTTTGCAGACGGTATCAACGGAATGAAAGTTTTCAATTTTTTAATATCAAGTGTGAATCCCTTAAACGTTTATAATTATTATATGCGAAAAGGTCCACAAAGGGATTTTTTTACAGTAATCTATTATATCTATAAAAGTGAATGTGTCTGGCTGTGTGGGTACATTTCTTTACGCAATAACTCTGTCAATATTAAGTCTACAAACACGAAATTTGATATACAGGGTACTGAGATTTGAGAAAATCGATGTGATCGGTTTTAGGCCAGAAATCTGGCGATTAAGGAGTCAACGTTCAACGATTTGACCTTTGAGAACTCTACCAAACTCCTCCGACAATTTTGGTTTACACTCTGTAAATTTTAGATATAGTTTCTTTGGACATGGATCTAACTTAATAACCTTACTTGAGCGCAAAACAATAAATTCTAAGGGGCCATAATAGGGGTCAAAGTTTAAAAAAATTGACCGCTTTTTCTCAACATACACCTCCAAATACCCGGGCAACGCTGGGCTAAAATGCTAGTGTACCAATAAAGAGAAATAAATCAGACTAAGAACCAATGTTAAATCTAGGATTGGGGTTTTTACCTACTAGCATTTCAGCCCGGCGTTGCCCGGGTGTTTGGAAGTGTGTGCTGAGCAAAAAAAAAAAAAAAGTGGTAGTAGATAGGCAAGCTCGAAACCGTACCTCGAAGCAGCAAAAGAACGGGGAAAGTATGAATTATTTGCTGTTATGACCACCGCCAAACCGAAGTGACGTAGGTTTAAATAAAAGCTAAGTAATCGAAAAAAATCGGCGAAAAAGCGACCCCTCCCTGTTAAAAAGCGCCCAGTCAAGGGTGAAGAAACTAATGCTTTTAGCTTATTTTTCGGTATTTTTCGTATGAAGGGTCGAGTTTCAAACCGATACTGACAATCCACCGTCTCTGTCGAAAGTTTTAGAAATATATGCAAACATAAATACCTACATTTATGCATTGGTAGCTCAAATGTTCGACCCAAACCGATTAAAAAGCCCGCCCTTTCTCTGAATACGTTTATGTAAAATTGCAAATGTTTAAACCAGAAATTGTCCGAGTAATTTGATAGAGACCACAGAGGTCAAATTTTTTTAACTTTGACCCCTATTATGACCCCTTAAAATGTATTGTTTTGGGCTCAAATCAAGTTATTAAGTTAGATCGATGTCCAAGAAACCTATATCTAAAATTTCAAATTTTTATACCGAAAATTGTCGGAGGAGTTAGGTAGAGGTCTCAAAGATCAAATCGTTGAGCTTTGACCACTTAACAGCCAAATTACCGTCCGAAAATGGATTACAAAGATTTCCCCAAATCTCAGTACCCTGTATATCAAATTTCAAGTCTGTAGACTACAAATTGAGAGTTATTGCGCAGGAAGTATACACAGACGGACTGACACACACAGGCACTTTCACTTACAATCAAAATTTATTGTTCGACTGAATAATTAAAAAAAAAAAACAATTTACAAAGTCCTTATTCCGCGGAGTTTCATAGAATGCTATTCTTATTATTTTTCTCATCAGAGGACATATTTGTAGCAATGCTACAATTTGCTAGTTAAGGCTTTAAGTGAAACCACAAATTATTGTTATAAATTTCCAAATAAAGAGTGAAAAATGTTTGATATGTAAAAAAACATATAAAAAACAACCGCGTATAATATTTCAACTTGCATGAAAATCCTCTCAAGTTGATCCGAAATACAAAATAGTTCTTTAGAGAGAGTGGATTCCATAATAAGTCCAGCGTGGCGATGCATATAATCCGATTGCAAAGTCTTCAAAACAGCTGAAATAATAGAAAATTGTTGTTTTCCGAGCAATGCAGTAGCCCAAAGGGAAGTCTGTCCCCAGTCAAATAGGCCCTAATAGTAAAAAGAGAAAAAAAACAGTATGAAAACTATTATCATCGACTTAATTAGAAAAAAAAATTATTCACAGACATGTGTTTAGTCATTAGTTTAACCTAGTGAGCCACGATAATGAGTCATGTAACCGATAACAGCTGTCGATTTGTTATTGAGGTTTTCATATTAATTTAACTATACGCCATTTAAAGACGTCATATCTATCTAACTACATTCGGCTATAGACAATATTGTTTGCTCTTTTTGATATCCGGTCTCTGTTGTCCGATTGACTGAATTATTAGACATAGTACAGCAGACAAGAAAACTCATAACGAGAAAGCAAGCAAGGGATTTTCACGTTACATAAGGGCCACTATCTTGCTTGTCACTGACGTCCCATCTGCGGAGTTAAGACCGGACGTCAAAAATTGCAGACGACCTTGGCTAAAATCGAACTATCTTATAAGCATGTATATATGTACCGAAAAAGCCCAAACTTTTGCATTGAAATATCTTCCTCTCTTTGTCGTTGTCTATCCCTCTATCTATCTCTTTTTCTCTCTCTACCTCTCTCTCTTGTTTATATATATATATATATATATATATACATATATATATATATACTATTATCTAAAAGCCACGTTGTGTGTTTGTGTGTGTGTGTGTGTGTGTGTGTGTAAGTTCCTCTCTGACAGGTTCCGCAACGGCTGAGTGCATGTTTTGCAAATTTTCCACAAACGTAATTCATATTTCTGGCGTTTTTTCTTAGATATGTTTTGCACGGAAATTCATCCGATAAGTATCAGAAAAATTGAAAAAAAAATTCGATCAAAAAATTGCTTTTCTCTCTTATAGATAAAACGAATTTTTGCTGAGAAATATTTTAAGTAACACCTATGTAGCTTTGGCCGGTGTACGTAAAATATTCCCCTGTAAAAATCCCTGTTTTACTTCTAAGAAAAAAAAAAGACTTATTTTTAAGATTGTAACACCTAGATATCAGCGGACGTGATATTGTAAACAAAGGCGGGCGGAATTTGATGAACGACATCATCATTTTTATTTGTTATTGTTGTTTTGCGAATGAGTCCACCAGGCAAATTATTCCTCGTAATACATAATATTCAACGGAGGATTGATTCCATAAGAATACATACGCGATCTGCATTAATTAAACTGTTTAGATGTATTGTACGACCGGACAATGCCAGGCATCCAGCTAGTATATATATATATATATATATATATATATATATATATATATATATATATATATATATATATGTGTGTATGTGTGTGTGTATGTGTGTGTTTGTGTGTGTGTCTGTGTGTCTGTGTGTGACTACTTCATTTAATCACATAAATTAATATATGAAAGTATAAATTTATGCGTAAACTTTAAGTATTTTCTTCAACAGTGCTCAATTCAGAGCGTAATTGCCATATACATTTTATAACTTACTATATATATATTTATATATATATATATATATATATATATATATATATATATATATATATGTGTGTGTGTGTGTGTGTGTGTGTGTGTGTGTGTGTGTGTGACTGGAATTCTTGGAATCCGGCCTTTTCAAAAACTTAACGTCAAAAAACCCAAATTAACCCCGCTATATATAGCGTCGCACTAATTATATATTTCGTTGACATTGATATATCCGACATTTCACATAAACTTAATAAAGTAGAAGCGACCATCAATTTAACACACGGAAGAAACCAAGGGCTCCCTACCTTTCCCAGACACACGGTGCTGATTAGAACTAATGGTACACCGAAAACGAACGTAGACCGCAAATCAACTAACATGACCACGTAGACCTTTAATCACGTCATCACAGTAAAATAAATAATAAAAAAAGAATATTATACGATTATCGATTTTTACGCCAGTGCCTTTAGAATATGTTGCCGTCAATTTAGATCTCGCCAATTTCCACATATGTTTTTTTCATTCAAAATGCCATGGGACTCCCCCCCCCTCCGGAGTCACAATGAAAACAGACCAATAACGACACCATAAAAATTATGTTGGAAACAATACATTGAAGAGAGACGTAATATTGTTTTGGCGTGTTTTAGATGTCGATTGATAAATTATAGCACTTGGATTATTTAGACTACTATTCTCATATTAGTTGTTATGTTCAGAATGGTTCAATCGACCTAACTTGTCAGATACGCTGTATACATGTAGATCTGAGTTAAATTATATAAGTATTACAATAATAATTTTTAATGAGCTTAGGTGACCGACTTTCTATTTCAACTCGAAAGTGCTTAACAATAAGAACCGAGTTTCTGAAAGGGACTGACATAATTATTACTATAATATTTTTTTAATATCTACAGATACTAGTGTTTCATCCTTTTGTGTATCATCAGAGCAGAGTGACACGATTACTACTGATCAGAGGATTCGAATCCGTCTCTGATTCCATTAGCAATTAACAAACCTCACGGCCAATCTCAACCACGAGAAACATAGTTGAAATGTAACATTTAAGTTTTAAATATCGTAACCCTCGCCCTTAGTTATCTAATAATTATAAAATCATGATTTATCAATGCGAGCTTAGGTGACCATCTTTCTCTTTCGACTTTAAAGTTATCAACAATAAAAACCGAGGGGCTGATATATATATATATATATATATATATATATATATATATATATATATATATATATATATATATAAATATATATATAGTAAGTTATTAAAATATATATGGCAATTAAGCTACATAGAATATTTTGCGTTTCATCCAGGCTAGGATTCGTCAGGCTTATGCGAAGAGTTGTTGTTGTCTCGCGTTTTTATATACGAACATTCTATTGTGTTTTAGTTTGTCAATCAGATTCTTAGTTTCACCGCTCCGTCTTAATCAGCCCATGGGCAGGCACTTACAGGACAAAGGCCCAGTTGACCTTGGGTTCAACCCTTCTTTTGTCTGCGCTTTTTTAGTGGGAAGCGTAGATAGTAAGCGATATGACCTATTTTAAACCTAGGTGTAGTTAAATGTGTTTTTTTATTATTATGCTAGTTTATATATATATATATATATATATATATATATATATATATATATATAGTTTATGTGCATGTATATATATGTATGTATGGTAATTTATGTATATGTACGTTATTTTATTTATTTATTTCTATTGTTATTGTTAATTTTAAAATTATTTTGTTATTATCCTAGAGTAAAGTTTAATCTGTGTACATAGTTGTTCGCTATTTCTCTCCTGCAGTTTAATATATGTTACTGTTCTTTAAAGTATAGGATATCAAATTTTTCAGGAAGGCATAATCTACATGGATCGTCTAGGTCTCTACATGTATTTGCTTGTCTTACTATTTTCTAGTCGACTACTGCCAAACGTCCGCTTTCTTTGAATCCCTACCATTTGTTTCCTAGTGTTGTTTTCATTCGGTGTTTCCTTTATTTTTGAACATACATTTGTGGTCAATATATATATATATACATATACATATATATATATATATATGTGTGTGTGTGTGTGTGTGTGTGTGTGTATAGATTGGTTTCCTAGAAGTAAATCCAATGAAATCTACGCGATTATTAAAAAGTGATCATGGAGCAGAGCTTGTAAGTAGTCTGTTTATTATACACGTATTATTAGTTATATATGTGCATACATATTTCAGTGGGATCCCAATTCAAGGAGACCACTTCATCAGACCAACAAAAGCGATATTGAAAAGAAAGTCAAGATTACATTAATTTTTATTTTTAGAAGATATTAGGGTGTGGTTTACGCTTTTTAAGTTCGCATTTTTCTATTGCAATCCTTGATTTTTTTAGGCATTGAATAAATTCACATCTTCTTTGTTTAATTTCAGTCTTATTTTTTACTCCTATAACCCCATATATAATAACAATGTACGGCACTCGGCTGCTGTTAATAAAATCCCCCAATTATCTCCCTTTCATGTTTTCATTCTCTTTCTTTCCCTTGTTATTTCTCTTGTCGCGACAGCAGTGAATTAGAAGCAACACTAGTCGATGCCACATAGTTGCTATAGAAACCAGTCATAAAAAGCGTATCTTACCTCCTTACTTATTTTTACGATTTGACCACCAGAATTGAAAATTATTTTTCAAAATATAGCTGAAAAGGAGATCTTTAAACTGTAATAATTGTTTGGAATTTTGTCGAAAAGTGAGTGAGCGGTGAAGCTTTAAAGCAGTTTAAAATGACTAAACCCGCCACTTGACCATATATTTAAACACTACCGTCTTTATATGATATATTTGTACGGGAGAAAAGCGACTGAAAACGTTTGGATTAACTAATCAGGTTTTAAAATTATGTTCTCTTCCTTGATTATTATTTTGCTGACGATGGGAGATAAATTATAGAAACCGTTTCTTTGTGTTATGGTGTAAGAATCTAGAATAAGTGCTTATTCGAGGAATCCTCGTCGTGCTTTACTAGGGGGGAATTTAATTATTTTAGCTTTTGTGAAAATAAAAAGTGATTCGGCTGTGAGACGTGAGACGTGCATTTAGGGAATTGCTGTTACTTATGTATCTCCCGTGTTCGGCGAGTCATTTTCTTACTTCACATTTCCATCCTCCTATGTACACCTTATGGCAATGTACATGTCTGCGTTGGATATGCGGATTTTGAAAGAGTGCTTTGTAGCTTAAAATGTTTGATTTATAGTAAATGACGTGGTTTGTATCGTTTGTATTCTTAGTTTTCTTCAGAGTGTTATGAATTGTTGAACTGTAGCTATGACTGGGGTACAGGAAGGTACCTATTTAATAGAGAAGCATTGGCTATGGCATACCTCTCCCTATTTATATTTTAAAAGTATTTTAATTGAATTTTTCCCCGGATTTAATATAAAATATAGGGTGTATTTTAATACTGTTAGTGAGTTAGTAATATGGAGTTTTTCGTCGAGATATTGAAGACTACAAATCCTGAAAGCACATCTGAAGAAACCGATTATTTTGTTGATATGGTGGTTGTAAAAGTGTATGCAGTCGATTTTGGGTCTGTTGTTTCGATGTACTTTAAACAGCAAATTATTTCTGATGTTATACGTATCTAATGAAGTTGAAAGGAGATATTTTGCTTTGTTTCGTGGGTCAATTTAATGGAGTGCCCAACCGTGTTTAATTTGTTTAGTTCTTCTTAATTGGGCTAAAAAAATATCGTCGAGATTTAAAAAATTGTGTCTGCAAATATAACCGTAATAGATTAGGTAAATAAAATGAAACGAGATTACGAAGGGAGTTTTTAAAAATTAGAGATAATTGAATTGGGATAAAATAGCGTAGTAACTTGAACGATGGCGTCTAAAAATAAGAATAGAAAGTAAATTATTTACTGTATTTTATTTTATCACCATTTTTAGACGCCATTTTATCACTTTCTATTTTTATTTTTAGACGCCATCTTTCAGGTTACTACGCTATTTTATCCCATATATATATATATATATAGAAATTCTTCGCATATATGTTATTTAACATTTTTACATTCAGCACAGTACTATATATTAAAATATCAGTAATTGGCCGATATGATTTTAAGCTTATGTCATGGGTGCTATGATCACAGCGTAGTATCTGTGTTATATCATGACGAGCAATGCCTAAGGTCTGAACGATTATGATTACTATAGATTTGTTTACGTTTATGTAGGAAAAGATATGCAAAGAGAATGTTTTGAAAAAAAAGAATGATTAGCCAAAATAGTTATGTTAAAAATCGAACGGAGGAATTTTAACTTGTTTTTTATTAATAAACAATAACATATTACAGAGATATATTTGCAATAAAATAGATTTAGAAATTCAAGTTAATAAACAATAAACAATGACATTGACCTGGTAACAAGGAAAATCCGGTTTTGATGTGTTGACTAGAAATACAAAGTACGATGGGTAGAGAACAAGAGGGTCATCTACTAGAGCAAGTTAAATTTGTTAAGCGTGAAACCTAATTGAGAAAAAATGTCAAGACTAAAGGAGGAAAGCGTTGTAAAGCCACAAGTGAAGCACCTAACTGTGAAAATAAGAAAAAACAAAGAAACACAAAGAAGTTATGATATTACTATTTCGCAGTGAACAGTTTTCTTACAGTGTCTAGGACACGAATGAAAGCCACAACCTAAGGTTAGTAGTCCGTTATCAAACGGCCGTTGTATGCTTATGTCATGTTTGTTGAGCCTGTCCCGAACTAATGGCTGTTTCCTTGACCATGTTACGTGAACTATTTGAATATGTGTAAATACTCACACACACACACACACATACACACACATACACACATACACACACACACGCACACACACGAACAACGAACGTTTATATACAACTAGATCTGTTTCACGCACACATATATTTATATAGACTAGCCATGCATGAACGCACGTATATACACTCGTTATATACAACCCCACAATCCAACACATATATAGTTAATAAAGCGGAAACTTTATTGGGTTTATCAAAAACATTGAGTGTCTGCTTCTGGTGATGTGATTTATGGTTGTGTGTGTGCGTTTGAAATTTAAAAAAATAGATGGAAAATGGGAATGGTAAACGTTGGATCAACTAAACTAGACCACCTTACATTATTGACGTTTTATAGTGGAAGTTCGCGCTCTCTAATGTGAATTTATTAACTTTCAAAAGGTTGTCATTTTAATAATGTTTTAATTCTTTATTACGCCTGGCAATTATTTCGTTCGTAGATAAAATGAACAGTGCGTTCTTGTACGTTAGACAGTTCGCGTCGACGACAATCGAGAAACAAATCAAATTTTAGCTTCAATAACGAAACTTGATAAAATCGATGTCGTTTTATTGGCAAGAACATCACAAAACAAGTAAAAAAAGGCACTAAATCTTTCGGTAATAAAAACAATCACTTTCCCGCAGGGCATGAACGCTGTAAGTAT
Source organism: Euprymna scolopes (assembly GCF_053919585.1). Classification (NCBI taxonomy): domain Eukaryota; kingdom Metazoa; phylum Mollusca; class Cephalopoda; order Sepiida; family Sepiolidae; genus Euprymna; species Euprymna scolopes. The sequence goes on along the minus strand of NC_136495.1, from coordinate 13,453,932 downwards.
TTAATAATGGTGCAATATATCAACCCAATATATCTATCTGCTTATATCTATCATCTATCTGCTTACATCTTATTCTTATACTAAAGTTGAGTTAATAACCGTTTGTTTCGCTAAAGCTTGTCCTATATTCCTATATCTTCTCTCTCTCTCTCTCTCTCTCTCTCTCTCTCTCTCTCTCTCTCTATATATATATATATATATATATATATATATATATATATATATATATATATAATTGTAAAGCTGGATTAAATCCGACGATATGAAAATAGAATAAAGGTGGAAGGACCTGAATACTCAGCGTTTCGCCCGATTTATGCGTTTTTTTCAAGAGAGATGGTCATTGATGAGAGATTCAGAACATTTGGGGCTATATATAATGATGGGGAAGAGCAGCGTGTTTTCTTTATGTAAATTAGATGCCTATATACATATATACATTTTATGATTAGAAGAAATAATAAATTAGAGTAAACTAACGTAGTGGATTACGTCTAAAAATGAAAAGTAATAAATTGATGAACTGAGACTAGAAAATTAATTGGGCTAAAATATCGTCGAGATTTAAAAGATTGTGTCTGGAAATATAACCGTGATAGATTAAGTAAATAAAATAAAACGAGATTACGAAGGAAGATTTTAAAAATTCGAGACAACTGAATTGGGATAAAAAAAGCGTAGTAACCTGAAAGATGGCGTCTAAAAATAAAAATAGAAAGTGATAAAATGGCGTCTAAAAATGGTGATAAAATAAAATACAGTAAATAATTTACTTTCTATTCTTATTTTTAGACGCCATCGTTCAAGTTACTACGCTATTTTATCCCAATTCAATTATCTCTAATTTTTAAAAACTCCCTTCGTAATCTCGTTTCATTTTATTTACCTAATCTATTACGGTTATATTTGCAGACACAATTTTTTAAATCTCGACGATATTTTTTTAGCCCAATTAATTTTTTGTCTGATTTCATCAATTTATTTATTTTATTACTTTTCATATTTAGACGTAATCTTTCAAATCACTACGCAAGTTTACTCTAATTTATTATTTTTCTAATCATAAAATGTATATATGTATATAGGCATCTAATTTACATAACGAAAACACGCTGCTCTCCCCCATCATTATATATAGTCCCAAATCTTCCGACCCTCTCGTCAATGACCATCCCGCTTGAAAAACTCGGGAGAAACGTTGAGTATTCAGGTCCTTCCGCCTCCATCCTATATATACAGAGAGAGAGAGAGAGAGAGAGAGAGAGAGAGATAGAGAGAGGGAGGGAGAGAGAGAGAGGGAGGGATTAGTTTTTTTTGTTTGGTATTTCAGTGCGTTACCTCAGGGAGAAGGGAGTTACTTGCCCTTTGTTTTTTTTTTCCATATTAATGCTTCGACCCTTTTATTGACTGAACGTAATTTATGTATTTAATTTAATATACGTTTAAGTGCAGAAAAGCTATCCATGGACCCATATGTTACTAGTTATCACTGAGCTACGCGACCTAATCAAATTTTATGCACGATTTTATCGCTTCTTTTTAGATAGACCTGTCATATATACAGTGATGATCATATTTATTGGCACGGTAAAATAAAAGTTAAATTTTGTCTAATAAATTCTAAAAAAGGGATTAAATTAAAGAAAATAACAAAGTATATTATGTATTTTTAACTGGCCTTTCCGATGCAGCAATCGGATTTTAGAAAAAATAAATAACAAAGGAACAACAAACATAATTGCAAAAAACTCTTGTTCAAAATTATTGGCACGATTTATTTAATAATCAATTGTATTGCCTTTGGCCTTGATTACCTTCCTCAGTCGCTTTTCATAGTTTACAACCAAGTTGTTGCACTCTTCAGTAGTAATTTTAGCCCACTCTTCCTGACAATAATCCTCCAATTGAATAAGATTCTTAGGCTTCCTTTGCATTACCCTCGATTTTAATGTTCTCCATAAATTTTCAATTGGATTAAGGTCTGGGCTTTGTGATGGCCACTCCAAAACATTAATATGATTGTCCTCAAGCCATTTCTTAGTCAGTTTAGCCGAATGCTTTGGGTCATTATCTTGCATGAACCACCAACGACGACCAAGTGAGAACTCTTTAGCAGAGTCTTTCAGGTTTTCATCCAATATTTTAACATAATCTTCCTTTTTTATGCTACCTGTGACCTTAACAAGTCGCCCTGGTCCAGAGGCAGCAAAGGATCCCCAAAACATCAAACTGCCTCCACTGTGCTTCACTGTGGGTATGGTGTTCTTAGGCAGGAAAGCTTCGCTAGATTTTCTGTAAATATAAGACACTTTATTATGGCCAAATAACTCTATTTTCGTTTCGTCAGTCCATAGAACACGTTTCCAGAATGTAACATCTTTATCAATATGACGTTTTGCAAAGGCTAGCCTTGCTTTCAGGTGCATAGGCTTCAATAAGGGAGTCTTTCTCGGACGACATGCTTTTAAACCAGCTCTCTTCAAAACTCTACCAACTGTATGTCGAGATACATTCACCCCAGAGGTGCTCTGTTCATCAACAATCTCCCCAACAGAGATCCTTGGGTTTTGTTTTACTTGTCGAACAATTTTCCGTTCATCTCTTGGGGAAAGAATCCTTTTTCTCCCTCTACCCTCTAAACTCATAACGTGGCCTTGCGATTTGAACTTGTTTATTATGGCTCTAACAGTGGATTTGGGAAGGTTTAGCTTCTTTGAAATCTTATCATAGCCCTTCCCATTGGTATGGCATGCTACAACAAGCTTCCTGACGTCTTCGCTGTGTTCCTTAGTTTTAACCATGGCGATTGAAAATTATAATTTAGTCACTTATAATAGTTTAAATAAATCGCTATCTAAAAATTATCTGAAAAAAATTATTCACTGAATTAGCGTTAAACAAGCATAATATGGCTACAAAAAAGTTCAGAAAGCACGTAAACCGGAAATTGATTGATATTATACTGATACTAAAAGAAAAACAAAGCCGTGCCAATAATTTTGAACAAGGTTTTTTTGCAATTATGTTTGTTGTTCCTTTGTTATTTATTTTTTCTAAAATCCGATTGCTGCATCGGAAAGGCCAGTTAAAAATACATAATATACTTTGTTATTTTCTTTAATTTAATCCCTATTTTAGAATTTATTAGACAAAATTTAACTTTTATTTTACCGTGCCAATAAATATGATCATCACTGTATATATATATATATATATATATATATATATATATATATATATATATATATATATATATATATATATACTAGCAGTTAAGCCTGTGTTTGCTCGGTCTCTATGTACTATTCATAACTTGCCCTGCGCGTGAATACACTTTATATAATATTTCAAATGTTTGGACCAAAATTTGTCCGAGTAATTTCGTAGAGACCGCAGAGATCAATTATTTTAAACTTTGTCTCCGATTTTGACCTTTATAATTTTGGTTTCAAATCAAAATACGAAGTTTTACCCATGTTCGAGTTACCTACATCTAAAATTTAAAGGCTTTAGACCCAAAATTGGCGGAGGAATTTGGTAGAATCTGGGAACGTAATCTCTTTTAACTTTAACTTTTTTGCAGTTAAAATTTTGCCTCAAACCGATTAAAATGCTTGGCGCATGTCTGGATACCCGTTATGCATAAATTTCAAATGTTTAAACCCAAAATTGACTGAGTAGTTTGCTACACACCGTAAAGGTCAAATCGTTTGAACTTTGACGTTCTGACAGCTCAAATTTTCGACCCAAACGGAGTAAAAAGCTTGCTCTATCTCTGAATACATTTTACTGCAAAATTTCAAATGTTAACCCTCCCCTACATTTATTGTTTTGGGTTCAAATCAAATTAACAAGTGTAATCCCTGTCCAAGCAACCCACATTTCAAATTTCAAGTGTTTAGACCGAAAATTGGCGGAGGAGTTTGGTAGAGTTTTCAAAGATCAAATCGTTGAACTTTGACCCTTTGACAGCCAATTTTCTGGACTAAACCCAATCCGATTAAAAGATTTTTCCCAATGTAACATTTCGAGTCTCTAGACCGACAATTGACGGAGATATTTGGCAGGGACATGCACACAACAGACATTTTCCCTTATATATATATATATGTGTGTGTGTGTGTGTATATACATATATAATATATACAATGTATATATATATGTGTATATATATATATATATATATATATATATATATATATATATATATATATATATATATATATACTTAATGCACACCATCCCACCATTGCATAATAAAATTAAAAATAAATAAACAAACAAAATAAAATAAGAAAAAAGAAATCCAAAATTAAATTAAAAGAAACCAAAATAAATAAACAAACAAAATAATAAATTAAGCAATCCCTATTCAAGATTACTACACATTAATAATAATAGCAATATTTAACAATTAAATAGCAAGCCTAAGATATATGAATTAGATGGTACGAGCATGTGGTCTACACGGCTACATGTATATGACTCATGCAAATTTATAAGCTTATATGTCCCAATATACACCAATTGATTTCTCCGAATAAACCTAACAATATTAATCGCAAATAACAATAAGACATAATACACCAAAAACAGAAATCCAAGGAAACTCAAATTAATAAATACATTCTATAAAAAAAATTAATAAAACACTCGAAATAACTTTAACCACTTCGTCATAACACATTCCATATATAAATAAATAATTATAGTTACTTGATAATTGAATTAAAGATACAAGAATCCATACATGAGTATATATACACTACATAACGAATTAAATAATATACCCCCAGAATGAGAACAACATCACTAAAATAAAATAAATAAGCAACGAAATAAACACACAAAAGTAATGCAACGTTATACACCCGAGAAGAAATATTGGAAACGATTATCCCCCTTAGAACAACCGATCGAGTAGTCTCCCTTGACCAACCGACTTATTCTAAGCCTACGTACACTAACACCACCAAACAGAATGCAGAAAAACACAACAAACAAACTAGCTAATTAAATCTCCTCAATATAAACATAAACTACTATGAAAAACAAATAAATAAATAAAATAAATAAATAAATTGAAATAAAAAATAAGTAAAAGAAAAACAAACAAACTCAATCACGTTAAATTAAAAAGCCACCAACAATGTCCAGACAATTATTTAGCCCGATGCTGTTACTATTTGCTGTTTACAACAACACGTTTGAACCAAAGATAAACTGTTATAAATAAATAAATAAATAAATAAAATATAATATAATATAAAATAAATAATTTAGAAATATAAAATAGGAATTGAGAAAAAAAAACACCTAACCATATACTACCCACAAGTCCCGGGCAATGATTTGCTGCGGTATAGTCACTGCTTACAACAACACGTTTGTCAAGGTAAAATAAATATCTGACGAAGAGATCTTTCTCGAAATATTATATTACACGGACATACCACCAGACCGACTTTCCCAGGTAACCACTGTGCAAATATAAATATACTGCGTATATGAAATATGAATATGTACACATGTATTTATAAGTTGTATTAATAAATTTCTCACCTGCTTCAGCTTGTGTCTTTCCGTTACTTCTGCATTGTACCGCCTTCTACAATTCCATTTAACTATATATATATATATATATATATATATATATATATATATATATATATATATATATTGCGGTACTAGGAAATAGTCATAGACTAGAACAGAAAGTTAGGTAGGAACAAATACATTGTACAAGAAAGTGAATACAAAGAAAGGTTGTCGGCATTTACCGACTGCTGACTTAGACAATGTCTAGTTTCGCGTTAGGTCACGATATTTCCAGTATTTACCTTTCTTTCTCTCCTCAAGCAGATGTAGCACAAGGTCGGAAGATATGAAAATACATCTACGCTCCAAGAGGGGAGCATTATGTCTCTGCAAAAATAAGTCTGAGTAGCACCGGTGGCATTCTCCGATAAAGGGCGCTTTAGACAACAAACGATAAACTTGCTCCTCCTGAATACTGGGAGGCAAACTTGGGAGGGTGGACCTCCTAGTATTACTAAAACATTTGTAAAAATCTAACAGCAAAAAGACTATCGAAATGGTTCAATTTTTATCGGACTAATTGTCAAACTTTCGACCTCAGAGTCGCGATAATTCCTTACGAGAATATAAGATTCTATTTAGTGGTTCGAAGAGTTCATTATGAGTGAATAGGTAAGTCCCCATAACAAAAAAAAAGGAATTACTCAAGAAATAAGGTTTAATGTGTCAGGTAGTTGGTGATAAACATCGTCATGATCAGTTCTGTTAGAAGTTGGGTAGAATAGCTCAACAAAAACTTGTTGACATTAGACTTGGAATAAACATATAGTATTCAGCTAGGAAGCAGACACGTAGTATAGAGTTCCACAAGCAGGCAAAAAAATTCATGTTGAGTTTAGTTTTAGGCACATATGCTGAGTAAGGGAAATTGTTGACAATGGTTGAAATTAGAATTTATGTTATGTAGTAGCTCTTTGGCTATGTTGTGTCATATTGTGGCGGACAGTGCAAAGTGTCAGAGCGATTATTATGATTAATTGTTAAATTATGTAATTCGAAAGGATATTCAGAAAAATGTTTAAAAAGAAAATAATGTTAGTTACAATATTTATGTTAAATACTGAACTGGGGAATTTTGGCTCAAGTGTAATGTTATGACCCTGTAGGCTGTGATCATAGCGTAGTATCTGTTAATTGTTGCAAGCGGGGTCAAGAGTCAAAACATTATTATTACTGTTATTGTATTCTTATTAATTGATTTGAGCGACAGATGGTCGCTGGATTTGTTATTATGATTAGAAGAATAAAAAATTAAATTGGGGAGAAATGATTAACGTGTGAATCGCAAAAGGAATGTGAAAATAGAAAATATATGTAACAATTATTTTGGGGTTTTGAATAAACAAATAACTAGCTGTAGACATTAGGTTGGTCTGAGACAGGTAATTAGGTGACGTAAGAGAACACTTGATGGTGTGTGGCTCCTTTATTCTCTCAAGATGACCTCTTCACCCTGGTGGAATTCTGGTCGGCATCTTCTTCCCTCGTCCTTCGGACTGCTTCGTTGTTTAATAGATACATTTATTCTTTTCTTACAGCTGGAATACTGCTTCTGTGATCCCAGTTTTCAAGGTTCTAGTGAAAGAACTGACCTATTAAATTATTTCCCCATTAGCCTCCCCGCGCTTTTCGCCAAAAAAAAAAAAAAAAATTGAGTCGAAAATTAATCCAGCTCTAGTCCATCACCTTACAGCTGCTATACTCCTGACCGAAAATCAATATGGATTTAAGCAAGCCTGTTCCACAACAGATGGCAGAACTCTAATCTCTGAACGTATATACCGTTCACTTGACAAAACAGAGTAGGGTAAAACGATAGCCCTCGATATATCTCAGGCTTTTGACAGGGTATGGCACGATGGACTTCTAAGGAAAATTAGATCATATAGCATCACCGAAAGAATACATCATGCAATTAGATCCTTCTTACGTAAGAGAAAAATCCAGGTTGTCCTCGACGGTTGTACATCTAAGCAATATGATATAAATGCGGGAGTACTTCAGGTGTCTATCCTTGGACCTTTATTATTCCTTATATTCATAAATGACCTTCCCGACAAAATTGTTTCTGAGTTGGGTGATTTGCCGATGACACTACATAACAGGCACGAGGGGAAAACAAATGAACACACATCTAAGGAAATGACAGAAACACTAGAAGAAGACCTCTAATCTGTAGTGGAATGCGGACAACCATGAATGGTCACATTCAATGCTGCCAAGACTAAGCTTGTTTCCGTCAATAATTACAAGAACCCTTCTCTACCACCAATAGCAATGGCCAAGAACACATTACCTAAAGGCACTTCCTTTAAACTCCTCGGCCTAACGTTTAAATAGATACATTGAGGGCATTGCCAAACTGCTGTGAAGAAGGTGGGCTCTCTTTACCGTGCTAGAAAACTACTTACACCTGAAAGTATCATATACCTCTATAAGGCCACCATTCGCCCATGTATGTAGTACTGTTGTCACATCTGGGCTGGTGCATCTGCGGCTTGTCTATCAATCCTGGACAGAGTTCAAAAGAGAGTTGTTTATCTGATTGGCCCTGAACTGTCATCTAGGCTTCAGACTCACAGTAGAGATCCCTAGGTGTAAGAAAGTTTTCTTCTCCAATAGTTTCTTCTCCAGAATTACTAGACTTTGGAACTTCCTTCCGGGATTCTGCTTTTCCAACTGTACTGACATGTAGAAGTTAGAGTGCAATGTGAACAGACATCTTGCTGCTCATCTCCCTTCATAATATTCCTGCAACCTATGTCCCCGATAATAGCCTCCTACTTCAAAATGGCACTGTGCCTTGTTTGGGGTGAAAATTGAATTAAAAAAATAAATTCTTCATGCTGCAATATTTTAAGTTATAAATTTATAAGATTTTTACTCGAATTTCATGTCCTTTCCTTTTCCAGTTTTAACAACAAATCTTTTTCTTTTCCATATTTAAGCATTACCATATTACTTTTCATGCTCGCATTTTTCTATTGTAATATATATATATATATATATATATATATATATATATATATATATATATATATATATATATATATGAAACAATTTTAATATTTATATCAATATTTTATTTCCTTCTATTATCTTATTCTTTTATTCTTAAAAAATATGTTTTTGTCTAATTCAGAAGAATTGTTCCGATTGTTCTGATATTCACCTTTTTAAAACGTAAAGCGAAAAACTAATGATTCATCTCTGTATCTATTCAATTCGATAATTGAAATACGATCTGAAAGTACGTTTCCGCCCGCAAGACATTCTCTCACTCGCATGTATTAAATAGTTTCTTCTTTTTTATTATATTTCCGCAAACCTACACAATGTAATTCGCAAGTATTTAATCGTTACGAACAATCTAAATAAACACATAGTTAATCTATTATATATATCAGACGTTTTAATCTATTATATATATCAGACGTTCTAATCTATTATATATATATTAGACGTTTTAGTCTGTTATATATATTAGACCTTTTAGTCTGTTATATATATTAGACCTTTTAATCTGTTATATATATTAGACGTTTTAATCTATTATATATATTAGACATTTTAGTCTGTTAAAAGTAGACAAAAGTTATGGCCGTTAACTTAGAATCAGTGCTTTATGTCAAATTGATGATTGAATATGGTAAACTTCGTGCTTACTTTTTAATTAAATAATAATCCATAATAAATTGACCGGGTACTATAAGACTTAGGTCGTTGCACCTGATTATAACAAACCGCATACAAAATTACAGCCAGATAGTCCCACTAGTTTCCAGGAAAACGCCTTGGGTAAATGTGGTATTGTGATGACTAATTTTTATTAATTGCTAATTAAAACATTATTTCCTTAAGTAAGATAACTTCCTTCAATTTTTTGCAAAATGATAATTTTACACGATTTTATACAATTATAATGTTTCATTATAAAAAGGGGGACACGTTTTCTTTTAAGAAAAGGGAGAGAATATCACAGTAGAAAGAGAGAGAAACTATTAATGTCTTAATTAATTTATTAACTTTCTCAAAAGGGATAAATTAGTGGACACTGCGAATAAGGATCGTACATAGTGCTTCTAGCTGTTCGGGTGTAGAATACGCTAAAACCTGAAATTTTAATTTATGCAGATTGCATATTAATTATAGAATTGATCCTCAATTGATTATTGTATATTACGAGATAATTTGCGTTAATTTGCAAAAACTTGCAAAAATAAATAAATAAATAAATAAAATAAAAAAAAATAAAAATAAAAACACAATATCACGACAGCTTATATGACGGTGATTTCCTTGGAAAATTCACTCCTGATTAATGTTCTCTTCTTTTTAATATTCTCTTCTTATTAATGACTTTTAATTAAGTCATTAATAAGAAAAAATAAAATAAAATATTGAGGTCAACCCGGTCTACCCGGACTGGAATCATTCGATCTGTAGGCGAATGCTCTACCAAAAAATCTCTAGATTATAATAAATCTGTTTTTAAAAAGAAATGATTTGCTAACATTTTATTATCTTCCTTGGCCGGTGTAACGGCAAATATTTCCCTGTAAAAATTATTATTTTTATCTATAAGAGAGAAAAGTAATTTCTAATGTTTGGTATTTTAGATTTTCGATAGTTATCAGATTAATTCCTGTATATATATATATAAGAACACTGCCAGATATATAAATTATTTTTTTGTTTTATTTTACGCCTTTATGTTTTTATTTTACGTCTCTATGTTTTTTACGCCTTTTTCATTTTATTTTACGTTTTTTGTTTTTATTTTACATCTTTTTGTTTTTTTACATCTTTTTGCTTCTATTTTACGTCTTTTTGTTTTTATTTTATGTCTTTTTGTTTTTATTTTACGTTCTTTTATTTTTATTTTACATCTTTTTGTTTTTATTTTACATCTTTTTGCTTTTATTTTACATCTTTTTGTTGTTTTACATCCTTTTGCTTTTATTTTACATCTTTTTGTTTTTATTTTACATCTTTTGTTTTTATTTTATATCTTTTTGCTTTTATTTTACATCTTTTGTTTTTATTTTACACCTTTTTGCTTTTATTTTACATCTTTTGTTTTTATTTTACATCTTTTTGCTTTTATTTTACATCTTTTGTTTTTATTTTACACCTTTTTGCTTTTATTTTACATCTTTTGTTTTTATTTTACATCTTTTTGCGTTTATTTTACATCTTTTGTTTTTATTTTACATCTTTTTGCTTTTATTTTACATCTTTTGTTTTTATTTTACGCCGATTTATTTTTAATTTACCCCTTTTTATATAATTTACTTTGACTTGTGGAACTTCATACTTAGCCTTCCGGTCTCTATTCCTATAATCTTTTAATAAGAATTGATATATTTTCCTAACTTTTTATGACTCATACCTGTACTTTGCTTGACTCTTGTCATAATTAAAACGACACAATATTGTCGTGACACAGTGCCATCATTTTTAACACTAATAATGTAATGCCCACATGATTCTTTTAAACTTCATACATCTTTTTTATCTTAAGCATGACATATGTTTTAGTTTTCATCTCAAAGATGTCTTTTATAATTACATTCGATATTTTAGAGGGGCAGCAGCTTTGGGAAATTCTATTAACGCCAATATAGATCCAACTGAACGCTATACGACGTAAAAGTGGATAAAACATCATCAAGGAGTCTATTGTATAAAAACAAGTTCTTCTAACACAGCAGCAATGTAGGATAATATGGGCATGGATAATCTAAAGACTCTGGCTGATTTGAAAGACAACATAAGAAGGGAAATCGGGAAGATACCTATTATTGACAATTTTAACGTTCAAGTTGCCGTGGTTATCGATCAAGAAAGGGATTGGATCAAAGATATAATTAACTATTAAATACAAACCAGTGATAGAGTTTCAGTTCAACTAGATGGGAAGGGTGCAATCTCTCAGCATCTTGTGAAAAATGCTTCCAAAGATTCTTTTTTACAAATATTTACATGGGAGTCATCACTTATCAAGGCCCGAAAGACATTTGAGGATAACAGTTAATGAATGTAAGGTGGTAGTGTAGTAATAGGTAATCGTATAGATTGGATAGAATTATTTTAGGTGACGACTCAACAAGAGCATGTATACATTGAACATGAAGGTTACCATATTGTAATAAGCCGGAAAGCAGGCCAGTGGGACAGTGTTACGCAGACGGGCAGTTCCAGGAAAACGTTTTATTCATCTGCGTTTAGACTTAAGCACAAATAGAAAGTGGAGCAAATTGTTGATAGTGGATGTAACTAGCCGAGTAATTTTTTAAAGTGTGGCAAGCTCACACGATAGAGAAGAGACAGTATTGCGACATCTCTTCTGTTAGAAATAGGTTGCAGGGAATAAAAAAGGGCGTTACCTTCTAGGTTGCGAAGTCTACTGTAGGAACAAATTGAGATCAATAAAAAGGAATTAAGGAATTATTGGGGTGTCCATCGTCTAGTTTCTTTTTAATTCGTAAAGTCATAATAACTTTTCATGAACTTTTATAATTAAAAACTGATATTTACATTTATCAAATTATGAATTATGTAATTAATGAATAGACTTATAAATATAAAACCAAAATATTTATGGGTTCTAATTCACTGTTGTTGTAGCATATCTTAATTTTTAATATTTGGGAATATGAAGAAAATAGGCGAAGAGAATCACTACTAATAAAAAAATACAGGTTTTTTCTGTTTCGGTTTTACAAAGATAAAACATTGACGGTAATTCCGAGCAGCACATTCGGCCAAAAGGATCATCAACGCATTAGAATGTTGCTTAATGTATTGTGTACGTCAATATCAGGTTTCTAATCCGCGTCTACGCATCATTTGATGAACATTACAAAACGATATTGGTCCTGGATATGACCTTAAACTATATCCGATGACGAGGCCCCAGTTTGCGGGCTGTGGGGAATGTGGAGCCACCCTTTCATTGCCATTGCTCCCAGGTCCACTCTGACCCAGAGTGGTAGTACCTGTCAGGGTCCCAACTATTGGTTTAATAGAAACTGACTTGAAAAAAAACAACAAATATATTCTACTAAAAACTTTTTTCAAAATCACTGGATTCGGCATTGAATAACCTGAAAAAGGTTGATATGCCGTAAAACAAAAACAACCAAAACAAAACAACAAAACGATAGGTAAAGGTCTAAAAACAAAAGTTTTACGTGTCCATTATTAGAAAATAAGAATTCGAAAACCAAGGAAAATAAAACGATACCAAAATTAATAAAAGAAAAGGAAATGATACTCAAGAAAACCAAACACCTTTGTGATAAATAAAGACACTAAAATACATCAGGCTAATTATTATTTCCTGAGAGATTAAAAAGCTGATGCGGTTTTGCAAATTAAGATTTTAAGCTCATCTAGACGTTCGGTGCGTAATCCATTACAAGTTGATTAAAGCTAAAATCCTTTTAATATATTTTATCATGTCTTCAAATTGAAGTTTATTCATTAATGAGTATCTTTCAGTAATGCAATGTTAGGATGTTCTACCAATCATAATTAAAAAAAAATTCGACCGGCAATTTGCTTCACCTTCAAGTCTAGCTTCAGTTGTTAATTTTTATGTCATATGGTCGTCGGGGGTACTAGCCATCAATCGGAAAAGAAAATTAACTTTTAATATAATTTGTCTGTAATTATAAAAGTAGAAGCAGCTGAGAAGATGAGAGCAGTAAAAATTAAAACGATGGTTATTTATGCACAGTAATTTATTCTTCTACATTGTAACCACCATTCTTAAAACACATTTTTATGAATTTAATGACGCATTTCTGCTTCTGACACACGTTCACAACAGGTGCCTTTCTTATAGTCCCACACTCGCAATATCTGCAAGGGAGAGATGAATGTTCATGAAAAAAAAAGTGATGCAAAAAACGTATTTGTCAAAAAGAGAGTGTATTCAAAAAAGTGATGCAACACGTATTTGTCTAAAAAAAAAGATAAAAATTACAAAGAAAACCTTTTCAAAAAAGTGATTTTCTTTTATTTCAGTAAAAGTATTAGTTAAGCATTAGTAGGTTAAAGTGTTTATACAAACAAAATGGATGCAGTTTAATGTCTTGCCCAGGACATTTTTTAATATATAGAATTTTATATGTATACACGCATACACACAAGCCCGTAAAAATTTATTAAAAGTAAAATCCCCCAACAAGTTTTGAGGCAAAACGTTTTAACTTTATTCTTGTTACGGGTTTCATGAATACACCAGCGATATTTTGTTCTGATGATATGTAATTCAAAATAATGGATTCCTTTTTCACCACGTTTTTTGATGAAGTGGTGTTTTATATCTATATGCTTAGATCTTTGGTGGATTATTTTGTTCTGTACTAAGACTATACTGGCTTGATTTTCATCTAATTACTACGGGGCTTTTAGTTAATTCTGGTTCAAAAATAGTCCTTAGGATATTTTTAAGGTAGTGTTTCCTGGGTATAATTTAACTTTGGTGTTTTTATGCGTGCATTTTAAATTTCATGATATTTGTAGATTCGTTTTCTGGTAACATTTTCTCTGTTCCCGCATAACTCCTGAGTATCACCTTGAGTTGACTAAAAGTCATGTGTTTTTATTTCTGGGTTACCGCGGTGGTAAATGGCTTGAAATCAAGCGGTAAAGCTTTGAGGACCATAGAGTTTACCAGACTGTCGCTAATCACTTCAGACGGTTTTAAAGAATTTTCGGGTTTTCGGCTCTTATAATACCTGTCATTGTTTCGGCTCCATTCGTTTTAGAGAGGTCAGTTCAGTATATAAAGAAAAAATTGGGGGGTTTATTTTGATAAATAATGCTCTCTTAATATATTCAATGCTTTGCAGCCATCATCCGGAGCTTCCTTTGTTACTCTATCGATTTAAATTAGTTTTGGATTTAAATGATTGCATATGTATCTTCGAATGTTCATTTTGTTAAATTTAAACAATCTTAATTTGAATGGATGACAAAACAGGTTGCATTCTCTTCTAGTACCTTGTAAAGAAGAATTAAAATTTCATTTACAACGAAACATATAACAATCTGGCGATACCGACAGACTTCAGAGGACGAAATGAAATTGCAACTACCAAACGCGTTAAGAAATGTTTAATACTAACCATTCAAATCTTTTATTTAAATCTATTTTAGAAATTGCCGTTTATTTAAAAATGTCAGTTAAAAATGTTATAAATATAAACACACGCCTTACCTTTTTTGATATTTTATAATAAAAGAATTTCAATGTACGGCATTGTGATAAAATTCGGGGTAAAGTTTCGAAATATTATAGTTATCATAATACTCATCAGAAAAAGGTGTATCTATGAAAGCGTAATTCGAAGAAAAAGTGCTGGAGAGAGAAGAGAGAGAGAACAGACGGTAGATAGCTGCAACAGAACTCTCGCAACCAGACATCATTTACATCTGTAGCATCTGCAACAGAGCGTGTCGATTCAGGATAGGTTTTTACAGTTATAACAGACGCAGCAATCTGCCAACGAATTAATCTGGGACGTAGAACTCCATTATCTTCTGAGATAGACAAATGCTAACAACTTTGAACATCAATGTTTGAAATTATATGAATATCACATAATTATTCCTTACGATTTCATATCATGGTTGCAAAGGCGTACGGTATAAGGTGCGGATACGAATATTACTCGGATTCCAGGCTTCTAAAACTCCGTGTGCGACTCGTATTATTTCGAAAATATCCAACTATGAATCTCTGTCGTGCTTGTTTTAAAGTCATACAACATTCAAAATCTTTATCAATAATTGTGCGATTAAATAAACCAGACTCCAGATTCTAGCTTTCGCACGATTAAGACTCCTTCAAAATGACTAATTGCAATTTCAACTTCACAAATATTTTCATATATAATGTTCAAACACTGATTAAAATCTTGAAATTTTTTTTTCACAAAAGAAGTATTATTACTGACTAAAGTTTGTCTGAGAGTTACAGGAATAGGCGTAGTTCTAGGAATATATGAAGCAACAAAATGGCAATAACTACTAGACATTATCCTTTAGTGTCGATAGTTTATCTATACAAAGGTCTACCAGAACAATCTAACATGACGATAGGTTTCCCTACAAGTAAACCATGACTAAATTTTCAAAATCACACAGTATTTGCGGTCTAAATAAGATCTCCTCGGTATGGTGAAATAACGCTGGCTTTTACGAGGAATAGTTCACTTTCTCAACTTTAAGTAATAGCACGAAGCTGGATACTCCTCCAGACGTCTGAGCACATAGTAAGACCAAGTAATTACGCGAATGATATATTATAACCAGGGCTATGACAATAGCATATTATTTTCCTTGTTTTGATTCTCAGATATATATCCATTGATATCTTATATGTTTTTATGTAGAGTGATGTGGTTCTCGGTTGATTAATTGTGTTTAACTGTGTCGGATATATACTCGAGAGTTAAGACAATGAAAAGAATATGCTGTTGTTATAGTCTTAATTATAACATATTAAAATGATTATTGGAGAGAAGAAAATCATGTTTCTCTGCTAACTCTGTGGTTGATATGTAAATAAGACTTTACCGGAATATTCGAATATTTATATATCTCATACAGAGATCAGGAAGGAGATCCCGTGGTTTCTGAGAACTTCGACTGAAATAAAATAGAACACTGAGAAACAGGTGATTGTTGATAATACAGTAATATATTTCTATTAAAAGAAATCTACACAATTGATTTGAATTGAAATTCTAGTTAAGATGTGCGATATAAAATTATGAAGGTCAAAATGTGGCTCCCACTTTGGTCCAAACAATGTCACAAGACACAACAGGAAAAGCAATATCCAATACCAGAACAAGTTGTCATTAAAATAAATTTCTTTTAGAAAATTAGCACGTATTTCATAAATCGATGTTTCGCAATGTTCTAATCTCGGCCTCCGTTTAAAATTCAAACCATTTCACGTGGATTGAAGTCTGCACACGTTCCTCATTACCGGCTAATTAGCTCGGCCAATCGTATAACAGAGGCACTGATTAACCTCCCCTCGAAACCATGACACTCCGTAACCTTCAGCTGCTCTTCTGCTCGTTGCCACGATGGAATGTATTGAAGAAATCCTCATAAATAATGGAACACTATACAAACATTTAGAAAAAAGCCATGGATCAATTCAAAAGAAAAATTGTGCTTTATTCGGCCTGGACACACACACACACACACACACACACACATACACACACACACACACACACACACACACACACATACACACACACACACACACACCTAAACAAGTGAACTATCTTTTCAAAATGTAAAAAAAAAGAAAAAAAAACGTAGGCATCTTGGGTAGCATCAAATCCTGATATATATACGAGAAAGAACAGCCATACACTATCCATTATGACTATTGAGTTCCTACAGCTAAATACATAGAAAACAGAACTATTATACAATGGTTTAGTAATATTAAACGAAATATTATAGAACAAGATTGAAAAAGTTGCAACGTTGACATCAGTGTCCGTAATGATGCTGGATAAAACAGAGCTGAAATAGAGAAGATAACAAAATTCCAAGGTCTTTTTTTTTAAATGAAAAGAAACTGGAATCTTAGATAGATCTCTATCATTCGTCTTATTAAAGGAGTAACTGAACTCGGGGCAAAATCGGAAACTACCTGGCAAATACACCCAGTGAACCAAGTGCAAGAGTAATACGAATAATTCGTATTATTATAATCCTTTACACTACTGTCTTCATTTTGATTGTTATTTTCACAACGTTTTACAGCACATATGATGGGTGACGATCAATTTCTAAATAAACCTAGTATAGAACTTAGCACGATATCGGAACCGTTAATTGTAAATAATAGATATTATATACAGTTATAAGTAAGTAACAATACATTTACAGTAATGTAAATAGTAATATATATAATAATAATATGTTGTAATACATTATTTTTACATCGAGACATAAAATAGGTTTAAGGCTATTACAATTCGCACTAGAATTCTCCGCGGGGATCCGTGGCGCAATAGTTAGAGTTCTTTAAAAAATTCAACTGTAAAGTTACGTTCTCCTGAAGATTAAGATTCAATCTTTGGTGTGAGCGACCGAAATATATAACTGTGAATTACTTAGGATATCTATGCAGTCATGTCTGACGGAACAAGAGCATGCTACCTCCGTGAAGTAAATAAAGGGTTTCGTCCGGAGCTCGGTGCAGATTCCAGAGTTCGATAGAATCATTCCCTTGTGTGACAAGATACATATAAATATGTAGGAAGTTACATCGACCGAAATGT
This sequence comes from Euprymna scolopes, assembly GCF_053919585.1. NCBI lineage: Eukaryota > Metazoa > Mollusca > Cephalopoda > Sepiida > Sepiolidae > Euprymna > Euprymna scolopes. The sequence continues at coordinate 13,436,002 of NC_136495.1, read as the reverse complement.
TATTAAAACGTAGATTCCATGAAAAAAGCGTCTTTCTTAGAACTGCACGCCTGTGGAACTCTGTTCCGTCTGCCTGCTTCTCTCCTGACTACAACTTAGATGTCTTCAAGTCCAACGTAAACAAATTCCTGATGAACCGCCCCCTTAAGTAGACACTTTAAATATCCACACAAACGTACTATACTTACAATAACCCTTATCCCGGAGTGGCTCCCGGGCCTTGGTAAGTGGTGACCACCTTGTAAAAAATAATAATAATAATTCACACAGGATGAGAACAATAGGCCGAAATATCGAAATAATTTTAATAACTGACTGTACTGTACTTAATTATTTAGTTTTATAAAATGGTTGTGATTTAAATTAATTTTAGAAAGTGAAAAAAAAAATTGAGTGCTATTTTTTATTCAATACAAGTTTAGTCTGTGTTTAAATATTTTCTTTCATTTCCAGCGTTACATTCTATTTTAACTGAAGGTTTTTGTTTATTTCGATGTTGTAAGGAAGATAAGCCTGCTTATTAAATTTTCATTCATTTGCCGTTTTCTTTACGTTAAGTTATTCATTTAATTTTTTTAAAAATTACATTTTCACTCCAAACAAGGTACATTGCCACTTTGTTGTAGGGGGCTACTATCAGGGGCAGCAATGCTGGGGCAGTATGTTGGGATTTGGACAGCAAGATGTCGGTTCACGTTAGACTTGAACTTCTGCATGTCAGTACAGTTGGGGAAGCAGGGACCTGGAATGGAATTCCAGGGTCTAGCGGTTCTGGGGAAGAAACTACTGGAGTAGAAAACTCTTTTACATCTAGGGATCGCTACTGCGTGGGGGTGGGATTTAGCTGCCTGTCGGATTTGTCGAGGGTGTCTACGTCGTGGGACACAAGTGTCTGCAGTTCGTCAGAGCATTCACCATTAAAATACTTGTAGAACAGGCAGAGTGATGCAACGTTTCGTCGATGGGACAGAGGCTGAAGCTTAGATGCCAGTTTAGGGCCTATCAGATTGGCAACTTTCTTTTGAACTTTGTCTAGGAGCGAGAGACTAGCAGCAGATGCACCAGCCCAAATGCGACATATTATGATATTAACATTTAGGTATTAACTAATCATCCCCATTTAATTTTAGGCTGATAGTTCCAACATTAAGTTTACAATGAAAATCTCTGTTGGGGTTCTGATTTATTTCCAAAATTTAACCTAAGTGAATAATTTGCCCGATGAACTAATTCGAAAAAGAAATAGAAAAACAATAACGATAATGTCGTCCATCGAATTTCGTCTGTGTTTGTTTACAACATTACGCCCGCTGATATTTGGGCCTGACAATTTTAAAACACGCTTTCCTCTCTTATAGATAAAAAAAAGTTTTTACATGAAAGAAGTTTATGTTGCACCAACGAAGGCAACACCGGTGCAACGTAAAATATTCCCTCTGCAATAATTATTTTTATCTATAAGAGAAGAAAGATTACATTTAAGATCGAATTTTTTCGATGTTCGATAATTATCGGATGAATTTCTGTGCAGAAAATAACACCGCCAGGGATGTAATTTACCTTTGTATACATTTTTCAAAAGACAGGCTTAGTTGTTTCGGAACCTATGAGGAAGGAATTCACGCACACAAAGTGACTTCATATAATAGTAAAGATACATATTCATACATATATTCTCAGAATGGGAGAGATTATATAATTATTTCCACAGGTGAACACGTCGCAGCCTACATGAGCCATGAAGGCCAACAAACCGGATGTCCAAGACTCGAGTTTCGACCTCATTTAGGCTCAGCAGTTAAACAGATTCGAACTCAGCATTCGAAACCCGAGCCTCTTGCATGCGAGGCGAGTACTCTGCCACATGAGAAAACACGCCAACACAAAAAAGTATATCAACTAACTCTGATCAGGCAAACCGCGGTGAAATCTGACTATGAAAAAAACATACTCGAAAAGGTATGTGGTTATCGAACCACCAATAAATTAAGACGATGTCTCAAAACACACACACCTCCCCCCCACACATATATATATATATATATGTGTGTATGTGTATATATATATATATATATATATATATATATATATATATATATTAGGTGCATCGGCCGCCCCCCCTCTTTGAGTTGAGCACTGTCGTAAATAATCTCACTCGCTACTTAATATGGCTGAAAAATGCGAAGCTCGCGGTTTGTTTACAAACAATCGTTTGAGCACTGTACAAGTAGCGGACGGATGTTTATTTAAATAGACATTCGGACAGATTAGTTGCGGGCATCGCTTCCATGGCCGACGGGTAGAACTGCCGACAGTCAACGCGACTGTTCTAGGTTCGATCCTTGGGTTAAGAGAGGTGCTAGTCTAGCGGCACTGATGAGTTGTGATACAACAAAACAGGATTGTATGTCGATGACTATAAATATATATATGTATATTCACGCAAATATTATTAAATGCAACGGACACACTTTGCTTTATGATGCTTTTATTTTTTTAAATTTTTTTTCCGTATAATAATAATAATAATAGTTGGTTGTTTTTGTTTTACGGCATATCAACCCTGTTCAGGTTATTTAATGCCGAATCGAAATATTTTGAAAAACAAATTTTTAATAGAATATATTTGTTGTTTTCAAGTCGGTTTCTATTTAATCCATAGTTGGGACCCTAACAAATTTTTAATAGAATATATTTGTTGTTTTCAAGTCGGTTTCTATTTAATCCATAGTTGGGACCCTAACAGGACTCCGGGTTAGAGTGGACCAGGGAGCAATGGCAATTAAAGGGTGGCTCCACACTCCCCAAAGCCCGCAAGCTGGGGCCTCACCACTGAATATAGTTTAAGGTCATATCCAGGACCACCACCACCAACAACAACACCAACACCACCACCACCAACAACAACAATAATAATAATAATAATAATAATAATAATAATAATATATATATATATATGGTTAAAAAATCAACAAAAAATATTCACATAATCATAGCCCTAGAACCTCAACCTACGTTATTAAACTGTAGCACAGCGAAACACGTGTACGTAAATTACTGTTCTGTAAGTTAAATAAATAATACATATTCATTTGTTTACGTCCCAAAACATGGGTGATCTTTCTAAACGAAAAACTACTTTCTTGATCACATAGGAAAGAGGTACTAATATCGAATTTAATTAAAGTTAAAAATTTAACAAAACAAAACAAAAAAGATGGTTATTACTTAAAAGCGATAAAATAGCATGTGGTTTTAGAAGAGGCTCGTAACGTAACTGTATACGCACTCAAGGTTCGAGCCGATGAATATCAAGCTACGCCGATGAGCTTTAGAACAGCTAAACACGTGTACGTAGATTACTGTTTGTTTGTTGTTTTCTTTGCCATTTTAATAGATAGATTAGAGAACATTCTGTCCGTTGAGTCATTTAAATAAAACGGGTTACGAATCGTCGCGTGTAATCTAAAGATAGTATTGCAGAGGTTGTCATCAGCTGTGTATTCCTTATCGGCCATAGTTTATTTTTCAAAACAAATAATACTAACAATATTTACCCAGGGGTTTCCGAATGGAAATTAATACGTGGTTAGAAGAATATTTAGCAAAATAAACAATTGATGAAACCGAATGCAAAACACCATTTTCAAACTACTAAGCTATATCCACAACAAAGTGTTGCATGTAATTACTGAGCCACGCTACAAAATGATGTTTTATATAACTTAATATCGCCATAATTTCTTATTGCTTTCAATTAAAATGTGCTTATAGTAAAATATTTTATATGCAAAGTTATGTTTATTTTATGTAATGATTATCGATCAGATCTATAGTAAATGTTTGGATTGCCAAATTGGAAGTTATGTCCATATCATATGAACTAGAAAAAACGAAAAAAAGAAAAAAACGTTAAAAATACATAAAAGAAAATTAATTTTGAAGATTATTTATTAATTTATGTCTAATACACATTAATAAAAAATTTAAAAAACCCCAGAAATATCCCACATATTATTCTTTCAATTTGATGTTGCTAATGAACTTCTGCAGACGACAATGATGATTTCATTTAGCTAACAACTTGCAAATTTTTTCTGGTATCGTTATCAAGCACTATAAGTAGGACTAGTGTACATCGTTCTTTTACTGTAGAAATGTTTTTGAAGAATGGTGAATCTGTAACTGCAACACAGAGAACTTTCCGAGTTAATTACAAGTTATGACGGCATGATGCTGCTCCAGATTAAAAAAAAAATCATTACACCTATTGGGTGCAAATACAGAGATACATGTTTGGCATTTAAAAGGAAGCCACTTCAAAAATCTCGAAGCGCTCGAACGTTACTCAGTCTCCTACACGCTCAGCTCGCAAGCATGCATTACCCTTGGAATTGTCTGATCAAACAGTCAGAAGAATTCTACACACTTACATGCAGTGTTATCCGTACAATTAATGATTGCCTAGAAACTGCACGATCGCAACTTGAAAGATCGCCTGCCAAAATGTGGGAGCTATTTCTGCTGGACTCTGTACAAAAGTATTTACATTTTTTTTTCATTTGTCGTCTTTGAATGAATTTAATTTAATCAAATATAACGAACATTAACCACTATTGCACTCATCCACGTTGTTCCAAAATACATAATGATCTGTTAATTAGTTTAAGAGTAAATCATATTTATACAAATATATAAGCAGATAGATATATTTTAACCTTACAGAACCAGAGATTTGTTGTATCTTCTTCAGAATTCTTTACCAAGTTTTTCTCGACAATCGTTTAAAGCATTGGAAAAACATGCTGCAATGTTAACTCTGCGCAAAAATCTACTGAACAATATTACCCTTTTCTTCTTCCTCGTTAGTAAACAATTTTCAAACAATCAATCAATAGTTGGCTCCTTTCGGCCGCCATTTTGTCTAATATGGCGGTAAACTGACACGTAACAGACAAGCATACATGACATGAAAGGTCATGTGGGTCCATCAGAATGGAGTAACGGCACACCTACGCGGATAAATGACACAGAAAATCCAAACAGTTAGTTACATCAAGCGATAGACTTCTTCTTCTTCTTCTTCTTCTTCTTCTTCTTTTTTTCCAAGTCTATTTCTTCTTTTCAGTTCAATTGTTTTTGTCGCTGTTCTTCCCCTTCCCTTTCTTGTTCTTCTTTCTCTATTACTCTTTCCTTCCTCTATTTCTTATTGATTTCTTCTTCTTCTTCTTCTTCTTCTTCTTCTTCTTCCTATTATTATTATTATTATTATTATTATGCGCTCTTTTTTATTTTATTTTCTTCGTCTTTGCCGCTTTCCTTTTCCTTTTCTTGCCTCTATTTCTTCTTTTTCTTCTTCTTCTTCTTCTTCTTCTTCTTCTTATTATTATTATTATTATTATTATTATTATTATTATTATTATTATTATTCCCCATCTCTATTTTCTTCTATCTTTTTCATAATCTCTATCACTCCTCGTCCTCTTCTATTATTGTTATTTTTCGCTCCCTTCTGTATTCTTCTTTAGACTCTTTGTTTTCTTCTTATTTTATGCTCCATTTTTCTTTTTCTTTCTTCTCTGATTGCTTCTTCCTTTTCCTCCTCTTCCTCTTCTTGTCATTATTCACCATCATCTGCACTGTTTCACTCTCTTTTCTTTTCCTTTTCTCTCTTTTTCTACTTCTTATATTTCTTCTTCTTCTTTCTCTCCTTCTGCTTCTTCTTTTTTCTTCTTCTTATTAGCATTTTTATCATCATTATTATTATATTGGATTCATTTCATAATACGTCCCCATTTTACTAACATCCCCTTCAGCCACCTGATCACCCTCCACCTTATCCTGATCATCAAAAAGACGACTTAATGGTAATTTGGAAGATCGGTAGAGGGAATGTTGGCAAGAGTTTGGTTTAATGCCAGAACGAGGCTGCACTACAATTAAAGTCACGTGACTGAGCGACGCGTATGCGCGTCGGCAGTTATGATGGGACGAATAAAAATGGCGTTAAGAGTTATTGCCGTTTCATCTTTGTAGCTCCGAATGCGCGACATTTTCCTTTCGTGCGGTCCGATTGTCGGCATCACCGGTTCGACACTGGAACGTAAGGGACAGGCATACATAAAAACAGTTATAAAACGCGGGTATAAGCATTGGCGTCGGTTAGATGATGAATAAAATCTTTGTGCATCCAGAATGAAAAATGGTGTGGGTATGGGGTGGGGAGGGGAGGGCGATTGCGCGGCCCGAGCGAATTCGACTCAACGGAATTCAAAGTTATGGACAAAGCACCAAATAATTATCTGCGTATCGGAATTGCAAAAGTAAAAAGATACACTTTTCTGTCCTGCCTTCTCCGAAGGTCTATGTAGATTATAGTGCACTAGCAGAATACCTGTCCCAGGACAGGTACAATTAATTCTCCGACCAGAATAGTTTTGCACCACTTCTATGCCGCCACTAAGCCTAAAATCAAGATAAAATGACACTAAACATTTTGTCTGGGATCCTTATTCTAATATTGATTCCGATTCATAGAAAATTTTGAATGTACAAAATGTTTAAAATTGAAAAGATCTTGCGAAGAAATTTAAATACATACATATCTTTTTATTATCAGTAGTATACGTTTTTTTCAGATGTGGAATACGATGCCTGGTTAGAGTATTTTTCCCGCCTTGCGATACTATTTATAATGTTATTTTATTACACAGCTCTACAGAAAAAATTCTTGACGTCTAAAATTTTGCAACTAATATTGGCTAATTCAAAGTTGCTGATTCGAAAACTTATACTCATTTTGCCTATTTAGCTCGAGTATTTTATCTACGAAATTTCGCATTTATCATAAAAATCGTCTCTTTTAGGGAAATTTTGTAAACAAGTGGCAAAAATATGACAAAATGTTTTCATGGACAGGTTTTCTAATATAAATTCATTAGCTTTTGCTTTTTCCTCATGAATAAAACAACATTTCTTAAAACAATATGACATAATAGATATTTTAAGGCAAGATTTTTTGTTTTTTTAGACTTTCTTGAGTGGCGAATATCTGGCTGGTTTACTTTTAAACACCAGCAGTAGTTCGATGTCATTATCCTTTTCCATCGGCCTTGATAACGTTCTTCCATTACTTTGATATCTTGGTGAAATATCCCCCCCCTGTCACTGAAATTGCCAATATATTAGGAAATCTTTCTAAGTGGCTGTGGAGAAAATGCATTTTTATGCAAATGTTTATTTCAACAGCTTTCAACAATATCTTTGTAATTTTCAGCTTTGTAATTTCCAAGAAATTTTTCAACTACCTCAACAAAACTCAACCAGCTAACCAATTCAGTGTCGCTCATTGAATTTTCAAAATTTGAATCTTTCATCAATTTTCTTATTTAAGGACCATTTAAAATACCAGCCTATTGTTTCTCAGTACTTAATCCTGTAAATGCAGATGAAATGTACCAAAAATATTGTCCAGTTTTATCAAATGTTTTTACAAACTGTCTCATGAGTTCTAGTTTTATATGTAACCAGGTTGGTGCCCGAGTGTTTTGAGGTATGTTTTATGCAAAAAAAGTGGTAGCATGCAGGCAGACCTGAACCCGTGCCGCAAAGGGGGAAAATAACGTGAAAAAGTGACGTCTTTGCTGTTACACCCATCGCCTAATAGGAAATGGCGAATGTTAAAATTAAAACTAGTACAATCGAAAAGAGGGGATGACTTTTGAAAATATCGACAAAAAAAAGCGCCACATCCCTCTAGAAAAGTGCATTATTGAGAGTGAAGGAATTAATGTTTTTAGCCAATTTCTCAATATTTGTCGTCCGAAGGGTCGAGATTTAAAACAATACCACTCCTGTAAAAATCCGTGTCATCCGTCGTTGTTTAGGTAGATACATACATTTAAAAAGACAGGTAACATTTATATAATAGATAGCGGGCATATGATTTTGAAGTTGAAACAAGTTGCTCGTGAATGACGTTTCTTTCAACCACATTATGTTTGTCTCGAACATCGAGATTTTTTTTAATTTTCCAATGATTTGTTGTATTTCTACTTTCCTAATAGCACAGACAGCAAGGAAACTTTGTATAACCACTCTATTGTCCTAATAAAATGTTTATCATTTTTAAATCAACACAAATAACCCATCAATGATTTTATATTTCAGATGTATTTTATAGCATCGTATATTTCCTGCAGTGTTGTGGAGTGTCATATAGGTATAGGTACATACATATTAAAGTTATGTAAGAGCACACATGTCAAACTCTGTTAGAGTTGTCTAAAAATAATCGCCATTCTTCTGGTTTATATTCTTTTACAGTTAACGTTAGGAAAAGTCCAGGAATATCTACACAAGAAAAAAATCTGGCAATTTTTCAAAGAAAAAGATAAATACATCATTATGTGTTAAGTAAAAAGTAACGTTTGTCACACGTTGCAAAAAATGTCTATCATTGAGTCGAGAATCTAAGAGTTTGGATGATCCTTTCGAGAGTGTTAAATCTCTTCTCAAATCGCTAAGATCTTCTTGATCAAACAATACGGGGTCTGAGGATTGTGCGAGGTAATCTGGATCATTTGTATATAAATTTGCATCGGGTAGATGAGGCAGTTCTTTAAAAACAGGTACTGGAATTTCATCGCAATGAGCCACTGGTCAGATTGCAGATGGAAGATTTGGGTAAAGTAGGGGTTTTCTCTTCATCTTATTTATTCCTATTAAATTAACTGCACAAAAACAAAAAACAAAAAAGGGTCGTTGAAGTGATTTTGTGGCTCTTTCCAAATCATTGATACTCCAAACCTCAACGATTTTCGAGAATCTTGAATCCATTGCTTGAAATGTTTCATACATGTTTTGCAAACTATATGTGGAGCCCAAGATAGTTTGGATCACCGAGATGCACACCATGACAAACTTTTCGGATAAAATCTGTTACACATTTTATTCCATTATTTACTCAAAACTCTCCACAAACATAACAAATTGAATCCGGGTGCTTCTTGCAAGATCGAATCCTTAATGGCAGTTCTGTATATTAATATACTTATTATATCTGCAGTGAGACAAATTACAAAGTTCAAACTATCACTAAGTAAGTAGTGTCATCTGTATTTCAGTGAACTTTCCATTAGTATTCAACAATATTGTCATAGAAGTTATAGGTTAAAAAAAGGTAAAATGATCGTCAACAGTTTTAAAGAGATAGCATATTAGACAGGCAAAAATGTATTCAGCTTTTTAAAAATAATCCTTTTTAAATAAAACCTCAGACAAGTGTAATCAAGATATGAAACGTTAAATAACTTTTCTCAGTCTGACTTCCTCAAATGTAAAAGGACAATATTTTCAACATAAATAGATTATTTTATGTCTCCAATATTTGGTTTTTGTAGTTTCAAGCCTGCAAAATTTTCTGTTTACGTAAATAAATCCTATACTAAAACAAAAGCTTTTAGTGTCATGTAAAATTTTTAAAATCATTATTTTTTTAAAATTGTATTGAATAAGCTGTTAGTGCATATAGCACCAAACAATTTCACTTAAACTAGGCCAAAAGTATGTTTTTTTTTTAAGTTTCAAAGCAACTAATAAATCTTAATACCAGAGCTTATCAGATAAAATGAATGTCATTTTTAAAATCAGCACATAAAAATCTATAAAAATTGACCCATAAACAGAGGACACCAAAATCATTTTTGACCAGGTTTATATAAATGAGTATTATATACTGTACTGTATTATGTAACTAATTTTTAATGCCGTATCCCGGGGTTCTACTGTATATGTTTTAAGTGCCGAGGAAAATCGGTACAAAAGTGTGAAAATAATAAAAATGTAATTTGCCAGGTGATAGTTGAACGACGGCATTGCAATATGCATGCGTAACGTAATAGCTATTAATTTGCGTTTTAATTTTTAGTCTTGCAGCATTCTTTATAGCACAGGCGGTAACGTCACAGGAAAAAGTAAATCGTAAGCTAAACGTTTTGGTTTCGATTCTCGGTTGTAGCACACAAGTATTTTTTTTTCTCCAATATAATAAAATAATAAATACGAAATCTGCATTCATCAAAATATTATATTGAAGCGTATTTCCGACCGAGCAATACCGGGAGGCCTGCTAAGCTATATATATATATATATATATATATATATATATATATATATATATATATATAAGGAAATGGTTTGAATATTTCAGTGTTGATCTTATATTTACAGATTAACTACTAAGTGGTTATTGTCTTTTGAGATGCATTACTATATTTTAGTGTCTTATACATTCGTGTTTTATTTAAGAAGCATGAAAATCACCCAAGTCTCGTAATTCATTAAATTTTGTTTTTACACAGCATGATTCTAAGGAAATGGTTATTGAAAACGCCAGGCATTTCCCAACAGCGTTGCTTTTAATCTCAGACTGCAGAAGAAAAAAAATTGTCCGACGCCTCAAGGTCTAAGATATCCTAGCTAACATTTCGTGGCTTTTGTATCTTTTTGAAAAATCTTTGACCGAAAGAGACAATAGTGAAAGAGGGCGAGACAGATAGAGAGTGATTGACATAATAATAGGGTGAGAAAGATGGATAGAGAGACGGCAAAAGTGATAGAGAGCAAGAGAGAGAAAGAAAGGCGAGGAAAGAGAGGGTCATGAAAAAGGAAGGCAGCGAGGAATAAGAAAGGTTAGATATGGACGGAGAGAGAGAGAGAGAGAGAGATAGAGGGAGATCGGGGGTAGAGGGAGAGAGAGAGGGGGGATAGAGAGAGATGGGAATCAACGAAAAGAAATAAAAAGATAGAATGAGAATGATATAGAAAGATAGAGCGGAATAGAAAGGGATACTTTTTATATACACATTAAGAATTGTATAGATAGGTAGATGAAGAAAAACAGAGTGAAAGATAAACATACAGAAAGCTAGAAAGAACGAAAAAGATAAAAACAGAGAAAGGAAGGGAGGGCATAGAAAGTCTGATATATATATATATACTAGCAAAAGTACACGCCGTTGACTGGGTTCAAAAACAGCCTACAGAAAATGGACTCTGATTTTGTAAGTATGATAGGTTATGAAAAGGAAGGGTTGTAAAGAGATAGCTTCGAATTCGGGGATATCAAAACCAAAGCAAAATATGATGAAAGTAAAAATAAAATAGATAAACCCCATAATTATTATACCGTACCTGTTCACACTGAAACACTTATCACAATATTCTGTGGATCTATATTTAAAAAACCTTGTTAAACTTTGTGACATATTTCCATTCTATGGAGGTCAGGCGCGAACGAAAACCCCACAATTTTATTATACCATATTTCTTCAAACTGAAACATAATTATCAAAGTATACTTACGCAGATAGATATGAAAAGTCTTTATTAAAGTTTGTGCCTATTTCCATTCTATGGAGGCCAGGCGCGAACGCAGACCCCACAATTTTATTATACCATCCCTATTTAAGTTAAAACATACTTATCAATTAAGTTAAAACATACTTATCTATTATTATGTACATCTATATCAAAAACGCTTGTAAACGTTTTTTTTTTAAATTTTTTAATTTTTTATTTCCATACTTTGTGGACCAGGCGCGAACGCAGACCCCACAATTTTAATGAATCACCGTTCGGCAGGATCTAACATACCTATTCCTGTGTCTCGATACATCTTCTATCCTTATATGTAATCAGTTTTTTTTTTTTTAATAGTCAACCATATAGGAGCCTATTCGTGACCAGACACACACACATACACACACATTCAGCTTTATATTATATATATATATATATATATATATATATATATATATATATATATATATATAGTGAGAAACAGAGAGAGGAAAAAGATAGAGCGAATTTGAATAGAGAGATACCGAGAGTGATACCGAGCTATACATAGAAAAGTATAGAGGTGAAAAGAACGGGCGAAAAAGGATAGAGTGAGGGGGGTGATAGAGACAGATAGGGAGATATAAAAAATTGTTGTAGAGACAGGGAACAAATTAAACAAAGAACATGCGGAATATATGAATAAGTATGTGCATAAAACGTCTAATTCGAAAATAATCCCACTCTCTCCCTCCATAAAACTTATATTCGAGTTTTATTTTTAGTGACAAGTGTTAAGCGTTTCACAATAATTTGCTTAATGAGAACTTTGCTACACAACGTTTAATTGTACGCAACTCAGCTCTAATACTGTTGGGTAAGTTTTGGAAGCCTGACCCCCCCCCCGATGAGGGTAAAAATAGGAACGTACATCGAACTGATCGGATAATAATTACTTTCACTGGTGGAATAAAGAAAAATCTGCAACGATAAAAAATGAGTCTCTGGTAAGATTTGAACCTGTGCCTTAAATATCGCGGCTTGGGTTATGAGACAACTTGGTAGATGAAAGAGGTTGTGACGAGTGTCATTGACACAAGAGGACTTCTATGTAGCTATCTAGAAGTTCTTGGAATGGCATTGCAGCCGGAGGAGATTACTTTGAACAGGACTAGAATTTCATGTGTGTATTATCAATAAAAGTGTCCGTAAGAAACAAGTCTGGACACTAATTGAAGGCAATTCCTTCTTTTACAAAAAAGCAGAGATTATTTTGCCAGCCGTGTAAACTGAGTAATTCAATAAGAATAGACATATTTAATTAGAATAACCACAAGTAATATTTGAAAATGTCTCATATGCTTTTCATGGCTGTGATCTCTAGTGCGTAAATTAAATCACTCGGAAAAGTATACAAACTAAAAATTATATATAAAAAAAAATTCGAAATGAATTTTTAAAAATAAATGCACGGCAGTTTTAGTGTTTATAATTTAAAGTTTTAAAATGCCTACATTTATTTCGGATTTTACCAGTATATTTACTAACTATTAAAAAAACCTTCACACGCGTCCTGCTGTTCCCATAATGAATAGAATAGAAAATAAAAATATATGCCTATATCATTTCGAACAAACAAACAAAAAAATAGACGCATTACAGTTTACTTTTTTACGGTTTTATACAAAGAATGTTCACAGCAGAAAAAAATGGTTTATGACTGTTTAAAAATATTTCCTGTTCTAAAAAGAGGGCAACTGATTGTTTTTTAATTAAGATTTTCTTATAAACAAAGCTATGCAAACCATCTTCTATAATATAAATCTCACCTGTCTATTTAAATGTATGTATGTATGTATGTATGTCTGCCTAGACTTTTGACAAACACACCGGAACGTGACAACCCAGTATTGACTAGCCTTAATTTTGACGTTCGTCACTTTTGGTTATGCGATGGACGCAGCAGCAAAGATTCCACGTTTTTTTCACATTCTTTTCCTCCTTCGCGGGACGGGTTAGAGCCTGCCTGCCTACTACCATTTTTTTTTGCTCAACACACACCTCCAAATACTCGAGCAACGCCAAGAACCCAGGCTAGTCTATGATTAAAGTCTGAATTTTCCATAGATTTACCTGAGACGCCTTACTTGAGCGAACATGAACAACATTTTATTTATGACTAGCTGCTTATACCCGGTGTTGTCAGGTCAAAACATATTACCAGGCAGAGGTTTAGTACCATACTATTTAAGTTACGCCGAATTTACTTACTTCATACGTTTTTTTCTGAAATTAGACCACATTTAAGATTTATGAAAGCAAAAATACCAGCTATATTCGTCTATAAAAATTAAATGGAAAATCACTCTCATAGCTTAAAGGGGAAATTACTCTCCTAGTTTAAATAAAGAGAATCATTTCCCTTTTCAACTGGAACCGGTGTCGGTATTAATAATGGAATAGACATGAAATAAAATGTAAATAAAAATCAAAATAATGAAATAAATCAAGTTTATATAATATTTCTCATTGCCTATTGAACTTGCTTTCGTCGTTAAAAAACACTGTTGACTAATATGAAGAGCCATGATCTTCATTGCATTAGACGAAGTCCAGACGGCGCATACTATTCTTTACATAAATCATTGGCTTGCGTCTTGCAACATATCCTCGCAAATTAAATTCCTTTAATTTGTTCTTGACAGTAGAAAGAGAGCACTTTTTAACAAGATTGCACTGTTGTTGGATTTGGGGAGCCTTCCAAATCTGTTTCTTATGCTGCGGATCTTGATAACATTATCTTCCCTGTTAGAAGTAACTAATACGACCAGATTTAGGGGCATCACGAACACTGTGGGTGTTTTGGTGCTTTTGCACAGTCTTTCTTACCGTTTTATCACATTTCAATCTGCGGCCGATTTCTCGATTGGGTAAACCAGAAAGGTGGAGATTAATGAGCTCCTGACGATCACTAAGAGAAAATCATGGCATATGGACTAAATGTTACGTTGTATAACCTGGAACAACAACAATTACGATTAGAGATGCGTTGTTGCCTGTTGGTGGATTTTTTAAACTGATTTAGGGGCGATAATTTAAGCTGGTTTTAAGCAAATATGTTACTGTGGACTTTCTTTTTGCCTCCTCAATTGGAAGTTATTTTTTTTTAAATTGACGTGAACACTAGAATATTTCAATAAAAAAAAGTCAAATATGACCAGGTAAAATTATAGAAGAATAAAAGGCCAAGCAAATAAGGAATAGTTTGTTCAAACAGTTACATTAAATTTAGCTCAAACTTGCAGTTTTGAAAAAATTACAAGTGCGGACTTTCTTTTTGCCGCCCGTGTAGGTATAACAAAAGAAATCAACTTTGTCGTATTGTTCTTATGATTTAATATAAATTATATACAATGTTTATTCCCCATCTTTCATTTAGCATTATATATATAGATATATAATTATTACTATAATAATTTTTAGAGACCTACGGGCATTAGTGTTTCATCCTACGGCAATCATCAGTATAGGATTTCATAATTACGGCCGGTTGAAAGATTTGAACTCGGCCATAAAGCTATCTCTGACTCCATGAGAAAGTAACAAATCACACGACCAACTTTAGCGGCGGAGAATATCATTGAAATTTAAACATTTATTATTAAATTTCCAGACGCCCTTCCACAGTGATTTTATAACACGATGCCCCACACATGTGAACTCTAGTGACCGACTTTCATTTCAATTTTAAAGTGCTCAACAATAAGAACCGAGCTCTTAAAGGAGCTGACATAATTATTACTATGATAATTTTAAATATATATATGAATATATATATATATATATATATATATATATATATATATATATATATATATATATATATATATATATACCAACAGATGGAGGAAGTGAGGAGGCATGGCTGTGGAAATCTTTTTACCCCAATACGATGTTCAGCATGTTAAAAATATACATTTTGTTGTAAAAATCTAATGGATAAACATCTGAAGAAGTTGGTGAGGACAGGATATGTTTATGGACACATAAATCGTAAAATTACCTACCCATTAATAAAGCAGCTGTAATGGAAAAAATCCAGGAAATAAACAAAGGTTATAAAAAAGAAAACGTGAGTCTTCGAATTTTCAACAAAATTTTACACTATATACATACATATATATATATATATATATATATATATATATATATATATATATATATATATAGTACATTTTAAAATATATAAGGCCATTAAACTACACATAATTTTCTGTGTTTCCTGATAAGGATTCCTCAGAGTATTGAGCAGTTTTGAGATAAATACATAAAATATAATGTAGACATGAGAGATTATGTGTGTATTGAGTAAAAAGTAATTGTGAATAATCAATCAGTTTCAAAAGGAAAAAATAACAAAGAAAATCAACGTTGATTATCGTTGAAATTTAAGCATTTATTATTAAAGTTCTTTTAGAAGTATTAATACATTTATTAATATATTAAAATAAACTCTGTTCTTAAGATTCCAGGTCTTATTACCTCTAAAAAATAATATATATATATATATATATATATATATATATATATATATATATATATATATATATATATATATATATATATATATATGACCAGCTTCTTGATCTGGCCTTTATTCCTGATCTGAAATTGAACACGCACATCAAATATGTTGCCAAGGTTGCTGGAAAAATAGTGGGAAAAATCTTTCTTCCTCTTTAGCAGATATCCCGCCGCTGATACAATTTTCTACCTGTATGAGAGTCATGTACGTCGATGGATGGAGTACTATTGTCACATATTGGCAAGAGCTGTTAGAAGGCCTTTCCTGCCTTGACAAAGTTCAAAATAACCTTTGTAGCCTAGTAGGCGGTGTCCTTTTCTCTTTAATGCAACCTCCTTACCACAGAAGAAACGTTGCGAGTCTGTCTCTTTTTATCGTTATTTTCATGGTGCATGCGCGTCGCAGCTCCAATCTATGGTCTCTACTTGCCTGATTTCACGAAAAACACTCATTTAGCTTAAATCATTATCAATAATTTCTCCCACTCTTTATCTGTGCCTAAACCTAGACGTAGATTCCATGAACAAAACTTCTTTCTTAGAACTGCACACCTGTGGAACTGTGGAACTAGTCTGTTTCCCTTCTTTTCAAACTGGCTAAAATATGGTCGTCTTCAAACCAAAGGTAGACAAATTCTTCATGAACCAGCCCCTTATGTAATTCAATTTACCAAATTTCCACTACTAATGATTACTACGATATTGTTCCATTGACTATTAATCCTTATTCTCGAGTGGCATCGGGGTTTTGATATATATATATATATATATATATATATATATATATGTATAGTAGATAAAAAATAAATAGCATAATGCTGAGATAATTTTCAGTCTTTTTACTAAATGCAAGACAATCGGTCCTCGAATCAGTTCAAATAAAAAAGTCGGATATTTTTAGATCCTTAAAGTTGACGACGATTTCCAACGATCTCCTAGTCGAACCAGATGACCGGAACTTAGAAAATCATTTTGAAAACGTAGATTAAATCAGTTGGTAGGATACAAATCTACCAGCAGTTGGCCGTCCTCTTCGTAGACCCATGGAGAGTAGATAATGCAGTGGATGTGTTATCGGCAGCTCCAGTAACTCTCGCTTCTCCTTTTATGTCCCTCAGTCCTCATTCAAATGAGTAATTTTTCTGACAAAGGGTGAAGAAAAAGCTGCTGTAAAGGTCGGTAGTACTTGGTGAACAGAAGTCTGAGATATCGGAAATTTTCTATCTCTATGTCTATCCGAGTGGCCATGTCACTGACGTTATGCGCCCGATAGTCAGGGACCTGAATCTTGGATTAATCACTAAGGAGGCTGTCCTATCAGCAGGCGCAAAGTACTGGGACTGCTATACTGCCATTTGTTGAATGGATTCTGGACCATGCAGCAGTCTCTAGTGGGGCCTCTCGATGCCATACTAGTAGGTAATTGTTACGGCTTTACCTTTTCATGTGCTACAAAAAATTCCTGTCTTTTTCTCTCTTACTTTCCCTCTCTGTACTGCTCTAACCAAGTATGCCGACCTGTTCCACAAATCCCAAAACCTCAACATGAAATATCTCCAGAAAAAAAAAACTCGAATAAACTTAGAACTCCATCCTCCAACGTAGACCCCTACTACCAGGTCTCCTTCTCCAACATCAAGGGTCTACGTTCCAACCTTCCAGAGGTTGAAACCTAATTACAGGAGACGGAACCGGACATATTCTTTCTAAGTGAAACTGGAATAGGGCCGACCACTTCCCTAGATGAGTTCATAATTAACGGATACTCTAACTTAACAGTTAAATCTGACCCCCAAGAACGCCATGGGCATGGAATAATTGCCTACATTAAAGATGGCTTTCCGTGTGGCAGAGATATCTCTAGAAAAGATCCTAATTTACCCTATATGTGCTTCCGGGTTGCACTTGCCTACGCCACTGCATTTATATTTGCACTCTATCGGCCCCATAACAGCGGAGTAACTATCTGTAAGAGTATATCTGAGAAAATAGACTACATCCTGTCTGCACATCCCTCGGCTAACATCCACATCTGTGGTGACTTCAACGTCAATAAGATGGAATGGCTGACCCATTCAAATAAGACAGACGACTAGGAGAGGTTTTGTCATAATTTTGCCATTGCTTATGACCTCAATCAGATTGTTCGCGAACCCACCCGTGTGCCCGATACTACTGGTCAATATGCAAGCCTCCTAGACCCTTTTCTCTCAACTTCCCCTGAGCTATGTTCATATTCCGTTCTATTTCCTCTAGGATCCTCCGACGACTCCGTCGTATCAGTTGGGATAAAAATGAAATATAATAAGTCCCCAGATGTACCCCTCCACCGTACTGTATACCGATACTCCATGGCTGACTGGGATAGCTTCCGTACATTCATATCTGATTTACCTCTGCACTCCATGTTTAAAAAGGAAGTGTCCTCTATAGTATCAGATCTGACCGAATGGTTAATTGTAGGCATAGACCAATTCATACCATCTAAAAAATTCCAACAAAAACCTAACAGCCAGCCATGGTTCTCCCCAGAATGTGCTGCTGCTATCGCGCACAGAAATCACTTTATCCAACGTAATAGATGCACTGAGACTAAAGCTGCTTTCAGGAAGCCAGCAACCACTGTAAAAGAGTAATAAAAAATGCAAGAGAAATATATGCCGAGTCTGTTAAATCCAAGGTAGCTGATCAGCGGCCTGGTTCCCACCACTTTTGTCAAATAACAAATAAGATCCTGAACAGAAGTGTGCGTTCTATCCCAACCATTACTAATGTACCAGAGGTCATCTCGTCAGCATTAGACAAGGCCAAAATATTTGCAAAGAACTTTTCAGCTACTTCTACCCTATGCGACGAAGGCCATCAACTCCCCTATATTTCCTCCTATAACACAGAACACGCTAGGTAACATACAAATATCTGTGCATAAGGTCGCTAAGCTAATCAAGAACCTTGATGCCAGTAAAGCAACTGGCCCTTATGGCATTCCAATTATAGTGTTAAAAAAGCTTCAACCAGAACTTGCTCCCATACTTACGAAACTGTTTAAGCGTTCCTTAAGAAGAAGTGCTTTCCGACTCCCTGGAAAACCTCATCAGTATAACCTGTATTTATAAATTCAGGTGATAAGTCATCTCCCTCTCAGTACAGACCAATAAGTCTCCTATGTGTTATGAGTAAGTTGCCGGAATCCATATTAAATAGAGAAATAGTCAACCACCTCAGCAGAAACAATCTTCTACGTGATACACAATATGGTTTCCGTTCTGCAAGATCTACCGCAGATGTGCTAACATTACATCTCACAGGATTAGTGAATCTCTTGACAAAGGCTTCCTTTCTATGGCAATTGCTCTTGACATATCAAAGGCCTTCGACAATGTATGACATAAGGGCCTACTTCACAAGATTTCCAGCTGCGGTATAACTAGGAAATATTTTCTCAATCATCAAATCATTTCTCTCCGATAGGCTCACAAGAATAGTGGTCGATGGACAAAAATCAGAGGCCTGCAGTATTAATACTGAAGTCCCCCAGGGGTCATCCCTGGGCCCAACTCTCTTCCTGATCTACATCAATGACCTCCCTAAACACATACCTAAATCATTCGTTGACATCTATGCTGATGACACGACCATCTACGGCAACACATCAAAGGCTGTAAATGACAAAGTTCTCTCTGATTCTCTCTCCTCTGATTCCGAGCGCATGGTTCAGGGGGGAATCGTGGCTGGTTACCTTTAATGTATCTAAAACCAAACTCCTATCTTTACATCATCAACGCTCTGATCCCCATCTGGCATCAATTGAAATAGATGGCTCTGGTCTAGGAGAAGCCCCGTGTTTTGACAAACTTCTGGGTTTGTCCTTTACTCCTGATCTGAAATGGAACATTTACATCAAGTCTGTTGCCAAGGTCGCTGGAAAGATGGTGGGATCCTTCTACCGCTCCAGAAGATATCTCACTACTGGGAAAGCTTCCGTACATTCATATCTGATTTACCTCTGCACTCCATGTTTAAAAAGGAAGTGTCCTCTATAGTATCAGATCTGACCTAATGGTTAATTGTAGGCATAGACCAATTCATACCATCTAAAAAATTCCAACAAAAACCTAACAGCCAGCCATGGTTCTCCCCAGAATGTGCTGCTGCTATCGCGCACAGAAATCACTTTTTCCATAACTACCAACGTAATAGATGCACTGAGACTAAAGCTGCTTTCAGGAAGCCATCAACCACTGTAAAAGAGTAATAAAAAATGCAAGAGAGCTATATGCCCAGTCTGTTAAATCCAAGGTAGCTGATCAGCGGCTTGGTTCCCACCACTTTTGGCAAATAACAAATAGGATCCTGAACAGAAGTGTGCGTTCTATCCCAACCATTATCAATGGACCAGAGGTAATCTCGTCAGCGTCATACAAGGCCAAACTATTTGCAAAGAACTTTGCAGCTAATTCTACCCTATGTGACGAAGGCCATCAATTCCCCTATATTTCCTCCTATAACACAGAACACGCTAGGTAACATACAAATATCCGTGCATGAGGTCGCCAAGCTAATAAAAAACCTAGATTCCAGTAAAGCAACTGGCCCTGATGGCATCCCAATTATAGTGTTAAAAAAGCTTCAACCAGAACTTGCTCCCATACTTACGAAACTATTTAAGCGCTGCCTTAAGGAGAAGTGCTTTCCGATCCCCTGGAAGACCTCATCAGTTTGCCCTGTATTTAAGAATTCAGGTGATAAGTCATCTCCCTCTCAATACAGACCAATAAGTCTCCTGTGTGTTATGAGTAAGTTACTGGAATTAATATTAAATAGAGAAATAGTCAACCACCTCAGCAGGAATAACCTTCTTAGTGACACACAATATGGTTTCCGCTCTGCAAGATCTACCGCAGATGTGCTGACGGTTATATCCCACAGGATAAGTGAATCTCTTGACAAAGGCTTCCTTTCTATGGCAATTGCTCTTGACATATCAAAGGCCTTTGACAAAGTATGGCATAAGATCTACTTCACAAGATTTCCAGCAACGGTATAACTGGAAATGTTTTCTCAATCATTAAATCATTTCTCTCCGATAGGCTCATAAGAGTAGTGGTAGATGGACAAAAATCGGAGGCCTGCAATATAAATGCTGGAGTCCCTCAGGGGTCAATCCTGGGCCCAACTCTCTTCCTGATCTACATCAATGACCTCCCTAAACACATACTAAAATTATTCGTTGACATCTATGCTGATGACACGACCATCTACGGTAACACATCAAAGGCTGTAAATGACGAAGTTCTCTCTGATTCTCTCTCCTCTGATCTCGAGCGCGTGGTTCAGTGGGGGAAGATGTGGCTAGTTACCTTTAATGCATCTTAAACCAAACTCTTATCCTTACATCATCAATTCTCTGATCCCCAGCTGGCATCAATTGTGATGGATGGCTCTCGTCTGGGTGAGGCCCCGTGTTTTGACAAGCTTCTGGGTTTGACCTTTACTCCTGATCTGAAATGGAACACGTACATCAAGTCTGTTGCCAAGGTCGCAGGAAAGATGGTGGGATCCTTCTACCGCTTCAGAAGATATCTCACTACTGATGCAATTCTCTATCTATATAAAAGCCAAGTACGGCCAAGGATGGAATACTGTTGCCATATCTGGGCAGGAGCTGCCAAAAACAGCCTATCATGCCTTGACAGAGTACAAAATAGACTTCGTGGTTTAGTGGGGGATGCCCTTTTCTCTACCCTGCAACCCCTCTCCCACAGAAGAGACGTTGCGAGCCTATCCTTGTTTTATCGTTATTTCCATGGCAGGTGCTCGTCTGAACTCCAATCCCTGGTCCCCCCTCGCCAATCTTTCACGAAAAACACCCGTCTAGCTGAATCCACTGTGAAAAATTTCCCCCACTCTATATCTGTGCCTAAATCAAAACGCGGATTTCATGAGCAAAGCTTCTTTCTTAGAACTGCACGCCTGTGGAACTCAGTTCCGTCTGCCTGCTTCCCTCCGGACTACAACTTGGATGTCTTCAAGTCTAATGTTAACAAATTCCTAATGAACCGCCCCCCTAATTAAACACTTCATAAAATCTCCTCATTACCGTGATGTACTTGCAATAACCCTTATCCCTGAGATGCTTCCGGGCCTTGATAAGTGGTGATCACTGTGTAAAAAAAAAAAAAATTCTCTATCTATATAAAAGCCAAGTACGTCCAAGGATGGAATGCTGCTGCCATATCTGGGCAGGAGCTGCTAAAAACAGCCTATCCTGCCTTGACAGAATACAAAATAGACTTCGTGGATTAGTAGGGGATACCCTTTTCTCTACCCTGCAATCTCTCTCCCACAAAAGAGACGTTGCGAGCCTATCCTTGTTTTATCGTTATTTCTATGGCAGGTGCTTGTTTGAACTCCAATCTCTGCCCCCCCCTCGCCAATCTTTCATGAAAAACACCCGTCTAGCTGAATCCACTGTCAAAAATTTCCCCCACTATTTATCTATGCCTACATCAAAACGTGGATTCCATGAACAAAGCTTCTTTCTTAGAACTGCACGCCTGTGGAACTCTGTTCCGTCTGCCTGCTTCCCACCTGACTACAACTTGGATCTCTTCAAGTCCAACGTTAACAAATTCCTAATGACCCCCCCCTTAAGTAAATACTTCATCAAATCTCCGCACTAACGTACTGCACTTGCAATAACCCTTATCCCTTAGTGGCTTCCGGACCTTGATAAATGGTGACCACCGTGTAAAAAAAAAATAAAATAAAATAATAAAAACCTCTTAGCATGAAAGAATCCATCTGTGAGTCGAATTAATAAAAAATATTTTAAGCATTATATAACAACCTCTGCATGATATTGGCTTTATTGACAACTTGATGCTTAGCGTTTTAACTATGCCGTTGTTTATATAATTATATGTTTCATCCCAAACAAATGGAAAAGTATTACGTATTGACAGATACAGATTGCTGCAAATTTTCCCGATCCGAAAAAAAAGTATTTTGGAAAGAAATTAAATCGGATTTTATTTTATCCTTGTTAACAATCAGCTACAACGATTCAAGAAAAGAACTGACAAACCAAAATCAAATATGTATTTTATGACAAAAATTTATGTGTTAGATAAACTATGTCATTCATAATTACGAATAATTGTAGACGGCTAACGTAAAAAAACGGCAACACTAACTGCAAATAAATGGCTATTATAAATTACTGGTTGCATAAGTCTTTTATAAAGGATTGAATTTGGCAACTTCTTTCAAACGACTGATCGTAGGCTGTAAGGGGCTATTATTTAGGACCATACCTAGGAAAGATTTATAAGATGTTTGTTTACGTTACATTTAAACGTCTGCGTATCAGTACAGGCAGGGAAGTAGGTAGCCGAAAGGGCATTCCAAAGTCTAGCGGTTTTAGGGAAGAAACTATTAGGGTAAGAAGTTTTCTGGCATGTAAGGACCTCAAGAGTGAAGGGGTATGATTTTGTTGCTACATGGGTTTGTCCGAGATAAGTACGTTGAGTGGCAAGCGTAACGGGTTCATCAAAGAATTCCATTAAAATACCTGTAAAACAGGAAAAGAGATGCAACATTGCGGCAATAGGCAAGGGATTGGAGCTTAGTCGACAAAATTTAGATCAATTAGATAAACGATTCTTTTTTGGATCCTATACAAGAGGGAGAGACTAGTGGTAGCTGCACTAGCCTAGATGTTGCAAGAATACTCCATGCATGGGCGAATGGTAGATACTCTCATGTGTGAGTAGTCTGCTAGCACGATAGAGTTAATCCACCTTATTTGCAGCAAACTTTGCAATGCCCCCAATGTATTTGTTCCAGTTCATATTGCCCGTGAAAGTAAAGTCGATGAGTTTGAAGGCAGAATTCTCAGTAGAAGTATTGTAGTAACTGATTAACGGTAGACAATTATTGTAGCCAGGTAGGATAACGATTCATTGTAGGTATGATAACGATTCATTGTAGGTATGATAACGATTCATTGAAGACAGCTATTGCAGACCACTCACGCATCTATCTATTATAAACGATTGACCACATACGGTTATTATTGAATTAATTTGGAATTATGTTGGAGATGAGTAAATTGTATACTTTTTCATTTAATTATTAAAACTATTATCCTCCTCTTCTAGTTGTTGTTTTCACGACGTTTCGGCCAATTATTCCTCTGGCCTTCGTCAGGTTAAGCGCTACAGGATATGAATGTCGAATCCTCCAATTACTGGCTTCAATACCTGTTTTCATCTCACCATGGTTTAGTCAACTAATCCTCTGACCGGCTTTGAGTGGGATCGAAACCGCTACCTCTAGCTCCACGCTCAGCTATAATCGTAGATATTCCGCGTCTTTATCCACTGCACCACGGCCCCCAGGAATGCCGGGATAGGATTGTCGAATACTCCAACTACATCCAGAAGTGCTGCCTTCATTCCCATCCTATGTGTCATTCCGTCATAAAAAAAGATTACTTTAAATAACTAATTGTAGGCTGCAAGCGACTCACTGTAGAAGACTAGTGAAACCGCTTGATCGAAGATGCTTACTATAAAGTATTCGACTAAACAACATATTGTATACGATTCATTTTAAATGAGTACTGTGAAAAATTATACTGAACGAGTATTGTAAACATGAATTCCAGAAAATAAACAAGTGCCTCATTTTGTTTAAGAACAAGTAGGCTTCTCCTGCTGCAGGAACACAGTCAATTTATTAGAGGCGCAGTTCGACAGAAAATAATACATTACAAAGACTTATGGGGAATGTATTCGTGGTCGGATATTAGTCGACCTGCTGTAAATCGATGTATGCCGGGATTAACATGTTCGAATATCTCGTAGCGCCCTTAAGAGATTGCTATGGCGCCCCAGGGTCACCTTTCGGAAATCTCGGGTGTAATGAATAATGTATGTGTAGGTCACGATATGATCTCGCATCGAACGGTAAAGCCAATCTGAGCGGTCATCCCCTTCTTCTGTCTATCTAATCGCTCGCTGAGCTACATTCGATGATAGATTAGGGGATAAAGGATTGAAGGATTGAATTAATAGTTCATTTGGAAGGAAATATCGAATAACAACGAAGCCGTAAATGTCTTGATGACTATTATATTTCCGGTCAAAGTTGGGTGCCATTTTTGTTTTTTTGTTTTTCGAATGTCTCTAACAACAGATTTATAAAAGTACGCAGTTATGGTTAGTAAGTGATTGCCTTATAAATCGAAATACAACGGGCTTTTGGCTAGGAGCAAAGTGTGTACTTTTTCATCCAACTTAGATTTCTTCCAATTACAGATTGACAAGATAGTATTCAGAGCCGTAAAAGAATGCGACACGTTATGCTAACAAATAGATTTTCTTTTAAGTCTAAATACAGCTGCTCTATGGCTAGGAGCAAAGGGAGTAGTATTTTCTCCCACTTAGACTCCACTACTAATAAGAAATTAATTTGCTCATTTTCGTAGTTATAAAGTCTATGTTAGACGATGTATATAGATGCGTTGGGTATATGATGAGTTGTGTATGAATTGAAATTTCTTCGTGTTCACAAATGCTTATATATACATTATACATACATACAGTTCAAGAGGATGTAACATTTTACCGCAATTATTTCCTGTACAAAAAACAGGCGGAACATCTGCTGGGGGAGTTATGTATCTTGCAAACAAAGAAATCATGCCTTTGCCTATCCGGATCTTGGTTGGTGAAGCTGCCAAAAGCTAAAATGAACATTACTTCAAAAGAAACGACCAGTAGTCTTCGGTTATATTTTAGACAATTTTTATTTCACTATGTTTCCTTGTTAGAAGATTGCATGCTTGCCTCAGACTCTGCTCACACCCACACAGGGCTTTACCACCCTGTCTCTAACACTCTCTTCGTCCATCGAACCCCTCTCTCTAGCTTTGTTACTCCTCTTTTAACTCCTATCTTGTATATATATAACTATACCTTTGTGATTACGTCACTCGACCACACGAAGACCCAGCACGTAACCATCGGTTAGGTTTTCTGGTCAAATTTATTGTTTTTATTCCTAAGTTTGAAAATCCACTCTGCTTATGCCCACCACATTCTTTCCATGTTATTGATTCTAAGTTAACCAAAATATTTTACTAAACATTCCTTTGTTTCAAATATTATCTCTGCATATCGTTTTCTACGTAGCAATTACAAAACAATAATAATGTTCACACACGCATGTATATATATAAGAACAATTAGTTAATAAAACATGTTAAAATACTTTGAAAAAGAGTTAAATACATATTTAATTTTAAAACGGAAGCACAAAATAAGTGGATAGTCCTTAATCCGCAGAGTTTCGAATAAATAATTTCCTTCTTATCAGAGGGTAGGATTTAGCTAAATGCGGGATCGGATTTTGCTTGCAAAAGTATTTAATGAAACTACAAGTAAATAATAGATCTTACTTGGTAACAAATAGTAATACAATAACCGATGTTACATACAAATTTATTATGCCTACACTTATATCATCCATGTCATGTAACTTTTGTACTCCATTACAGACACATTTATTCGTTATAATAATATTCAATATTAATTCCTATTAATTACATCATCACGATTGCCAAAATCTATAGACGAAGTAGTTCGTATTTTTCCCTCTACCTGAAAAGTCTTCCCACTCCCCCAGTAAGGACCGGGTAAATATATAACTATCATAACTATATTGACCTAAAACCCTTATTAACTGAATTAGATTATCACACGCATACAACTACCATTACACCTCACTATTCGAAAATAATGATTTCTCCCCGACAAGATTCCGCCTGTTCTCATTTACTGCCACCATGAAATTCTATTATTCCAGATCATCAAAAAAAAAAAAAAAGAAAAGAAAAGAAACCCACCGCAGCCCTGATTCATTAGCAGAGTAATTTGGTAGGAAATGTACACACAAACACACAGACAGACAATTTCACTTACATATATATTATAATGTACATATGTATGTATGTATATATACATACATATATATATATATTCCTTCCACATGTATAACGATCTTGTGACTCATTTTGTTTTTGTAGAAAAAAAACAAGTATATACCAATAACTAAATCTACAGTGTAGCATCTGTTCTGAAGCTACACTTAAGTTTCTTTGTTCTTTGTCACTCTAGGATAAAGCCTTCTATACTAAAGCTATTTCTATCTTTGCCTATTTACAAATGCATTTTTTATGCATAGATTTAAAAGATCCATAATTCACAAAACCATCCTATGATTATACTTATTTTGACATAACTATTTGGAGGCAGTGATGTTTTCACCTGAAATGCGTAGTTTTAAAAGATCCCTAATCAACAAAAGCAGTATGCGATTGTAAATATTTCGACATGACACTCCAGTAAAGAATGTTTTGACCTGAAATATCGAGGTTGGTTGGCTGTTTTTGTTTTATGGCATATCAAACTTTTTTTCTCTCTCTCCCTCCGTCTATATATATATATATATATATTGAAAATGTACCTATTCTCACTTAAAGAAATTTGCAAAATGAGATTTTTATAACAATATGATTGTCACCGGCAACATGTATTGCTTAAATAAACTCCACGTTTTTACAAACTGAAAGAAATACATTAAAATAAATATTCTAAAATTTATTCCTTCTTTTCATTTGAAATTAAATGAAAATATCGAAATTAAGAAAGGTAATAGAACATCATAATATCTAATTTAATATAAAATTTAATATAAAATATTTACAAACATCGTTTTATTTATTGTATATTTACTGTTCTTTGGGGTAATTGCTAACTGCGCCAACTAGTTAAAAGTACTCTTTTGGCAACCACGCATATAAAGAGCAATTTTTTTAGCTGGCGAATTACCCCCGGATTTGGCGCAATTACCTCACAGTACGGTATATGATATTCACCGGTTGAGGTTACACGCCTTTAAACAATTGTTTTCTATCTAATGTGTCCTTTTTACGCGTAACTCTAAGGTTACTTTTGAATTAATGTACTGATTTCTAATCTTATTTTATTAAAAATACTTATCAAATTTATTTTTTTTAATAATGTGTAATGTAATTATTGATAGTACATATATATTTTTGCATGTTCTTTTTATTAAGAATGGCCTTAAAATCTGCAATTCTCACTCGCAGTAAAAATATAATGAAATTCTCAGGCCCACCGTTACTATTAAAAAAATAGCCTCCAATTTACCGAGAAATTATCCAATATAGTTATTTAGAAAAAATACTTATCGCTACCTTTCAAAGTTGGCTATTTCGAAATTAATAGCAAAAGAAGTAATATATATTTGGAAAGCCATTAGCCCATGTTGACCTCTATTATATAAAAATTTTAAGAAGTGAATACTCTATGCTTCATGAAGGCAAAACATATGAATAGAAAATCTCTCCCTGTTCCGCTGGATTCATAATTTGCTATTTGATCCGATTTTTGAAAACTCCCAGTTTTTGCTTGTGACGACTAGCGTATAAAATGCTAAAGAGTAACATTGCCAGATTGAGCACATTATTTGGACGTGCCCTCTTCAACGAAAAAGGTTTGTTTTTCCAATGTCTTTGCGTGATAGTCTCATACCAAAACCAATTTCTATATTCTAATATTATTTAAATATATTAAAAAAAAATTAAATTTTATTTGTCATGCAAATTCATTTTTATATTTACCCATTAAGATGTAGTTTTTATATAAATAGAATCTGATTTTCAGGTACCAGTTGAGGACCGTGAATACCTAAAAGATCAGATGTGCAAAATAGGGCTTAAGGACACTTTCAGCTCGGTTCAATAGATAAACGTGTCATACAAAAAAGTAAATCGAAAAAAAGGGTTTAAGAAAATTGCATTTATCACCAACAGCTTCAACATAAAATATCCAGGATAATGCATTTTCTCTCTCATATTCATCTTCTCCAAATTCTTCAGAAGAATATTTGCAGCCAAAGAGTCACTCAAAAGGGCTTTATAGCATTACCAAATTTCCAAGATATGCTCTCGACTTAATTAGGCCAGATATATCTTTTTATCTTGGTGCCAGCCCTGCCAATGCCTTGCTCTTGGATTGAAAGGTTATGGGCATTATTATACCTAATATTTATATGCGCGATGTTATTATTGATAAATGTAAAGTTGACAAGCCAAAAACTAAAGAGAGAGCAACTGTTCAACAAAAACACGATGAAAGTGTGGAAAATCTTATACGTTATGGTGTTGATAGCAAGATGGATAAGGCCCCATTGCAGTATGAGAAAATTGTAGAAGAAAATGGACGTAAAACTGAAAATAAAGTAAGGGACAAGAATATCATTAAACTTTTACAAACGATACACCATATGAAAGTAAATATTTGACACATAGTGTTCTTCCTAATAGTCGTGCAACAGGTGCTGTTAATGCCGAGCAAGTAGTGGATGTTTTTCATGAATTCAACAGTGAGGACAATATCAAGGCTGTCCTTGTTGATTACACTAATGCAAAACCAAGTTCTGAAGTTGCAATTTTATAAAAGATGTTTTAAAAAACTTTCACACATTTCGTTGCTATTTACACCATAATGAACTGCCTTTAAGGGCCCTTTTTAAAAACATGGATGGTTGCACAAAAGGTCCTATAACATTCAGTGGTTTCCTGATGGAATTATACTCAAACAATTCTCATGATTTACCTCAAATATCATTTTTCCCTTGGATTCAATTTTTCAAATTGAGGAAATACATGATCTTAGTTTTGACAAAAGACCCTTGTATGAATACACAATATGTATTTCTAGAGGTAAGGATTGCTCCATATATGCTTGCTGGAAGATGAGTCTTTTAAACCAAACATTTAACTTTGGCTATCATGCTCATGAGTATATGAACTCCTGGTGCCTACCTCCAATGGCTCCCAATAAAACTGCATAATTTAATAAATTTTATTGTAAATGTATATACCACGTGTTGGTTTTAAATTAAAAGAAATAATATATTCCACAATCAGCAAGTGCAGAAGATTAAGTAGTAGCCTCATGAAATCAAACAGATCATATTAAGAAATATAGAAGGTAACACATTTTGTTTACTGACTGAAAACCTTCTATTTTCCATGGTTAAATCTGAGGAAGTTGAAATACGAGAATAAACTTTAAAAATAATTTTGGCCATTAGGTAAGTAAATATATATTCATATATGATTGATTTAATCATTTATTTCAATTTATAGAATCATTTTTTAAGGATTTTATCTAATTTAATCATAATTGTTAAAGCAGTACAGCTTATATATTTTTTTTAAATAATTAAATTAATTAGTTTGGATATTTTTTCAGGAATAGGGAGTCAACCAGTAACAGGTTAAAAAAGAATACCAACCATAAATTTTAATGCCACACATTGGACACAATAAATAGATTTGATATTATGTGGCATTTTTAAACCACCAATGAAGGAAGAATTTTCTGAATCTATACTTCAAGAATCATTATTAAATGAAATCAATCTTGACTTACCAGGGTTATCCTCATATTCGCAAGCTTGTAAAGAGCAGTCAAGTTAACAATGGTTTTGAAACAAATCATCAACTTATTACAGCGATTATTTCGAGTCAGAAATTGAGACCAATATTTTTGACTAAGGACTCTTATATAGAGCAATTTGACTCTATATATTAAGCTCTATTGCAACAGTGTTTTGTTTGTCCTTAATTGTCTGTTACATTTTTACTTGTAACAGAAATAAAAATCAAATTTTAGGATATTCAAATAATAACACAAGGCAATTTGTTAAAGCAAATACAGAAAATATTTTCAATTTCCAGATTTCGCATTATTTCTTTATTTAATATCATTTTTTATAAAATAAAAAAGATATTCTCTTATTTTAAATACTAAAATTATTGGTTTTCACACTACTGTATAGAATAGTTGATATCAAATGCTTAAGAAAGCGTTACAGTATTTGATCTAATTTTTGTATGAACACTTAATATGTCCATGCACAACTGTTAGTAAGTGAGATTTTTTAATATTAAAAAAAAGTGAAAAATCAACCTACCTTAATATATATATATATATATATATATATATATATATATATATATATATATTTATATGTAACACACACACATATATATATTTATATATATATATATATATATATATATACAGTGGGGATAATAAGTATTCGAGACATGCTAAAAAATGTATTTTTCATTTCAATAAACACTTATAGAACGGAATTCAAATTTTAACTGTATAAAGCTTGCATCATAAAGAGCAGATTGTTACTCTGCAAGTTAACATATTCATTTTAGAAAAGATAGCAAAACGAAAATTCTGAAAGTGTAAAAAGTATTCGATACATTGGAACAAATTATCATTTAATATTTTGTTGCATTACCCTTGTTGCTTACCATTGAATGCAAACGTTTCCTATATTTCGATATAATGTTGTGTTACCTATTTAAAGGAATTTAAGACCATTCCTCCTTACGAATTTGTTCCAATTGTTTCAGATGACTGCGTTAACATTTACTGGCCCGTACTTTGAGCTCTCGCCACAAATTCTCGATCGGATTAAGGTTCGGGGACTAACTGAACCACGGCAACACGTTTTTATTATGTTCAACAAACCATTTCTGTGTTAAATTTGCACAATGCTCTGGATCATTGTCCTGCTGGAATATCCAGTGTTGACCCACGTTCAACATTTGAGCAGATTCGAACAACTTTTCCTCCAAAATATCCCGATAAATGGAACTGTTCATACGTTCTTTAATGATTATGAATTTTTCGAGTGCCTCCAGAAGAAAAGCAGCCCCACACCATTATGTTTCCTCTGCCGAGTTTAACAGTTGGGATAGTGTTCTTGGGCTTTTACTGTTCTCCCGTCTTCGTACAAACCTGATGTAGGTGGCTATAATTGAATACATTTTGGTCTCATCAGACCAAATTACATTGTCCCAGTTTCTTACAGATTTTAATAAGAAAATATTTTCAAATTCAAGTCTGGCTCTGATTTGTCCTTTGATGAGAAGAGGAGTTTTCCTGGCCACAATGCATTAGTCACTGTGCATTTAATAACATTAATCCCTTTCCAGCTCATTTACCAATTCTTTGCGGATAACTTGAGGATTATCTGAAACAGTTCTGGTCATCCTATTCAATGCTCGATTCGAAATTTTCTTTGGGGCACCAGCCCGAGTAAGATTGACAGTGGTATGATGCGTTTTCCATTTCCTTATTATTGAACCTACTGTTGAATGATGCACGTTGAACCGTTTTCCAATCAATCTGTACCCTCCACCACACTTCCGGGCATCAATAATCTTGTTTCGCACTATGTTCTTTGGTTTTAACTATTATTAAAAATGTTACATAATAGCAAGGCACTGCAGATGTCTTCAACAGACGATTCATACCTACCAATCGAAAAATTCTCGACCAAGATTGATTTTTAAAAATAAATTTATTAAATAACAAAAAATTAAAAAGTTGAAGAAGCCAAAATTCTATGTGGTATTAAAAAAATATAATATTTGAAGTTAAAAAGTACTGCTACAAATGGATACAATAGAGACGAGCTCTTAAATAAGAAAATTCGGCTTAAAAACGCAGTCTGGCTGAATATTAACCGGTGTTAATCGGGATGTGTCCATTTTCGTCGGCACTTGGATTGAGGTCCCTATTCTAGACTAGATCCAAACAGAGAAATGAATGAAATTAGGAAATTTTATTCATTTGTTACTATGTATCGAATACTTTTTACACTACAATTTCAGAATTTTCGTTTTGATATGTTTTCTAAAATGAATATGTTAACTTTCCGAGTAGTAATTGATCGTAATAATGCAAGCTTTATACAATTAAAATTTTGTTTTGAATTCCTTTCAAATGAAAAATACAATTTTCCAGCATATATCAAATACTTATTATCCCCACTTTATATATATATATATATATATATATATATATATATATATATATATATATATATATATATAGAGAGAGAGAGAGAGAGAGAGAGAGACAGACATACAGACAGACATACAGACAGACATACAGAGATAGAGAGAGAGAGAGGGGGGGTAGAAGAATGATAGAATTATAAAAGCGGAATGGAATAAATAACACGTTTTCGATGTAAAAAATAACAAAGGAGAGGGAATGAGGATAGGCGCAGACACGCAGACACAAAGAAAGGTGGAGGAAGATATTCACGTGACCAATCGGTCCAATCTGATCCAGATTAATTAATACGTACTATTCAAATGTTCAAGTGGCTTAACTTCAGAAATCTCTCCCTTAAGTCTTGACCAATGCAAGAGGTTGACTTTAATCTAAGTCCTTTGCCCCGATTAGGTCTATTTAGCCTTAGTGTACGTAGCCCAAATACAAATACATTCGGTGCAGGGAGAATAATACATGACGAAGGGAGCGAAGAGGTGGGATTATCCGTGCAGTTTTGATCCCATCGTTCTACAAAAACGATTATCCGATTACGAAGTTGATACCACGACTTCGGCTCTGCCTTCAAACTTTATAAAACAATAGAAAGTCATTGTAAATGGATGTAAATGATAGCTTTAAAGGAACGCCAATCATTGCATTTATCTACTTAATATAACTTACAAAAACAACTTACAGAAATATTTTACAAAAGTTTATTATGGCAAGTTAGGTACAGAAAGACTTCTGCTTTTTATCCTT
The DNA here is from genome assembly GCF_053919585.1 of Euprymna scolopes. NCBI lineage: Eukaryota > Metazoa > Mollusca > Cephalopoda > Sepiida > Sepiolidae > Euprymna > Euprymna scolopes. Next base: position 13,402,349 of record NC_136495.1, on the reverse strand, counting down.
GTAAGTAATTGCCAATCAGAGTTCCCCATCGAAATCAAACGCAGAAGCCTGTCTAGCTTAATTTCCATTATATAGTTTCGTTATCTTTTTACTTATCTCTACTCACGTATTGAGCACTGTTAAAGTAATACTGAAAACCGATACATCAAATATTATATCCCTCATAACATTATATATATGAAACAACAACAACAACAACAACAACAACAACAACAATAATAATAATAATAATAATAATAATAATAATAATAATAATAATAATAATAATAATAATAATAATAAATAGCGGGATCTGTCGAAATTCCACAGCTGGCTTTTTAATATGTAATATATTGATGTTGGCATTCTGTAGATGTTCAGCGTAAATGGAAATGCCCTGATATAATTGTAGTTCTTTCGTTAAAACTGCAAAAAAATATTTATCTAAGCTAACATAGAACGTCCGGCGTAGCCCGGCCGTAAAATACGCTTCAATATGATATTTTAATTCATGTAGATTTCGTATATATTATTATAGAATTAATGTTCTATGTATTTTTATATATTATAACGTTGTAATTTCCAAAATAAAAATATATACCCCTATGACTTGGGTGCATCAGCTTTAATCGAAACCGAAACCAAAACTAATGAAGAATTCTTGGTATAATTATTCATTACAAGAAATGGAAGGCCATAACAGTTAACGACAGTTACTCGGAAGGAAATTATGTTAGCGTAACACACAAAATAACACACACGCTATCGTATTAATATGTAAATAATACGAATACTACTGCTACTACTACTACTACTACTACTACTAATACACTAGTATTAATAATAATAATAATAATAATAATAATATTATTATTAATATTAAATATAATAACCGTTAATTCCACAACCAAAAAAGAAAACGTTCAGTGTGAGATCAACTGACATCACACCAAATAGTCTGGAAGGATCGGGGAGAATGGAAAGGCGAGAAGAAGAAGCACTAATCAGGCCACTACTGGATAAGTGTTAAGAGGTCTGAGACTTTATGGAGGTTTATTTTCAATCAACTGCCTAATTAAAATTGCAAGCAAGAATTTAATAGAGAACTGTCGTTGCGAGGTGGAGATTACTGGAATAATGGGAAGACTTGTTGTTACTTAAACTTCAGGAATCACCGCCGATTGTTCTAAATGAAAACTATATGATAATGATCTGTGTGAAATCTAGTACGAACTAGTAAGAAGAACAACGATAATATATATATATATATATATATATATATATATATATATATATATATACGTAAATTGAATAAAATCACAACCTACATGAATAGAAATTCACTTATTTTGTCGTTAAGTTCTACAGCTGTTCTGTGAAAGGATGGACAATTACCTCTCGTCCATATATATATATATATATACATATATATATATATATATATATATTTATATATATATATATATATGTATATACAGGGTGACCCCCCAAAAAAAAACTAAATGGAGACCATCTAGAAGATATGCCGTAAAACGAAGAAAAAAAGGTCAACGACCCTAGTCTTTTGATGTGATGTTTTGAAGAATATAATAAACTAGTTATGACCAAAGTTTCATTTCATTCGAACAAAACACTAAGAAACGGGGCCTAATTTGATTTGGGGCCCGTTTTTGTTGGTCACCCAGTATATATATATATATATATATATATATATATATATATATATATATATATATATATAAGAGAGAGAGAGAGAGAGGGGGAGAGTGAGAGAGAGAAAAAAAAGAAAGAAAGAGAGACAAACAGATAGAAAGGCAGACAGACAGACAGATAGATAGATAGATAGATATATAGACAATATTTTAATATGTTTTGGGTTATCGGATTCATGTCTAATTTACTGGCCCTTATGAATTTTGGAAGGCACGTAACGAGTCATAATGAGGACTATATTTAGTTTAGTTTTATGCAAAGTCGTCGAAAGGGGTTAAAGTCTTTTCGGAACATTCAGATGCCTCTGTTATTAAAAACAGATACACATTTAGACAGAAATTGATAAATATTTCATAAATGTCAGTTTCATCGGAATATTTGAAAGGTTTTTGTGCATAATTTGTGCACAATGCTCGATTTGACATCTACCTGTTTAAGGTTTGCGTGACTCATGCATAGTCATTAGACACCAATTAAGCAGGATTCCTTTAATTTCTGTTTATTTTTAAGAACTCTTAGGTTTTAGTCTTAAATTGTAGACACGCTCTAGAATGAAAATCCTAAAAAAATAAACTCCTGATCAAAATTAAGAACGCGGATTCTAAATGTAAGGGCCAGTATCATTATTGCATGATTTCAGGTTACTTAAGCCAGTTTAAAATGAAGCAAACCTGTATTGTTCGAGAATTAATTTTACCTCTCCTAGAAATTGTATTCGTTAAAAAATAATAAGCAAGATACTAAAATGTATGTTTCATTATTGAGTAATATCCATTAAATAAATTTTAAGAAATTACTTAAATTTAAGGCCATTAAAAGAATTGATTTTGAGGAATGTTGCTTAATTGGTATTTAATGACTTAATCAAATTCAACACAAAACTAAATGTTTGTGCCTATGTCTTGGCAACCTCAAAACCCTTTAAAATACAGCAAAGAAGTTGAAATTTGTAGAATATTTATTGAAGTCTATTACATGCTGTTAAAATTTCACAAATTTAATGAAAGTCTTTCGCTTCTATTTTAACTCATTTTGCTAAAATCAAAATCATCGACCGCGAAAATAATTCGCCAAAGGTATCGAAGTCAATCCGATCTTTTGGTGAATGTTTTCTATAGCAAATTTGTTTTTTTATGTGCAAATCTAAGGATTCATTCGCTTATGATGTTCAGACATTTTAATTTCAGTTGCTTGGATTTTGCAGCAATGAAGAATCAGTTTTTATTTTTTTTTCAAATAAAAACTAATTTTGTTTGATGAAAAGACATTAGTTTGTCAGACATTATTTTATCAGAAAATATGTAGAATTGCTCTATTACATATAAGAACCTATATATATATATATATATATATATATATATATATATATATATATATATATATATATATATATATATTAGGCACCGCCAAAACTGGGGGGGCAGGTCAGTACTTTTTGACGGGCCGTCTTTTTAAAAATCTACCAAAAATCAGGTAATTATCCGATCAATACGAAATTTTCAGCGATTATTAGGAGAAGAATGAACTTTATAAGAGTGTACTTATTTTTCATAAACGATATTTATATATATATATATTTTTTTGCTTACAAAACCCCCCTTGTTTTGAAGTGGGAACAAATATGCTTAAAATAATCATCTCAAACTGAACAAAACATATTGTGTTGTTGTAAGGGACAGAATTATAGATTAAAAAAAAAAAATTGTTTGCATACCTTATTTTGACGTCTGAATATCAGAACTTCGATTGTGTTTAATTATCCCGCTTTTGAGTTTTGAAGTGTGAAATTCGGTGAATATGTTAAGTAAAATAATTAATTTAAGTTAAGCAAAACAAAAAAAAAATTTAATATCTATACGAAAAAAGCCATTTTAAAATTTTTGATAAATAAATTAACAATTTTTTTTTAGCGAGCCGAATAATGCATGACCATTATTAAACAGGGCATGCTTTGAATAATCGATACAAAAAAAAAATTCGATAAATATTGTGCCCTTTGTGTTAAAAATAGCATCATTTTTTTTCGATCCCGTTTGAAAACGTTTGCCGCCTTTCAACTACGGTGGACCAAACGCGCTGAAATAATTTTTTTTTATTCTGCTTTAAATTCCCCCCCCCATTTTGGGGAGCCTGCCCCCCACACACATACACATTAAAAACCAAACTCATACAAATGGTCACCCATCTGGTACTAGCCAGCCTCAGCTTAATAATACATTGAAATTTTCGTCACTGAAAAATAAGTTTTTTTGGCCTGTTTGGTCTTCCATAGTTTTCTTATCATCAAAAGAAAACGTAAACAGAGTCGATCTGAACTATCTATTTGGTTACCTATATGAATAACTGGAATTATTTGAAATTCAGGTACTTATATTATAATATTTTTGCATATTCTCTTAGAAAATCATCCTAAATCTTAGTTAGACAATAAATAAATAAATTAATTATTTCCAAAACCCTTTTTTTTAATATTTAAGTACGCTTTTTGTGCAAGACAAAAAATGTCAATTGTTAACTTTTTGGGAAAATTTAACATTTAAAATTGAATTCAAAATAGTAGAAAAAGTTTTACATTATTCTGTTTTCTATGTGATAAAATTCAGGGTTTTATCTTTCTGGAAAAAAAAAGTTACTCAGAAATAATGGATTTTAATAAATGTAATTTAGTTTTAAAAAACAACAACAACTTGATTTTGCGGCCATTTTTGGCGGTGCCTAATATATATATATATATATATATATATATATATATATATATATTATTTTTAACATATATAAATATATTTCGTAAATAACTGAATTCATTAAAAAGAAATCACTAAAACCAAAACAAACAACATCTAAGTAAATATCCACATAGTCGTGCGAGATGGGTCAGTGGTAAGGGTTTAGACTCATTACCGTGTGGCCCAGATTTCGAATCTCGCTAGATTCAGCCACTCTGATTAGTCGTAGAGGCCGAAACACGTATCAGTGAATAATTATATTTTAAAAATAATATATATACCGCTCCCCATGTGGGGGTACCAAGTTGCTTAAAGGGAAAATTATTCCCAACTCGCATTTAGGTAAAAATGCATTTTCGTAAATAATTGAATTCATTCAAAACATATCGCTAAAACCAAAACACACACACACACACACACATATATATATATATATATATATATATATATATATATATATAGTAAGTTAGAAAATATATATGGCTCTATCTATTATTGGGCACTGTTATAAAATATATATAGCTCTACTTAGTTATTGAGCACTGTTGAAGTAAATACGCAGTTTACGCATAAATCTATACTTTCGTATATTAATTTATGTGGGTAAATTAAGTAGCCATATATATATATATATGTATATATATTTGTGTGTGTGTGTATATATCTAGTCTAGATTTTTATAAAGTAATAGGGTTCGTGTGTTTCTGTCTGTGTGTACAGCTCTCCATCATCAACGAAATATAAAGGAGGTAAGAGGGTAGATCTCTCCTGGTAGAGAAACATTAGAACCCATTTTAGGATGTTTCTGTTATAGGAGACATAAGAATCTTTGCCTAATTTCTTTATATACTATTCTACAAACCACCCCCATATCGAATGACTTATGCTCATTTGCATATCACATTATATTAAATCTCTTTAACTAATTACCTCGACCTTATTACATATTGGAAATATTCTAATCATTTCAACTGTACTATTTACAAAATCTATTTAACATTTAATCTATCTATCTATATATCACATTATATTAAATCTCTTTAACTAATTACCTCGACCTATATATATCTATAAAAACAGAGATGTGTGTGCCACAGACGATTTCTGATTGGTTAATCCAATAATCACATCTCCTAAAAAACAATCGTTTCTACGCTCTTACCTTTACCATAAAATATTATGGCTTTATTTATTGTCCATCTTGGAAGGGTTTAATTTTTTAATAACTTGTTATTTACAAATTAAAAAAATACGAAACTATTATACGAAACTAAACTACACGAAACGCGCACACACGCACACACACACGTTCACTACCGTCACGTTGTTATGGCAACCAAACCCGCTGACTATATAAACAGTAAACACACACAGTAAATGTGATTTTCTTCATTTTCTCATTTCACTCGTGGTCTTAAATTCATTTCGGGTTTGTATTACTGTACACATAGATTCGAATAAGTTGCCAAAAAACAAATATATAACAAATAAATGTTATCAAAGGCAAGATAAATTACTTTTCTACCAAACTAGATATATTTTTCGTGTTTTTATTCAATTTAACATGTTTATTCAGCTCGAAAAGCATACAGTGTTTACCGATGTATTGAAAAATTCAAGATGGCGGCCGATTCTCTCTTTAACACGGTAAGTTTGGAAAAGGTGTAATAAATAAAAAACCGGTTAAAATACTGTTAAAAACTCGCTCAATATATGTTACCGTGACATAGGTTGACATATATTCGGCGGGTTTTTAATAGTATTTTGTATAGTTTTTTATTTATAACACCTTTTCCCAAACTTACGGTGTTAAAGAATGTGTGAGACGCCATCTTGAATTTTCCAACACATCGGTAAACACTATATTCTTTTCGAGCTGAATAAACATGTTAAATTGGATAAAAACACGAAAAATATATCCAGTTTTTATCGGTTTTTTACCTTCTCTGCAGAAGTACAAAAAAAAAACAAAAAAACGGAAGGTACTTTTACAGAATGTTAAACTATTCTTTCGAAGAAATTTAGCAAGAATACCTGTAAACCAGGAAATCGGTAAAATGTCATCATGGATGAATACTTGTCTATTATAATTTTTACCCTTGACAAAAACTTAGCCATAACAAAAGAGATTTATTGTTCAGATTGTTTTTGAGATTGATTTCTAAAAAGATATTTTATAAATAAAATCGACTTTAAAATTAAAGACTTAAATTACAATAATTGAATTTAAACATTCTTATTTCAATATTTGGCACATAACACCTGCAAAAATGATCACAATGTCAGGATTTCATTTTATTTCAGAATCGATGGCAAATTGTGTAGATTGATATCTCATTATATTAAATACTAATATTTAACATTAGTTTATCATTTAAGCCGATAAAAAGCCCTTTTTTTTTCGAGTCATAAAAGGATTTGGAGTTTCCTAATCAACCTTTCGGGTGCAGTTGCACGCTCTCAAAATAACTAAAGTGTTGGATTTAAAAAAATTGGTTCATTAAAACTAAACAGGTTTAGTTTTAATAAACAAAAATTTTTTTTTAAAATCGCTTTGGTAATTAGATATGTCGTATGGTTATCCCTAATCGCTGAATAAAACCGCTAACGAGTTGAATGATTACGACATAAAATTAAACTCGGGTTCCTGAAACGGAAACTTCGTTTGTTTTTGTTTTTTTCTTATCAATATATTTACATTGTTATTTTGTTTTCATTTTCAATCATTCGAACAGTTTTCTTTTTCAAGTAATCCAAGTTACAAAATTCCCACTGTTTACTATGCTAAAATCACAATGACTAATGTATACCTATTAACCCTTATCCTTGAGTGGCCTCTGGGCCTTGATAAGTGGTGACACCCATGTAAAAAAAAAATCACTCGAACAGTTTTCTTTTTATAATGTACAGTTTTAAAAGTTTAAAAACTATATAGTTTTTACTTCAGGAAAATTAATGGGTCAGTTTTTACGATGTTCCCTGTTAAAATACTGTTAAAAACTCGCTCAATATATGTTTCGGCGGGTTTTTAATAGTATTTTGTATAGTTTTTTTATTTATAACACCTTTTCCCAAACTTACGGTGTTAAAGAGGGTGTGAGACGCCATCTTGAATTTTCCAACACATCGGTAAACACTGTATGTTTTTCGAGCTGAATAAATATATTACATTGAATAAAAACACAAAAAATATATCCAGTTAGGTAGAAAAGTAACTTATCTTGCCTTTGATAACATTTATTTATATATTTGTTTTTGACTATTTTTTCGAATCTATGTGTACAGTAATACAAACCCACGATATGAATACTCACGTTGTTATATATATATATATATATATATATATATATATATAAATGAGATTATAGCAGTTAAAAAACATTTTTAAAACACACACACACACCTTTTTCAAAGTGATCAGAAATCGTATAAAAGTAAAAAGGGTAAATTTTTACTTACTTTCCAACTTAATCACCTTTAACGTGACTTTTACAGTTTTTTTTAAATGGAATTCATTTACCGATACAAAAGAAATGATAAGTAAATAAATCCATAAATAAATATTATAAATGGTTTATTTTAATACTTGCCAGGATGCGGAGGAAAATGAATGAAGGGGGAGGGGAATAAAATAAAGACATTTTGGAAACAGAGTAAGTTTGAAAGAATTGCTTTGCACAGAAAGAAATTAATGAAAAAATAAAATTAAATTTCTTTTCTTTCTTGATTTTTTTTTAGTTTTTTATGAAAAAGGAAGTCAAAATTAAGACTATAAAAAACAATTTTTATTAAGAGCGAACCTCAGTCGTCAGGTCTGTAAAAAAAGACGTGGAATAATAAATGTTTTCTAATACAAATTGTTTTTACTTATGTGTTCATTTGTCTCTTTGAAGTTCGTTTGTTTAATATATCGGTTTGCAATATAATTTTGTCATTCTGTCAGACTCAAATTTTAAATCTATATATCTATAAAAGTGAAAGTGTGTGTGTGTGTGTCTGTGTACATTTCCCTACGAAATAACTCTGTCAATTTTTAGTCTACAGACTCGAAATTTGATATACAGGGTACTGAGATTTGGAAAAATCTATGTGATCGGTTTTAGCCAGAAATTTGGCGATTAAGGGGTCAAACTTCAACGATTTGAGCTTTGAGAACTCTACCAAACTTCTCCGACAATTTTGGGTCTACACACTTGAAATTTTAGATATAGCTTCCGTGGACATGGATCTAACTTAATAACTTGATTTGAGCCCAAAACAATAAATTTTCAGGGGTCATAATAGGGGTCAAAGTTAAAAAAAATACCCCCTTTTTTTTGCTCAGCATACACCTCCAAACACCCGGGCAACGCCGGGCACCCATGCTAGTATATATATATATGCGTGTATATATGTACAAGTATTTGTATATATACGGAAAGAGTCAGTGAGTGAGTGCGCGTGTGTGTGTGTGTGAGAGAGATAAATACAAATAAAAAAAGAGTGAAGGCAATTGAGGTATATTTAGAGGGTAATAATTTGATGATATATTTTGTTTCAATTAATTATATATATATATATATATATATATATATATATGTATATATATATACACGGTTAGATATGTATATTCACGATTTTATATATATTCGTTTTGTTTTTCTTTAGTTCTAACCGTGTGTATATATATATATATATATATATATATATATATATATATATATATATATATATATATCTGCTACTTCAGCCCGGCTTTGCTCAGACCCTATGTACTGTTCATTACTTGCCCTACATGTGAATACACTTTATGTAAGATTTCATTTATTTAGACAAACATTTGTCTGAGTAATTTCGTAAAGACCGCAGAGATCAATTTTTACCCTTAACTTTTATTATTTTGGGTCTCAAATACAAATACAAAGTTCTACCTATATCCAAGTTACCTACATCTGAAATATCAAGTCTTTAGACTCAAAATTGGCGGAGGAATTTTTTAGAATCTGAAAAGGTCAATTCTTTCAACTTTAAACTTTTGGCAGCCAAAATTTCGCCCCAAAAGAGATTAAAACGCTTGCCGCATGTTTGATTACCGTTATGTATAAATTTCAAATGTTTAGACCAAGGATTGGCTGGGTAGTTTATTAGACACCGCAAAAGTCAAATCTTTTGAACTTTAACCCTTTGGCAGATCCAACATTCGACCCAAACCGATTCAAAAAGCTTGCCCTCTCTCTGAATACCTTTTATGTAAATTTTCAAATGTTTAGACCAAAAATTGGTAAAATAATTTTGTAGGGACCGCAGATGTAAAGTTTTGAAAACTTGTACCCCAATTTTGACCCCTTTAAAATTTATTTTTTTAGTCTCAAATCAAATTAAAAAGTTAGATCCATGTCTAATTAACCTGCATTTAAAATTTCAAGTGTTTAGATAAAAAATTGGCGGAGGAGTTTGGCAGAGATTTCAAAGTTCAAATCATTGAACATCGACCCACTGAGAGCCACATTTCTGTCCGAAAACCGATCGAATCTTAATACCTTTATGTCAAATCTCGAGTTTCTAGACCGAAAGTGGATAGAGTCATTTGGTAGGGAAATGTAAACAGACACACACACAGACATTTTCACTTATATATATATATATATACATATATATATATATATATATATATATATATATATATATATATATATATATGTTACAAAAGACCATACTAACACCGGTATCGTCGGTTTCCATTCCAAACAAAGATTCCCCCTATTTGTCGCCTCAGTCTATCTTTTTTTCTGTGCTTATATTTATAACTGATGGCATCAATGTCGTTATGATCTATAATAATACATGTATAAAAAATATTACGCTTCTATTTATAAATATTTCTCAATAATCAAAACTCGACACACACAAAATATATATATATATATATGTATGTATGTATGTTTATGTCAGGTCATGTCATATGCTACTGGTACCATGTAACCCAGTACTACCTGCCTCATGGTCGGGTCACAGGCGACTAAACTGGTTCCCCCACCAGACTTGTTTGGTGAGGAGGGCGGCTAGTCTCCCTGAAGGATTAAAAACAAGACCTTCCAGAGGACGAATGAACTCTTTTTCTGGGTCAACGGCCAACTAGCACCGTGTATATTTGTGTATGTGTGTATATGTGAATTGGGGTGGAGAGGGCTCCCGTAAGCCGTAGTGAAGGCAACCTTTCTAGGAGAAGCAAATCTCTGATTTAAAAAACCATAAAGCGGAAGACCAGTACCCGCATTAAGCTGGTCTGCAGTTTAATTTTTTGCTGGCTATCTTGCTCTTGCTTGTTGCTGGATCTCAACATTTTGAACCGAGAGAGAGACTTAGCTGTCGTACAAAGCTAAGACTCTGTAACATCATCTTTGTATAGATACTCCCTCAGGTATTTGGGCTCATGGATTTTAAATATCTGAGGGAGTGGCATTCGTCTGACAAGTCGTTGCAATCACCATCCTCATGTATGTATGTGTGTGTGAGGTGTACATGTACATGTTTGCTGTCACAGTGTTTGACTATCATATGATAGAAAGGAAAAATAAGTCAATAATAATAGAAAACGGCAGCTGAAACAAACGCAATCACATGCGCCAGAGAACAAAGCAAACCTTTTTAAATTAATTTTAGTCGTTATAAATTGTTTTCTAGTCGATTGACTTTGAATTTTTTTCCCAGATTCCCAAACGAAAACATTTAGAAGATTTTGTGCGATTATCAACTTATCTTATGAAATGATTATTTAAATAAAAAATATACCAGTTTTATTCATGTCATCATCCAAATTTATACAACGCAAATTATACTATTTTTTATTATTTTATTTTCATATTGAGTTTCAGCCCATCAATTAATTCGAGGCTAGAAGTTTATGAATCTGATTGTCAGCCAAAATATAATGCCTGCAAAGCCATTCGTCCTGAAAATATTTCAGCCGCAGTATTCAAGTGGCTGCAACCAGAACTAGCACTTATTCTTACAAAGCTGTGCCTAAAAGAGAAATGCTTCCCAACACCTAAAAACATATTAGCCTCTACAGTATTTAACAGTACTTGCGTTCAGTCTAATGGATCTCAGTAAAGACAAATTATTATTGTGTGCCTTGAATAAACAAATGTAATAATAAGTGTAAATAAAAATAATCTGCACAATGATAAGCAATGTGGAGATGTACATTTTCATTTGCTGGGTGTAATTTGATATAGCATTAGTGAAATTGCAGGGATTTCCTTTGTAGCGCAGTAGTTCTTCATATATCAAAGACATTTGATAGGTATTGGCATAAAGAGTTCTAGTTATGGATTACATGGAAATGTCTTCTGAACCATTGACTTATTTCTCTGATAGTCGTCGATAACAGACGTGCGAGGCTCAAAGAACCAATGATGTCGAGCCACAAGATCTATCCTGGGTCAAACTAGCGTCTTTACATTCATTAATGATGTTTCAAATTACATTAAAAGTCGATTCGTCGACATATACGCAGACGAAACTACTATCTATGTAAACACTTTAAAGGCCAACAAGGACCAAGATCTCTCACTCTATAATTTCCGAACTTGATGACATTATGCAATAGGGAAAGGTGGCTGGTTAGTTTCAATGCGTCAAAATTCTATGAAAGAAGTTTTGTTCGTGAGATTTGCATTTATGTGAAGATACCGATATAGAGTGGGGGAAATTTTTGATAGTGGTTGTAGATGGGAAAGTTTGGCAAGTGGAAATCATATATTGGAGCTCAGATGAGCACTTATTAAAATTACGATATGGCTGGAAGGAGAAAATGTATTATTTACTAGGTTTCGAAACCGGTTTTGAACCCTGTTAAGGCAGGACGCATATGACACTTAAGAAGGAAGAGGATTGCGTCGGGAGTGATATATCTTCTGAAATAAAATAACGTAACCTTCTTTCAATGATATTGACAACAGATTTGATGTAAGTCCTACATTTGAAGCCAGTAATTAAGGTCACACCTAGAGGTTTGGCCAAACAGGAAACTTCTTTGAGAATAGAGCAGTTCATATCAATTAGGGCCAAGTGTCAATTAGAGTGTTAACGGTAAAATGATCGGTTTGGTTTCTGATGTATCTAGTAGTTTTGGAGCCTAATTACGACAAATATAATCCAAGATTCATAGAAAAGAATGCTTCATTATAATATAGAATACATAATATAGATTGGTTCGGACATTAAAAAGAGTTATCTACTAATTCCGTGCTGACTTTGTTGGAAAACTTATGTCAAAGTGTTGTGTCGTCTGAGTTCCATAATTCATTAATGAGCGTCTGTGGAACGAAGACGATTACGTTCGCGCTCACATTATTCTTCAGATGGAATTGGAATGTGCAAGAAACGATTTGAAATTCATCTACGTGTTGAGATCTAAAATTCAAACGGGGCAGAAATGTGCCGTCGTGAAATCAAGCAGAATTTAATTGGCAACTTCATAAAAGCCAGAAGCCATGAAATTATACGAAACGCTGACAGACATTTTGAACATTATGGCATATTTGCGTGTTGAGGACAATATGCGAAGGATATTGTGTTTAGGATCATTGGCGCCAATGAACGACGAAAAACAAAGAACGGTTGTTCAGAAGATGCGGCTACTCAATTTACGCGTTTAGTGATGGAGATACGATTTTAGGCTGAATGAAAAATGGTGACAGACAACAACTTTTTATAAGATAAAAATAGATGGATAAATAAATGGTATTTCAAACTTTTCACTGAACAATTGACACAGTTTTTTTACTTAAGCATGACAGACTGATGAAAATACCATTTCCAACTTATTCACGAAAGAACAGTGAAAATGTGTTTAAAAACCGAAGCATGGCAGATCGAAAAAATGCACTATTACATATAAGCGTGAAAAACCAACTAGAATTTACTTTTACTCGTAAGCATCGCAGGCCGACGAAAAGCGCTATTTTATTTAAGCATGCGAAACCAAAGAAAATTCAGTGGCATACCGACTAAAACTCACTTCCAAATTTAAACATGACAGAGCAACGAAAATCCACTTCCAAACTTTAGCACGGTAAATTAATAAAAATGCACTTTTAAACTTACGTGTGACTGACCGACAAAATACACTTCTAAACTTAAGAATAATTGAAAATACAATGGCTATGTGGCTAACGTCACAAACTGAAAATTTGGGTGTGCTAAGTTTGAATCCAGTAGTCTAACAGATACACTTATTAAAAAAAACCTCCACATTCCTTGCGGCTAACCTACTGAAGAGACAGTTAATAACATTATTTCGTATAGAAATGTTTGCACGCGTTCAGAATAAGAAGAATTCATTAATGTTCGCGTTTTATGAGGGTTAGGCTATTCCGAAACTATGTCTGACAGACCAAAAACCGACTAGCATCCGAAACTAGCTTAATTTCAAATGATATTTCGAATTTTATATGCGTGTTTGGCGATGAAACTGTTATCTCAATATCGATTATTGTCAGGACTACAAACAAAGTCATTCGTGCATATGCAAGGTCGCATCCCCGTTAAAAAATGTTTCATGTGATTTCGAAATAAAAGTGATACATATGAAGCGTTGGTATATTTACACAAGTTATCACGAGCGACGGTGTTTAAATTAAAACTAATTTCCGTTAGAGAATCAATGGTTAGCTTCTAGTGAGAAAACGTCCGAGCATCTCTAAAGAGGCAACCCGTGTCTCCAGGTCTCTTCCCCTGCTTTCTCTTACTTCTCTTTCCTCTTTCATTCCTACCACCACCTTCTGCGTTCTTCGCTTGACAACTCTTGTGTTAAAGACTTATGCGACGCTCATGACCATTGAAGTCAATACGATGCAGCTCGTAAAGTGACAATAGATATTTAATAGCTGATAGACAATGAATCATATTTGCACGCAGCAGTAATACAGTAGAGATGTAACACTTCTCGAACGATACGATTTGCATATTCAGTGTGTCCACCGCTTCGATGATCAATCGAACGGATACGAGACGCCATTTTGAAGCGTCAACAGCCAGCATACTGCCCTGGTTCACCATCCTTATCGAGCGTTGAGTTCGATCTTAAATGAGTACGGTACGACATGCTTAATGCTGTAAATAAAAAAAATATGGTTCCGCTATCTCCCTATAATTCTAAACATTCTTTTTATAGTTAGATATGCATTAATTTGCATATCAACGAATTTGCAACCGTGTAAATAAACTGAAAAAAGGAACGAAGTTGGTACGAAAGAGACGAGAGGTGGTTAGCAGGATAGAGACGAGACGCGGTTAAAACATGTGCGCATGATGGCAATATATTTTTTATATATTTTTTAAATCCTAAATTGCCCACAAGCTATTTCGGCATTTTTGGTATATATATATATATATATATATATATATATATATATATATATATATATATATATATATATATATAATGGGCGGTAGTCTCTCTAGAGCTCTTTCAGCTATCATCTCATCAGGAGAAAATCGATAGCGTAAAATAATAATAATATGTCGAAAGTAAAGAGTTCTGATGGGGAACTATTGAATGTGCCAAAAAATACGGAGACACTAAAATAAAGTTTATTACCGTTTAAAAAACGATTAAAATATTGGCACAACGAGGGGGGAAAATGAGAGAAAAGATTCACAGTTCCCCAAAGAGAAACAATGCGTTAGATGTTTCTTTCTGTCGGCACAAGGCAGGTTTCTGCACCGCAATAGAGACAGACTCCAAAATCTTTAAATGGTTTCTGGAGTCCGCTCTATGTAGCACCTCGAACCATTCTATTTTATATCTATCGGCACAGCACGGGTTGTCAACCAAATGCTGGCCAATAGCAGAGTCCAAGGCTGCAGAAGGAGGGAGATTACCAGACCCCATCCTCCCTTGTCTGATCTTCGATGGGACATGCTGGTTTATACTAGTCAGAAGATGCAAGGATGTTCGCCGAACATAACCGGCACCGCAGTGGCATTTGAATTGATATACAATATTACTATTTGGCATGTAAGGCAAACTATCCTTGCGAAAAGAAGGAAATGCAGGTCTCATAGTATATACCAAACGCAAGAACATTGAATAAAAGCAATCATAAATACTTCTGCAAATCTGTTTGGAAAGTCTGTTACTCTTTTACCCAATCCACAGTAATTTTAAATAAACCGAGCATTTCAACGCTCCCAATTTTTAGGGGATTTAAAATCCGCAACATTTTGAAAATACAGTCATCAATAAGGTCAACAGGATAACCATTATCGAGTTCGGCGTCCAATCTGTTAGGTGAACAAATCATCAGGGCTCTATGTACCAAAGTATTAATTAAGCCGACCTTACGTGATTTTGGTACAAAAGACAACCAGTTCACATATAGGCCAGTAAATGTCGGCTTCCTATAAATTGTAGTGAGAAAGCCCCCCTTAAACGTTCGACAAGAACATCCAAGAAGGGAAGCGAATTGTTCTTCTCACTTTCCATAGTGAACTTTAGAGCTCCATGCAAAGAATTCAACCTATCAAAAAATATCGACGCTTTACTTTGCGATGGAAAAACAGCAAAAGTTTCGTAAACATATCTGAAATATGCAGTGGGTTTTGTTATAGAGTTAAACAGAACGAATTCATTGTACCCGACGAAAATATCCGTTAAAGTTGGGGCCAACGGACTCCCCATTGAAACCTCATGTTTCCAGCAAAAACCAAGTATGTATAAGTCATTATTTTGTTCGATCTACTTAATCTGGTTTTAACCGTGGTAGGACATACCTAGTTCTATGCATAGAGCTGTGGACTTCATTTTGTCTTTTATTTAGTAAATTGCTTAAAAACTATTATATGACAAGATACGGAGGTTTCAACGCTCAGATTTACTTGGTGAATATTTTCTTGCACTTCCTAACATAGACCATTTCAATTTGTAGTTTATGTTATTTCTATGCCATTCAACTCATCGACCAAAAATTTTGATTTCGTGTTAGTTTCTAAATTGAGTATTGTAAATGATATATGACTATGGAACCGGTATGCCGTCGCCCCTCTGTATGTTGTAGATCTATTATTTTCAATTTTGTAATAAGGCATATTAATCTATTCGCATTTCTACCGTTACATCATGTTTCATCCTCAGTAAAGATTCCATGGACAAACCTTCTTTCTTAGAAGTGCACGCATGTGGAACTCTCTTCCGTTTGCCTGTTTCCCACCTGACTACAACTTGGATGTCTTCAAGTCCAACATAAACAAATTTCTGATAAACCGCCCCTTAAGTAAGACACGTTATCAAATCTCCATTACTAGCGATCACTACGATATTATCCCATTGATTACTGTACATGCAATAACCCTTATCCCCGAGTGGCTTGATAAGTGGTGACTACCATGTAAAAAAAACCTGACCCACTTACGTTACATTCCTTATCTAGTTATATATATATATATATATATATATATATATATATATATATATATATATATATATAACAATTGTAATGTTAAAAAAAAATTTACAACAATGTATTTTTCGACTAGACGTAAAGAAAAATTAAAGATTTGGTACTTGTGCATAGTTTCAACCAGACGGCTTTGCTCGCCGAGCTTCGCGGATTATGAAAGTGTAACAAACGCTACTAGAAAAATTAAGGGAAAATGTAACCATAATAATATAAACAGAAGAAAGAAACAAAACAAAAATAAACCAAGAAACAACGACCTACAGTAAAAAGTTGTTTTTTGTAATAATTATGTTTTTTTACTGTACTTTGTTTTGTTTCTGTCCAACAAGAAAGTCCAAAGCAAAACAGATAAACAACATTTTTGTGTGACAATTAAAGGAACTAATTTTTTTTAAAGAAAAAGGTTAGTGAAGTAGGGTTTTTTTTTCGGTACGGTGGGACTTTTTTCATTTTTATCAGGAAAAGTTGTCAATTAAACAATGAACGATTTATTTTTCAAGAAAGAATTATAAATTTTTTTTCGGTATAATGGGACTTGACAGCTATCCTTCACAGATCTCCGCTTTGCAATGATACACATTTCACCTAAATAAATGCATTGGGGGGGGGGGTGATTAGTTTTTTTTCCTGGCAGTATGATATTTTCCTGGCAGTTTTTTTTTCCTGGCAGTTCAGTGATCATCCAAACTTTCACCAAACAGGAAATATTCATGGTGGATGGATAGACAGTAAACAGAAACACATTTTCACAAGTGATCTGCTTATTGAATTTAATTATTATTATTATTATTATTATTATTATTATTATTATTATTATTATTATTATGTTTTTTTTTTTGCTTCTTCCAATTTGTTTCGAAAAGTTCGTCTGCTAGTTTTCTGCGCATTGATTGGCTGATCGACGTCTTACGTCTGATTACAATCAAACCCGAGCGCATGACGTTACGTTCCAAGCAAAGCTGACCGGATGCTGAGTTACCTCTGGTTCAAATTGTGCACAAGTACGAAATATTTTCCTTATTGCATGGAGTTTCAATGAATTGCTTATAGCCTCAAAGAAAACGTATTTAGTAAAATGATATTAATATATAGTCTATAAATTTTGCTAATTACCACATCAATGAAATACTAAACGTTTGTAATAAATCATATGTATATGAAATTTGATAAATTGCCAGAAGGAAAAAAGAGTCTAGGCTCGAAGAATAATCAGGAGAAAATGTTTTTATCGTCAAATAGATATACACTTATTATATAGTTATAAAAAGATTGATGTCAAAATGTCAGTAATGTAAAATCCAATATGGAAGTAACATTCCTAATTTTGTCATAAAAACATGTAAAAATATACAGACACCGACGAGAAATTCGTCACGTCCCGTTTAATAATAGAAAAGAATTAAAAGTTAAACGCAACATCAATTTAGTGTTTGCAGGTATGCTATTTTCAAGGCATATCAAAAATCGTCTACAAGCCCATGAGGTCAGAGTTAATAAGACCTCGAGAAAGTGAAATATACTGAAACTTAAAATACATGCTGATATGGATAACATAAAAATACGACTAAGAAATAAACAAATAACTAAGAAAAATGATTACATAAACATTTGAGCACCCGCGTAAATAAATATATGTACACAGATCCTCGAGAAATCTTAACCTTTTATTGTTATATGTACAGGATCAAAATAAAAATCAAATAGGATATTAGAAGTAAGAAATAAGATTAGTATCAACTATTCAAAAATTCTAAATTGAATACAATCAATAAAAATTATAATAATGAAGGTAGCACAAAAAATAATTATAAATTATAGGGTACTAAGCTTATGAACTAAACTAAATCATATTTACTTTTACAATAGATTTATAAATATAAAGAAATAAAATATATAAAGTTAATCTAATAGAGCCTCAATATAAAAGGGGCATTAGAATTTTAGAGACATTTATAAATAAGGAACTCTGTATAAAGATTATATACACATTACATAAAAATCAGTTTGAGTAGTTATAAAAGATAATTTATTTTTCATGCAAAGTTTTTTCAAGCATAAATGAGGTTACGTTGCATTAGCTACTGATTTAAAAGTAAAAAATAGGATTCAGTAAATTCTAAATTCTTTTAATTTACACGAATGAACTTATTATGAGGGTTTCAAAATTGTTGTTCAAAAAATTCAAAAAAGGCAATCGAAATACTTTAAGGGCAATTAAAGTATGAGTGGTTAAGTAACTAGTAACTCGGAAATAAAGATAAGTTTTAGCAATTGTTAAAAGTACAGAACTAGGAAAAGTGTAAAGGTATATGATAATATATGATGTGGAGTACCAGTTATAAGCGTCGTATGTAAGAAAATTAAAACAGAATTTAAAAATGTACACGAAATTAGCAGATGTTTCTAAAAAAAAAACTAAGTACGTTATTAAATATTTGATGACAATTTAAGTGTTAATCATTCTGAAATTGTATAAATAAATAAAGGAGTGGCTGGTTACTTTTGATGCATCTAAACCCAAGCTTCTACCTTTACATCATCAACGTTTTATCCCCATCTGGCATCAATTAAAATTAATGGCTCTCGTCTTCAGGAGGCCTCAAGTTTTTACAGGCTTCTGGGCTTGACCTTTACGCCTGATCTTAAATGGAATACGTACATCAAATCTGTTGCCAAGGTTGCTGGAAAAATGGTCGGATCCTTCTATCGATCCAGTAGATATCTCACTGTTGATGCAATTCTCTATCTATATAAGAGCCAGATACGTCCAAGGATGGAATACTGTTGCTACATATGGGAAGGAGCTGCTTGAAAATACTTGTCTTGCCTTGAAAGGGTTCAAAATAGATTCGTGGCCTGGTGGGAGATGTCCTTTTCTCTTCGCTGCAACCTCTATCTCACAGAAGAGATGTTACGAGTTTGTCTCTGCTTTATCGTTATGTTCATGGAAAGTGTTCGACTGAGCTTCAATCTATGGTCCCTCCTCGCCAAACTTTCACAAGAAACACTAGACTAGCTGAAAACATTATCAATAATTTTCCCCACTCTTTATCTGTGCCTAAACCTAAACATAGATTCCATGATCAAAGCTTATTTCTTAGAACTGCACGCCTGTGGAATTGTCTTCCGTTTTCCTGCTTTCCAGATGTCTATAATATGGTTGTCTTCAAGTCCAACGTGAACAAGTTTCTGATGAGCCGTTCCACTTAAGTTAACAAATTTTCCGAACTTCCATTACTATCGATTACTATATTGTCCTTTTGACTACTATACACTCTTTAACCCTTATCGTTGAGTGGCCTATCGACCTTGATATGTGGTGACGCCCATGGAAAAAATTATAGCAATAAGTATTGGAATAATTATTTTAAAATGCCATTTTATGTGTTTAGGGGTTATGATTTCGAACGATTTTAAAATTCCAACCTTTCTCTTTGGCATTTTATCAAAGTTCATACATAAGCTAACCCAAGGCATCTCCGTCACATATGAAAGTGAAAGCTGTTCCATAAAGGGAAAGTAATTCAGTACTTTAAATAACTCTTGTAAAGATGTTGATGACTTTTGTGTATCTTAATGCATAACGGACTTTATAAATTCAATAGATTAGCATTTGGTATAAAAGTAGCACCTGCAATTTACCAACAGGTAATTTATACTTTGCTAAGCGGTTTCGATTTCGCAATAGACTATCTGGTGGATATTCTTATGCGTAGTCAAAATGTTGAACAACATAGCAATCATGTATTTCAATTGTTTGACAGAATAAAAGAATACGGCTTCACATTGAAGGAAGAAAATTGCGAATTTTGTTCGGAACGAATTGAATACCTGAGTCATATCATAGATAAGGACAGGAGGAAACCCGATCCAGACAGGTCCACAGCTATAAAAGAACCACATAATATAACTACATTGCAGAGTTTTTTAGAGCTCGCGAACTATTATTAAACGTTCAATAAGAACATGCATGAATTGCGTGCGCTATTGAATGTACTATTAAAAAAGGACAAAAAACGGGACTGAGTGGCATGCAGCGTTTAGGAAATTAAAAAATGTATTAACATCAGATTTATCCTGGACTCATTTCAATCAGAAACAAGAGATTATTGTCGAAATTGACGCAAGTTCTTATGGAATCGGGGCGTGCATTCTACACAAGATGTCTGATGGGTCCACTAAGCCAATCGCCCATGCGTCAAGAACTTTACTTCCTGCCGAGAAGAATTACTCCCGAATCGAAAAGGAAGCACTGGAGATCATATTTGGTGTTACAAAATTACACTGATGTTTACACGGCCGTAAGTTTAAATTGCAAACTGACCATAAGCCGCTTATAACCATCTTTGGCTCTAAAATAAGCTCTGCCAACTTACACTGCCAACAGACTGCAAAGATGGGGGACCATTCTACTGAATTACAATTTCAGTATGGAATTTCTTACATCTGCGAAGTTAAGTCATGCAGACTGATTGTTTGGATTAATCCCGAAATCAAGGGAACCGCTAGAAGACACAGTAATAGTGTCACTATAAAGTAAAAAAGGACTATATACAAACACTATGCAAGGAACTACCAGTCACTTTTGAGGATATAATAAGGGAGACTGAAGAAAATAGTTTCATCAAAGAAATGAAACAAAAAATGAAATCGAATGAATCGGCAGTGGACGCGTATTCTATGTGCAATGATGTACTGTTATATGGAGAAAGAGAAGTAATCCCAGCTACACTACAAAAGAAAATTCTAAAAGATTTTCATATGGGACACCCTGGCTACGCAAATGAAGAGCCTCATGAGGTCTTAGGTTTACTGGAAGAATATGGACGGATATAGAAGACACGGTAAAGTCGTGTAAGGATGCGCATTGACTGCAAAAGCGTCCCCAACACAATTTAGCCCGTGGCCTAAAGCAGACCACCCAAAGCAAAGAATACACGTAGATTACGCAGGCCCACTGGATGGAAACTATTATTTAATACACGTTCCTCTTACACCACTTTAGTGGCTATTGTATTCTTTATGATAAACACGTATTATATTTTACACAATTTGCATTACTTTTGGTTTCTTTCATTTGTAACCCCTGGCACGGGTCTACAACAATTATCTGAAATAAGTAAGCATTATATGATTGATACGTTGACCTAAATGAATAAAGCACATGTGATAATTGTAAAGACAGATATAAAACCGTTAGCTATACGCAGATATATCTATGAATTACGTTTAAACATGAATTAGGGTAAGCTTTCTTTATGCATTAATTAAACGTAAATATAAATATACAATAGTTTAAAGTAAAATACTTGTCGATAATAATTACAATAATAATAATAACAATAATAATAATAATAATAATAATAATAATAATAATAGCTTAAATTATTTTATTTGTAATTTAGAATTTACGGATAAAATTAAAAGTAAATTAAGTTTTTGATCTAATTTTAATATATTAGAATAACATTAACAATAATCATATATTTGAATTTAATAAATTAGAATAATTAAATGAAAAATTAGGTCTAATAACTGATAGAGATATTAATACACTCTTCATCAAAAGACATTTCAATTTATATTAGTTCATCGTTAAATAAAACTCATAAATACATATTATGTTATTTTGAAATCCTTTTATGTTTATATATAATTTCTAATGAATCAGTTAATTTCATTTATAGTACAAATTGAAGTACCAAAAAAAATTATATTAAATAATATAAGATTAAAACTATATAAAGATTATTTATAGATATGAGATAAAAATAAATTAATTGTGATAATAATAAATCGTAGAATAGATACGAAATTTAAATAAAGGAAACCAACACTTTAAATTTAAAAGCGAATCATTGGTCTTTTAAGTTAATGTAAATAAATATGTTAAAACATTATATTAAATAAAATGACAGAAAAATAACTAAATCACAATAAAAAATGATAGTTAGTGTAATAATGAACTTAATTAAAAATAGTAATATAATTGAATTACGCAATCGGGTTAAATCTGCAATTAACCTAACCGGAAACAGAAGATAAATATTTTTGTAAAAGTTTCGTATAAATTTTTAATAATTATGTAGAGGTATGCGCATACATTATAATTACTAATATCATCTAAATATATATAAATACATTAATTATGAATAAAAGATTAATTAAATACTAAATATAATATTTCTAATAGTAGCTATAAAAATTAGTAAACGGTATTAATACGAATATTTAAATGCTAGTGACTTTATTTTTAAGTTAAAAATGGTGTCATGTAATCTAAAATAAGGTAATTTAAACTTCTCTTTAAATGCTCGGATTTTGTATCTATGCCCAAATGCATTATTTTTTTTGTGGATTTATAGTTGCTACTCCTTCTGTTGAGTTAAGGACAAAACAGATTCTTTCATTGATATATTAATTTAAAGAATCATTTTGTGCTACTAAACAGTTACTGTCAAGAATTGTAAGTGGCAACGGAATTAAAGGAATACATTTTAAGATGTTTAACATCATAAAATTTGAATTATAGACTTTTGTTATTTATTTGTTGCATGTATATATATATATATATATATATATAATTAGTAGAAATGGTAATTGATAAAAACTGAAGAAATTGCTCAATACTGTTGTAGAGCAAATATACGTATTTATAATTATATATATGTACATATATAGAAAGTATATATTTAAAAGTGGTGTGGCAAAGGCAGAACATATATCTATATCTATATCTATCTATCTATATATATATATATATATATAAATAAATGTATATATATATAGTAATTTATAAAATATATATATATATTATAAAATATATATATATTTTATAAATTACTAACTATCTCTACCTACGTATTGAGCACTTTTGAAGTAAATACTTAAAGTTTACGCATAAATCTATACTTTCGTATATTAGGTTTATGTGAGTAAATGAAGTAGTTATATATATATATTTATATATATATATATATGTATATATCAGAATACTTTTAAGAAGGAAGTTCTTATTTTCAAACAATTTATGTTAAAATGAAATAAGTCGTTCACTCAAGGCGATCGTAGATCAATAATATTATGATCATACGATCACTATCGGCCATCTTGAATGACATTTATGCTTTATACAAATGTTAATTTAAGATTTATTTCTAGCGGTCAACGTTGGCCTTTCTAATAGAGTCAGGGATGGCTTCGTGGCCGGATTCAAATCTCCCAACCTGTGGTAATCGTTACACCTTGCACTGATGATTACCGAAAATATTAAACACTAATATCTATAAGTATTTCAAAATTATACACACACACACACACACACACACACACACACACACACACACACACACACACACACACATATATATATATATTTGTGTGTGGGGGGTATATGAGTATGTGTGTATGTAAGTGCTTGTGTATATAACCTGCCAAATATTTTCATGTAAATTGGTTTTCTTTAAGCATATGAAATGTTAGCACATTTAAGTAAAATACCGTGTAGTATTAAAACAAATATTTTAAAACTGTCTGCGTCATCAATAACAACAATTGTCTTTATTATAGCTTTATGCATTTATTACATCATGTATAAAATCAACAGATAATTGGCAGACATTTAAAAAAAATTTACAATCAATAAAGACGTTCGATTTGGCACAATTAGTATATTACATTTTAAGAGTAAAACGGCGAAAGCTTAATTAAGAACGATGGTCTTCCATTTTTTTTACGTGCGTTTTTTTTTGGGGGGGGGCATTGTATAGAACATTGTATTCGTATCCTGTTTAAAAAGGATTTTTCTTTAAACCTATCCGTATTAATCCGGCATTATCCGTGGTGAAAACACATTGTCGCCTAAATAACCACGAGAAAAATTTTTGTAATATTGTATAAACAGGATAGTGATATCGCGTATTTACCAATACAAGTAACTTCCGGTTTTGAAACTGGTTGGAATAAACAGTGCTTTTTAATTTGAAGATCTAGACAAAAATGTACGTCAACATTTGTGAGCCAGTATGAGCGCCACACGATAAAATTGTATTACACAAAGCGTTTTTAAATATTTTTACTTGTTTGATATTATTAATTGTAGGTTACGTTTAACGAGTATGTTGAAGTATTTTAAATTGATTTTGAACGGTAATAATATAGTGTTATTTTTGACGCAAAAGAGAACAGGGGCAATATTGAAAAAATAAAATAGAATGTTAAAGCATAATAAATTCTGTTAGTTTTAAAATAGTTTGATTTAATGAAAAAATACGATTTAATTTAAATGTAGACACAATATATATATATATATATATATATACATATATATATGTATATATATACATATCTATCTATCTATCTATCTATATAAATATATATATATATATATATATATATATATATATATACGTCATTTTGTATTTATTTCTATGGAAAATATTATACATTTATCGGTTAGGAATGGCCACACATCTGCGCATAAGAATCCTTACGCAAGGACACGTATGTAAATCTCTGAATCTATTGAAGGTCTTAGCCATGCTTGAAGGCAATGAGGGGATATTTTGAATGGCTTCCTCTGCCGTTTATATGTAATGTTCATTCCTGCAATACACAAAAACAAAATTTCACTTAACAGTACAGAAAAAAAAGAAAAATAGACAAAGAAATAAAGAAATAGAATTAGAGAGTTAAGAGGGGGAAGAGAGGGAGAGAGGGGGGAAGAAAGAGGTAAATAAAGAGATTGAGAGAGAAAGGGTAAAAAGTAAAAGAGAGCGCGTTTTGTACAGATTGGGATTCGCTGTAGCTGCAGCACCTTTGCACTTCACCGTTTTTCGTTTGCTCCAAACCCGTAAGGGTTTAGAATGAGAGAGGAGGAGAGAGAAACGGAGGAATAGAGAGATAGAAAGAGGGAGAGAGAATAAGAGAGTGAAAGAGAGAGAGAAAGGAGGAAGAAATAGAACAACGCTTTTATCAGATTGTAATACGCAGTAGCTGCAACACCTTTGCTCTTCACACTTTCGCATCAACACCTACACCCTCCAGGTTTTAGAGAGAGAGAGAGTCAGTGAGAGAGAGAGAGAGAGAGAGAGAGAGAGAGAGAGAGGGGGAAGAAATCCACGAATGGTGCTCGAGAAGGTCTAAAAAAGCTGACCTCTTCCTAAACAACGTAAGCGACGCCAACTTTTATCAAAATGACCACATGAGAGAGTGTAGCAAGAAAGGACAAGGTCTTCCATTACAAGGTGGTTGATACCAGCCAAGTTTGAACAGGTGAAAAAGTTATTTCCACCCGGGAATAAAGACAAAATCAAGGACAAAAAATAAAACATAAAATAAATTTTATCATTCGCCAATTCGATTAACAAAGTAAACTATAATATTCGTGTGATATTTAGGCAGGTCGTTCGACTAACCTGAGAAATATTATTTCAAGAAAATCTATAATAAAAATAGAGAATTGGCTTTATGATGAATACGAAATTTCATTAATCAAAGTATCATATATAAGTGTATTTTACGACCAGGCACTGCCATGCGGCTTGCTAATTTTAATATATAATCGTAGAAATAGGTTTATCGCTTGTATATCTAATCAAAGTACTTGTTAGAGATCGAGGAAAATAATCGTCATTCGTTGAAAATCCAAACATAAAACCAAGGAAGGACAAAAAGTCAGTTTCTGCTCAAGATGTTAGAAAAATCCGCCGTCAACTCATCAATTAGCCAGACAGCAACAGTGTTGCTATATTTGACAAGACTAGAATATCTTTCCTTGTCCAGAAAGACACGCTGCAATGACTTAAACGAAATTGCAAAAACCATTAAGCTCATAGCAAGCCCTGATTTAAACCAAAATTATAATGAAAAACATTTGGTTTGGTCTCAGAAATACATGAAAACCAGTTTAAAAATGTATTTTGACCGATGCGGTCAGAGTAACCCTTGATGGACTAGATGAGTGGGCCAAAGTTTGGAGTTCTCTTGGATTCACTACTCCTCATCGATTCGTTGTCAACAGAGGTGGAGGTGTCATGTTTTGAGCTTGAATACTCTGCGATAAACTAATTTGACAATTTCGAGTGCCAGCAGGTGTCAAACTTACAAGCCAGTCTTATATTTTATTTTTAAATGAGCATTTGTCACCATGGCTTGATGACCACCTACTGCCATATTACTCAAATTGATTTTATGCACGACAATGCGCGGTTTCACTTAGTCAAGGCTATGACATCCTACCTTAAGTCATTAGGCATTAGTGGAGAAAATTTGATGACATGGCCACCTTGTTCTCCAGATATAAACCCAATCAAGCAGCTCTGGTCAATAATAAAGATGAAATTTATGAAATAAGTGTTAAATTTTCGTGAAGATTTTGGAAGGTTCCTACTGCATCGAATCATCCCACATCCGCCGAATGACATCATCAGTGGACAAGAGGCTATTTAAAGTGATTTTGAAGCATGGGAGTTATGTTGATAAATAAATATTTCCTTAAACAAAATAATGTGAAATTCGTTCCTGTTGTTGGTTAATATTGTTACTGGATATGTTTTTTTTTTCGTATGAATAGAAATATAAAATTAGAATATTGTTTTTTTACCGAGGATATACATTTTATACAGTTGCAATAAAGAGATACACCCGTAAATTACGAGAAAACAGAGGAAATTAACATAACTTTCAAAATATTTGTTCAAATTCGACAAAAATCCAGAAATAAAGGAACTTCTTATGATCTTCCAGTTTACGAAATTTCATATCTCTGGATATATATATATATATATATATATATATATATATATATATATATATATATATATGTGTGTGTGTGTGTGTGTGTGTGTGTGTGTGTGTGTGTGTGTGTGTGCGTGTGCTTTCGTGATACGTCTTGAATGAATTCAATTATTTACGAAAGTGCATTTTACCTAACTGCGAGTTGGGATTATTTTTCCCCTTAATCAATTTGGCAACCCACATGGGGAGTGGCATGTATATTATTTTTTTTTAAACATAATTATCCACTGATACGTGTTTTGTCGTTTATGACTCATCAGAATGGCTGAATCTAGAGAGATTCGAAATCGGGACCCCATGGTGACTGAATCTAGCGAGATTACCATTGGGTCCCGATTTCGAATCTCGCTAGATTCAGCCACTCTGATGAGTCGTAGACGATGAAACACGTGTCAGTGAATAATTATATTTAAAAATAATAATGATATATATATATATATATATATATATAAAACAAGGATAATTTATTAAAAATTGTTCATACTATTTCGCACAGTAAATTCAAACATTAATAGTGATATAACTCGAACACGTAACGTCGTGATCTACACTTTGTGCCTGTAACAATTAAAACACTGCCAGTTCGATCAAAATATATTTGTGGATTTGAAAACTATTTTAAAGCTAAAAAACGACTTTCATTTATTCTTTCAAAAACTGAAAAACTCCATTCTACGAAAGTTTTAATGTTTTATTTTTCGTTGCTCGTGGATATTTTCCTAATTACTTTTGGCATTTTCGATCAAATTTGTTGATAAAATAACAAGGCAATATCAGATTAATTGCTCTTGTTGTTTTCCCAACGAAACCTTCACCCCCCCCTCCGGCCATCACTTCCACTGCTCGGATATTGTTGTCGTTTTCATCTATTAATGAGATTTTGGGTTTAACTTAAATTTCCATGAAGTAAACATTGACTAGGAGATAGGAATCTACCGCCTGCCTTTGTGGCCCAATATAATTAGTGATCATCAGTTGGCAGCAGTTCGTGCCAATATTTCCTCGTTCTCCGGCCGAGAAAGAAAGACATCTCCGCTACCCTGTACAACCAAAAAGCCGATATTTTGTCGATCGGACGTGCATGTTCGCTAAAATGGAGAGCGCTATGAGTCGAGACTGTGCGTGTGGCTTAATGGTTATAGATACGGTAATGGTTTCATGGTGGATTTTAAATTATTTCCATAGAATACAAATGTTTCGATTTTTAAAAGACGGGAATGGGTACTTTGTATTATATTAGATTATTTGAATTAGTATTCACATCTTTGATATTATTCTCACAAGGTTTCGGCCGATGAACCACCCGGATTTCTTCAAGCGCATTTTGTCAACCTGTCGAATCTTTACGTTGAATGAACTCTAAAATGTACGTATATAATGTTGCAGCTGTTTTGTTAGTATATTGCATAATCACGTTGACAGTCCGGTTTCGGTAATATCAACGAAATATTGCAACATTGAGTGTGGTCAGTACTAAAATGAGCGACCATTTGCGAATTCTAGGACTTGTATGTGTTCTCCACTTTTCTCAGTATAGTATCCAGTCGTCCTGGACTTTTCACTGCAACTGGAATTAAGTTGGGAATTGTATAACGGTTGCCCTTGAATTACAAGTTACCCTTACAGTGTGTACCTATTGTCTTTCGAGAATGAAGGGAAACGACGTTTAGCTAGTAAGAGATTATGCCATTGTCTTCAGTGAGCGACGTGTATGTGCTTCGGTATTACGTGATAGTCTCTCGTCCTGTGTGTTACTTGCTTAGATGCTTTTGGATACAAAGGGACTATGCAGAAGTATATTCTGCGAAGGTGCGTTGTCTCTGGAACAAAATAGAAGTAAAATACTGAAAGAAAATTGAAGTAAAATAGAAGTAAAATACTGCGTTTAGGTTTTTATACCACGCGCAAGATTTGGAAGTGAATAACTTCGTGACCTTATTTAAGCTTTTAACAACTATAGACCAGATAGGAGGAACAAAATTCTACTATATTAAAATGCCAATTGTAAGATTGCTACTAAGAAAAATACTACAATAAACAGTTAAAATGGAAAGGAAATAGCTATAAACACTTGCTATATATATTATTTATATATAATTAATGCATTTGCACGATGAAACAATACTGGAGATTTCGAAAAGAATATTTGAAAAGAGGAACGAAGTAGCTACTGACAGTTGCAAAAAAGAAATAATCGTACTTCCATAATCGAGATGATGACTAAGAAAAAAATGGAATGTAGCAAACGTAGACTCTGATGACAATGAGACGAAGCTATACACCGCATACAGAATGAAGTAACCCCACTAAAAATGTCAAAAAAGAGAAAAAGACTGAGTAGAGCAGGCTGTACACTCCACGTTGTTCAAAATAAATCATATAAACAAAAACTTATCCCATATTGTAAAGAAACACATCAAATCCCAAAGGATATTGAAAAAAAATCGATCAAAAGCATCTAAGACGGGAAAGGAGCCATGATTGTAATCAACCAGAAGGAAGCTGCCAGTAACATAATAAACTTTGCCGTCTCGTACAATCACAGTGTGAAGTTGGTCCAGATGAAAATATAAGAAAAAATCCTGAACTTGCCAGAGCGTTTAAGACATCTTTGAACCTGAAAACTCCTGCAGCACCGATATCAGTATAGACCATTGGGATCAGGCACGGAACAAAAAATCAAACATTAGAATCCAAGTAGACTACAATAGTGTAAATATCTAATAAAACACGAAAGATTGAGATAACCAACTACCTCAGCAAATAATCTACCAGCCAAAGATAAGTGAATAAAAATAACACACGAACTATAACGAAAGGCATCTCACAAGAAAACGGAATATGTGAAGATGAATACAAGAACGATAAATTTACATAAAAATTTCATTCTATGTAATCGGAAGCTAAACAGATAAAGGGGGCAAACGCAAAGTGCAAAAGAAGATTGCGAATAATGAGCTGAAACTAAGTAAGATATTCCTGACTTGACTTAATATGAAAACAGCCGAAATTTAAAGGAAAATCCTCGAATACGAAATCAACCCAGGTAAACTGTCATCATTAACCAGTAACTGGGATACTGTAATCAGATTAAAACAAAAGCTCAAACAACAACGCCACATGAAACAAGAAAACCAAAACCACAAAGTAGTATGACTCCTGACCTCCCCCTCAAATAAAAATATGGTAGCGTCCACATGGGATAATTTCTACACCGTGTGGAGGGTGTGCGAAGACTGAGGAAGGAGAGACCTAGTCGAATCTCCACGGAAAGAATGCGGAGATGACAATGACATTGAGGGGGGGGGGTTCTTGCATCCCAAACCTCAAGCAATTCCAATGGCTAATTCCAGCGAGAAATTAATGATAACCGATTGTTGAGATAACAATTGACTCGTGCTGATTACCTGATAATCTGATTAGCTGATGATGTGGAGAGCTCTGGAAATCTGGGAAGATTTGCTGTCACTCGAACTCCAGGAAACACCAAAGGTCATTTTCAGTGAACGATCGCTTGTGATAGCCTATGAACGAACTGCTAGTAAGGGAATAATAATAATAATAATAATAATAATAATAATAATAATAATAATAATAATAATAATAATAATAATAATAATAATAATAACAACAACAATAATAACAACAACAACAATAATAATAATCATAATAATAATAATAATAACAACAATAATAACAATAATAATAACAACAACAATAATAATAATAATAACAACAACAATAATAAGAACAACAACAATAATAATAATAATAATAATAATAATAATAACAACAACAATAATAACAACAACAACAATAATAATAATCATAATAATAATAATAACAATAATAACAATAATAATAACAACAACAATAATAATAATAATAATAACAACAACAATAATAACAACAACAATAATAATAATAATAATAATAATAACAATAATAATAATAATAATGATAATAATATATATATATAGAGAGAGAGAGACAAACAGAGAGAGAGAGAGAGAGAGAGGGAGAAAAAAGAGAGGGTGATACAGTGTTTTCCGGTCATAAAATAGGCTTAATATGATATTTGATTTTTTATTATAGCGTCAATTCTCTATCAATAATTATATTGTACTCCATTTATTATAGAGGTTTGAAAAGTTAACAAAAATATTGACTTCGATGCCATCAGCTAGAACCGCACCCAAAACATTCAATACTCCAACTTTAGCAGCTGAGTTGGTGTATTTTCCACTTGTCCTGGATAGGCCCCTAAAAAGGTTCTTCAATCTGCTAAATTTCAATTTGTCAACTAAGCTTCAACCCTTGTCCCATCGCCGTAGTGTCGCATTCCTATGCCTGTTTTACAAGTAATTGGATGGAATGTGCTTTGATGAACTCATCGCACTTCCATCCTCTTCGACATACATATTCCTGACAGACCTGCTTAACAGCAAAATAACACCCCTTCACTGTCCCTAAATGCCAGAAAGCGTTTTTCTCTATTACTTATTTCCCTGGAACAGCTAGATTTTTGAATTTTCTTCCGGGTTCCTTCTTCCTTTATTGTACTGATATGCAGAAGTTCAAATTTAATGTAAACCAATCTCTTGTTAATGTTTATTACGCAAGGGTCCATATAGTAGCCATTACATCTGTTAAGTTTGCAGGTTGAAACAAGTGACGTAGAAAGCAATACAAATGACGACTCAACAAAAAAAAAGTTGGACAAATAAGAATTGTATTAGGAAAAGGTATATTTACATGATATTTACATAATGGTGTCAAATAAGAGAGTCTTTGTTGGAGAAACATATCTGCTCTCGACGGGCTTCGGTGGCTTCTGGTGAACACATACTCAGACTAACTGAGTCTTCCTATTTATGTGTAATTACTATCCACATATGCAAATGAAAGTGTGCCACCACAGCAACATCCAAGTGACGATATACTTTATTTGGGGTGAATGTGAGTAAATAAAAAACAACAAAAACAGCATAGGTTGCATAACATTCAATGAGACAGTTTTTAACAAAATCAAGCCTATACAGGATGTTATTTTAGCCGTTAATAATAATTGACCGGGATCGAGTGATATATATTTCTATGACGTCAGAAAATATCGGGTAGTAGGGATTTGATACATAAACACCTGATCCTTATTGCTAACAAGCTGGCATAAAGAAATCGCTATGCTTTGTATTGCTTGATCCAAACATCTACAGCGACTATTTTGGTTTAGATGTCGGAGTATCTAAGTGCGGCTGATGCTGCCGATCATAATTTAAATGTGGTTACGTTGCGAAAAACAGCTCAACCAAAACGATTCGATCTCATATGACATGACAAATGATCATGGAAGAAAACGCATGAAATTGGACGTTTTTGTTTTTACAAATGATTGAGTTGCATGACTAACCTGATCCCAAAAAATGAATGGAAACGAGCGGCAACGACGTGACTCTCCTATTTTTGGTCAGAAAATGGAAGAATAATATTCACGCATTTATATATATATATATATATATATATATATATATATATATATATATATATATATATATATATATATATATATAAATATATATATATATAGCCAGTAGAGTTTAGTTTCCTAGAAGTACATCCAATGAAACAACATGTGTCTACCAAAATAGTGCTCAATGAGTGAACAGAGCAGGTATATTAATTATAGGAAAATGTATTTGGTTGAAATATCACTTTCGACGGTAATTCTTGGCCTGAAGACGTAATCCCCCAACGCGGGTGATTACAGAAACATGTATGCACATATGTAGCCATTAATGTTTGTATAAATAAAATTAATATATATATATATATATATATATATATATATATATATATATATATATACTAAGTTATAAAATACATATATCGATTAAGCTACGCTGAATATTCCGCGTTTCATCCACTCTAGGACTCTTCAGGCTTATGCGCAAATTCTGTGGTTGTTTGTCATTTTTACAATAGAAGATGCGCATATAAAAATGACAAACAATTTTATTTATGAAAGTAGGATAGGTTATGAAAAGAAGGGTTGTAAAAAGATAGCTTCGAATTTGGGGGCATCAAAACCAAAGCAAAATATGATGACAGTAAAAATAAAATAGATACATCCCATAATTTAATATACCATAATTGTTCACACTGAAACACTTATCACAATATTTTGTGAATCTATATCAAAAAACCTTGTTAAACTTTGTGACATATTTCCATTCTATGGAGGTCAGACGCGAACGAACACCCCATAATTTTATTATACCATATTTCTTCAAACTGAAACATAATTATCAAAGTATAGTTACGCAGATAGATATGAAAAGTCTTTATTAAAGTTTGTGCCTACTTCCATTCTATGGAGGCCAGGCGCGAACGCAGACCCTATAATCTTATTATACCATCCCTATTTAAGTTAAAACATACTTATCAAAGTAGTATTATGTACATCTATATCAAATACACTTGTAAACATTTTTTTTTAATTTTTTAATTTTATATTTCCATACTTTGGGGAGCAGGCTCGAACGCAGACCCCACAATTTTTATGAACCACGGTTCTGCCAGATCAAACATACCCATTCCTGTGTCCCGATACATCTTCTATCATTATATGTAATCAGTTTTTTTAAAATAGTCAACCATATAGAAGCCTATTTATGACCAGAAACACACCACACGCGCACGCACACACACCCACACACACACCCACACACAAACATTATCCTTTATATCATAGATATATAAGTTTGTTGGTTAAATTTTAAATTCTGAAAAAACAACATATAGACACATATATTCGGATTAAGAATTTATTGTTTTACAAAAGGAATATATAGAAGGGATTATGTTAATTTCCTTAATCCATGGATTTTCAATAATGGGTCATATCATCAGAAGAAATGAAATACGGTTAGAAAAAAGTTCAGCTGGACGCATTTCATTTCCTCTGATGATATGAGCAATTATTGGAAATCCATGGATTAAGGCCATTGATATAACCCCTTCTCTATATTCCTTTTGTAAAACAATGAATTCTTAAATCGAATATATGTGTCTATATGTTGTTTTTTTCAGAATTTAAAATTTAACCACCAAACTTATATATTGCTCTATTCTTAAATATTAGCTTTTATTTTTTTGCTAGGATCACCTTGAAAGTATTATTTATCAGGATTTTTCATCTGAATTCTATCAGTGTCTTATCTCGCTCATATATATATATATATATATATATATATATATATATATATATATTGCACACAACCTTCCTTTTTTATTTATGGGTACAAATATTCTTAAAATAATTCTAGCAGAAATTGAGCATTAATTATAGCAGATAATTGAGTGTTGTGGGGAGGGGGAGGATTGCAAAAAAAAAAAAACCCAACCAAACAAACAAACAAACGAAAAAAACAACTAAACACGTATCAGATATTAAGGTTGAAAATCCGAGTTTTGAATACGTTTTTTTTCCATTTTTTTGTGTTTTAAAGTGTATAATTTGTTGAATATGTTAATAATAATCATTATTTTTCAGATTAAAAAAAATGATATATTTTCATTATTTCTTACTTTTAAATCTTCGAAAAGTAAAATAATAATGTTCCTGTTGTGAGCACAATATAAATAATATATCATTAAATATGAAATGCTTTGGAGAATCAAAAGAAAAAAAAGAGCAAATCGATAAATAACGGCGCATTTTGATATAAATACGATGCTTTGTTTCGGAAATTTCTTGTTTATTCAACTTTGGGATCCCTACCGTGATACTAGATGCAGGAGTTGTTTTCAACACATACGACGCCTAGCATCTACAAAATGGTTACCCATCTGGTACTGTCCAATATCATCGTTACTTAAATTCAGGGGTTATGTAGGCAACAAATATATATATATATATATATATATATATATATATATATATATATATATATATATATATATATATATATATTTGCTTACTGTATTTTGGGGAAAGAGTTCCGAGAAAGTGCTCGATTACAAAGAAAAACTTTTTCGATATAAGAGCTAAATATTTATTTATCAAAGACAGAAAACAAGATGGCTGACGAGAGCCGAACATTATTTACGTGTTACCATTAACGGTTTCCCGTTGTGTTTGGGCTTGAAACCGACGGTACCAATGTTTTTCTGAACTTCTGTAAAACTGATAAATAAATAAATATATATATATATGTACACACGAGCAAACAGTTAATAAAACATGTTAAAACACTTTGAAAAAGAGTTAAAAACATATTTAATCTGAAAAGAAAACACTTGATAAGTGGATAGTCCTTAATCCGCGGAGTTTCGAAGAAATACTTTATTCTCATCAGAGGGTAGGAATTAGCAAAATGCGGGATCGGATTTTTCATACAAAAGTATTTGATGAAACTGCAAGTAAGTCAAAGATCTTACTTGATAACAAAAAATTGAAGCAGAGGGAATATGGTGGAGAAAAAGGTGATTACACGTGAATGAATAGTCTGGTGAAAGATA
The DNA here is from genome assembly GCF_053919585.1 of Euprymna scolopes. Taxonomy (NCBI): domain Eukaryota; kingdom Metazoa; phylum Mollusca; class Cephalopoda; order Sepiida; family Sepiolidae; genus Euprymna; species Euprymna scolopes. The sequence continues at coordinate 13,366,168 of NC_136495.1, read as the reverse complement.
AATAATCGAATGACGGTAAAGTTTAAAAATATTACTTCAAGAAAGTTAATTGAATTTCCATTTGCACAAGTAAATCCAAGGAAATCCCGTAATTGGAAGATGGTCCAAAATAATCCAAAGGCCGAAATGCATGGAGTAATTCACAAATATATACAAGGGAAAAGGGGGAAAATTCCAATAATATTAATAAAAGAAAAATAAGATATGCTTTTCACACTCTTTCTTCGTTCATTCTTTAATATTTATAATATACTTTAGTTTTACCATCTTGGATCATTTTGGTAAATTTAATTGTAATTTTTATTTTTATTATATATATATATATATATATATATATATATATATATATATATATTTATTTATATATACCCACTTATGAAAAAAGAATTAACCCTTAACTTAATCCTCAAATCAAACCTTAAAAATACACGGCTAAATATAGACCATTTAATCCCTTCTGTGCCGCCGTACTTAATTTTAAACTATCATTACGTATTATTAATTTCGCTATGCAAATCAATAGACTAATATAAAAAGTTGGAATTATTTGAAATTCAGGTACGTATTATTAAATATTATATATTTGCATATTCTTATAGCAAATCATCCTAAATCTTATTTAGACGAAAAATATTTTGTTCCAAAACTTTTAAAAAATTATTTGATGATTTAGCTATCGAGACAAAAGTGCCGGTGAATAGTGTGGTGTTGGAAATTTCATATTTAAAATTCTATTAAAAATAGTAGAAAAAATTCATTTTATGCACCTTTTCATATAAAAAAATTCAGGTTTTTATCTTTCTGGAAAAAAAGAAGTTACTCCAGAATAATAGATTTTAATAGATTTTAATTCGTTTTAAAAACAACTACTTATTTATTTTTCAATTTTATAGCAATGCCTAAGATAGAATAAATACATGACACTGTCATGTATCTAAAGCTTAATATGTCCTACTTTGTCAAACAATATCAAATTCTTGCTTCATCGTCGCTGTGTTTGTTTTACCAGTACTTCAACGAAATGTGGTCCGGCGTGAGACCAAACCGCTTTAAGGACTGCCAGCAACTTCTGTAAAAAAGTAATCAAGAACGCAAGAGAGCTGTATGCTGTCCGTTAAGTCCAATGTAGCTGAGCAGCGGCTTGGTTCACATCAGTTTTGGCAAATAGAAAACAGAATCCTGAACAGAAGCATGTGCTCTATCCCAACTATCATCAATGGACCTGAGGTAATGTCGTCAGCATCAGACAAAGCCAAACTCTTTGCCAAGAACTTTGCAGCTAATTCTACCCTTTGTGACTAAGGCCACAAATTCCCTATATTTCCTGCTATATCAGAAAACAACGCTATGTGATATATAAATATATGTAGGTAATGTTGCCAAGCTAATCAAACACCTGGATTTCAGTAAAGCAACCGGTCCTTAGGTATTCCAAGTATAGTACTCAGAAAACTTCAACCAGAAGTAGCGCCCATACTTACAAAACTGTTTAAACGTCCCCCTGGAAATTTTCATTAATATGCCCTGTATTTAAGAATTCATGTGATCGCTCATCTCCCTCTCAGTACAGCCCAGTAAGTCTCCTGTGCGTCATGAGTATGTTGCTTGAATCTGTGTTTAATAATGAAGTAATCAAACATCTCAGCAAAATAACCTTCTTAGTGACACGCAATATAGTTTCTTTCCTGTTAGATCTACAGCAGATTTGCTTGCAGTTATATTTAATAGGATTAGCGAATCTCTCGACGGAGTCTACCTTTCTGGGGGAATTGCTCTTGACATATTAAATGCCTTTGATAAATCAAAATCTTCAGCTACGGTATAGCTGGAAATGTCTTCTCAATTATTAAATGCTTTCGCTCTGATAGATTCAAAACAGTAGTGGTTGATGGGCAGAAATCAGAAGCTCACAGTATTAATACTGAAGTCCCTCAGGAGTACATCCTGGGCCCAACTGTCTTCCTGATCTACATTAATTATCTTCCAAATCACATCCTTACATTCTTCATTCGTAGACATTTATGCTAATGACACTACTATCAACGCTCTACATCATAAACGCTCTGATCCCCATCTGGCATCAATTGAAATGAATGGCTCTCGTCTTGGGGAGGCCTCCTGTTTAGACAAGCTTCTGGGCTTGACCTTTACTTCTGATCTGAAATGGAACGCATACATTAAATCCGTTGTCAAGGCCGCTGGAAAAATGGTAGTATCCTTCTATCGATCCAGTAAATATCTCACTCTTGATGCAATTCTCTATCTATATAAGAGCAAAGTACGTCCAAGAATGAAGTACTGTTGCCACATCTGGACAGGAGCTGCTAGAATGGACTTATCCTGCCTTGATAGAGTTCAAAATAGACTTTATAGCTTCGTAGGGGATGTCCTTTTCTCTACCCTGAAACCTCTTTCTTACAAAAGAAATGTTGCGAGTTTTTCTCTGCTTTATCGTTATTTTCATAGCAAATGCTCGACTGAGTTCCAATCTATCGTCTCCCCTCGCACAAACTTTCGCAATAAACACTCGTCTAGCAAAAAACACTATCAATAATTTCCCCCATCCTTTATTTGTGCACTCTTCAATCCTTATCCTCGACTGCCCTCTGGGCCTCGATAAGCGGTGATGCCCTTGAAAAAGAAAACATTTACCACCGTAACGTAAATATTTTTGACAAATCAGACAAGCAGCTAAATCGAAACCTTTTAGAATAGGGATTCCTTGATGTTTGAATGCTTTCTACACTCAGAGCTTTCTTTTCATCAAGTATTACATTATTTTTCCATAATACCGTACGTTCATTAACACTTATCCCTGAGATGGCTCTGGGCCTTAATGAATTGTAATTCATTTGTAAAAACCGTAACCCTTGGGCATGTAAATCACTATTGTTTTTTTTTTGTTGTTTTTTTTACATGGAGTTCACTTCTCAATGCCAATAGCCACTCAGGGATAAGAGTTATTGCGTGTACAGTAATCAAAGGTATAGTGTAGTAATAGTATTGGAGAATTGGTAAGGTGTCATTAGTTAGGGGGGCGGTTCATCAGGAATTTGTTTGTGTTGGACTTGAAGACATCCAGGTTGAAGTCGGGAGGGAAACAGGCAAGCGGAACAGAGTTCCACAGGCGTGCAGTTCTAAGAAAGAAGATTTGTTCATGGTATCTACGTTTTGATTTAGGCACAGATAGGGAGTGGGGAAAATTATTGACGGTGGTTTCAGCTATTCGGGTGTTTTTTGAAAAAGATTAGCGAGGGGGGGTCAGAGAATGGAGCTCAGACGAGCACCTGCCATGGAAATAAGGATAGAACAACGACAGGCTACCTACGTCTCTTCTGTGGGAAAGAGGTTGCAGGGTAGAGAAAAGGGCATCCGCCACCAAGCCACAGAGTCTATTTTGTACTCTGTCAAGGCAGGATAGGCTGTTTTTAGTAGCCCCCGCACAGATGTGGAAGCAGTACTCCATCTTTGGACGTACTTGGCTCTTATATAGATAGAGAATTGCATCAGTAGTGAGATATCTTCTGGAGCGGTAGAAGGATCCCACCATTTTCCCAGCGACCTTGGCCACAGACTTAATGTATGTGTTCCATTTAAGATAAGGGGTAAAGGTCAAACCCAGGAGCTTATCAAAGCCTCGGCCTCCCTTAGACGAGAGCCATCCATTTCAATTGATGCCAGATGGGGATCAGAGCGTTTATGATGTAGAGATAGGAGCTTGGTCTTAGATGCATTAAAGGTAACCAGTTACCTCTTTCCCCACTGTACCACGCGCTCAAGGTCAGAGGAGAGTGAATCAGAGAGAACATCATCATTTACAGCCTTTGATGTGTTGCCATAGATGGTCGTGTCATCAGCATAGATGTCATCGAAAGATTTTGGAAGACCATTGATGTAGATCAAGAAGAGAGTTGGGCCCAGTATGAACCCCTGAGGGACTCCAGCATTAATACTGTGGGCCTCTGATTTCTGCCCATCAACGACTATACCAACATTCAAAAATTAAAACATAATGTGAACAGGTACATTGCTGCAATTCTCTAAACTTAAGATATTTCCGTAATTATATATTTACAATATCCCTTTGCGTCTTGGTGGTACTCTGTTTAGTTAAGCGGGAACTTGAAGTAAAACTAAAACGCATTCATAAATTTACTGTTTAAAAGTTACTAGCTTTTTAAACAATATAATAAAAAAAAAACGCAAACGTTTCTGTTAAAAGCATATTACAACATAATTGTACAGGATGGCCCACTAAAAAGTAGCCCGATATCTCTAATCTTTAATCATTTCTTTTTTCAGATTAAGCGGTCTACTTTAAAGTAGCATGATATCTCTAGTCTTTTTCTTAACGAGCAACTGACTCCCCAAAACAAAATGCATTTTTTTTCAACAAGATGGCGCTACATGCCACACATGTCAAAGATCACTGACACGAGTTCATGATATGTTTACGGAAGAGAGAACAATAAGCAAAGGGTTATGGCCACCACGTTCCCCGGACATATCATCATGTGATTTTTATGTTTAAGGGGTTTTAAAACAAAAAGTTTATGCTAATAATATTCACAATCTAGACCAACTAAAGGAGGACATTACCAACGCTATCAGGAGAATCACAAGACTGCAAAACTTTGTTAAACGTGCCCAGATCTCCAAGCTGCAAAACATTGTTAAACGTGCCCAGAAATGCGTAGATGTCAACGGGGAGCAGTTCCAGTATATTTTATAACACTACAGATAAATTAATCAATGCTACAGTTAATTTAAACAATAAAAGAGGTTGCCCTCTTTTTCCCACTACATTTCCTGGCTACTTTTTAGTGGGCCGCCCTGTTTTCGGAATTTCTATGCCGTCAATCCCGGATGGTAGACAGAATAATTTAAAATGATTTGTCAAAGAAATTAATTTTATAGTGTATCTATAAATTTCGACCAATAATCTTCGTTGTTTCGAGTAAGAAACATTCGGTGCATGTTTATTTACACTAATCGTTACATTAACAAGAGAAATCGATAAAAATAAATTGAGAAACAATAAAATAACAGAATAAATAAGAAAAAGCAAGAGACAGGAAGACGGGCGAGGAGAGGATTACATGCATATGAGTTCACTGCAGTTCAATCCACTGTGAAAAATTTCCCCCACTCTTTATCTATGTCTAAATCAAAACGTGCATTCCATGAACAAAGCTTCTTTCTTAGAACTGCACGTCTGTGGAACTCTGTTCCGTCTGCCTGCTTCCCACCTGACTACAACTTGGATGTCTTCATCCAACGTTAACAAATTCCTAATGAGCCGCCCTCTTAAGTAAACCCTTCATCAAATCTCCACACTAACGTACTATACTTGCAATAACCCTTATCCCTGAGTGGCTTCCGGGCCTTGATAAGAGGTGACCACCGTGTAAAATAAAAAAGGTCGCCTTTAGACGCACACACGCACGTATGTATATATATACACAGATATTAAATGAGTAGTCTGTCTACTAAATCCACAATTAATTTATAATGAGAACTTTGTTACTATGTTGTTCGCATTTAAAAACAATGACAAAAAATGTAAACCGAAATTATTAATATTCATTATTGTACGTATTTTATTTTTATGTTTTGTGTCAACTCACAACAAAACAACGACAGCCTCTCGGATTTTCAATTTTTGAGAAAATTAATTTGTGAAAGTGTTACAGAACAGACATACAGAAACCTGCACTAAATACATTTACGTTTGACCGCAAATCTTAAAAATCCAGTCATCCTAACAGCTAATCAAGCTGTCATATGGGCCAAACACAACTTTTTTGTTTATTGCTATCCGGCTAGCCAGAAGCCACAATCAATTGTCATAACGACATTTTTTAGAGAAAGCATTGCTCATTTAATTGTCGTTCACTTATGAATGCTCTAATTATCTCGGCTTTGTCTGAGGACGGTAAAGACTAGTTTCACAGCAACGCTGTTAAAATGTTTCAAATTAAATCATATATATTTAGTTTCAAAATAAGTCATCCTATTTTTAAACACCAGAAAAGTTGTAGAGACGAGTAGTACCATTATAACGAGCGACGTTTTGTGATCGAAAATGGTGTCTTTGCATGGGCGTATGGGGCACACATTGTCACCCGCATTTCCGTCGTCATTCTGAAAACGAAGAATTTCCCTACTGTGCAACTAAATCGGCGTCCTAAATCTATAACAGAATTTTGATCGGTTCAATTATTTCTTCAAAGAGGAATTCAATGTCGCATTTCTGTTCTTCGCCACATCTATGACAGGGGATGATAACTTGGAGTTTTACACCGTCAATATCTGCAACAGAAAGATGGAACTTTCAGATAACGTGTGCATAAACCCAGTAATTATAATTCGATTTGCAATCCTCTCTTATAGTTCGGGTGTGATAAAAAGGGGGCATTATTTTTGGAACGCTTATCGTATTTGGATATTTAATATAATCAGTATAGTACAAAAACTCCTGATATTACCATCTTGATAAAATGTTATTAGCACACAAGATGTTGGTAATTATAAATTTTGCTTATCAGCACATAAATTGAGAATTAAATTTGAAATTATGGCGTGCTTTCTATTTTACAACTGTTCCTGTATCCTTATTCATTAAACCATGGAGTATACTTTTTTTACACAATCATTTCAAATTTAATTTTTAATTTATGTACTATTAAACAACATTTACAATTATCAACATCGATTTTGCTAATAACATTTTTCCTATGACATGAGACATTCATTGAAAATCTATGGATCAACAAAATAAAATAAAAACTATAAAAATGATTGTTACTTATTGGAAAACAATCGATTTTGTTGTAAATCTACATAATTTAATTCAGAATTTTCTTGGCTGTTACAGAGACGATTGCCCGGGTATAGTTGAACTTATATTATTATAATTAATGCATTTAAATTATTGCAGGTTTTAAAGCTTTTTATATTCACATCGTCGAAGTAACTGTTGATAATATAGTTATATATATATGCTAGCTGTCTCATAACGTAATTACTTGGTAGTATTTGCAGACGCATTTTTTAATTGATACATTTTTGTAATTAAAATGAAATCATGCCAGTATGTTTAATCTAACTAACAATGTTTTGTGTCTATTTTACCTTCTTTTTAACTGTAATGCCAATGGTTTCATATTTGCAATTGAATGCTGCGTTTGTTGAAGAGCCGAAGCTGCTACTGATAAATCTATTCATCGAAAGGGATTGGTCGTTGTCCAAAATGTTTTTGATGATCGATTACTGGCAGCTTTGTCTATTAAAGTGTGATTCCAATCTCCCGTTTTTCCATTCCTATCGATTTCACTTCGAAAGATGGGCCTTCAGATATTTTGGGGGAGAGAGTGTAATAATTAACTCGCAGAAACCGTTATATCATTTCGTTTCTTTTCTTTATGATATTACAAAAAAAAGTACAAACGTTTTGCGTTGTGACGAAATTACTTACCCTTCACCAAGTAAGCAGAAATGCAGTATGAAACTAAATAATTATCAGAAATACAGAAAATATATACTCAAATGCCACACACACACAAACGCGCGCACACACACACACACATATATATATGCATATATATATAAAAGGTGAACGTGTCTGTGTGTCTGTGTTTGTGCGTGTGTCTGTCTGTGTACATTTCTATACGAAATAACTCAATTTTTAGTCTATATAACTCGAAATTAAATATACAGGATACTGAGATTTGGGGAAATTGACGTGATCGGTTTTCGGCCAGAAATTTGGTAGTTAAAGGGTCAAAGCTCAACGATTTGACCTTTGAGAACTCTACCAAACTCCTTCGACAATTTCTGGTCTACGGACTTGAAATTTCAGATATAGGTTCCGTGACCATGGATCTAACTTAATAACTTGATGTTAGCCCCAAAAAGTAAATGTTAAGGGGTCATAATAGGAGTCAAAGTTTAAAAAATTGACCCCCCTTTTTTTTTTTGCTCAGCATATACCTACAAACACTCGGGCAACGCCGGGCCGAAATGCTAGTATATCTATAAAAGTGAACGTGTCTGTGTATCTGTGTGTCTGTGTGTTTGAGTGTGTATTTTCCTACGCAATAACTCTGTCAATTTTAAGTCTACAGAGTCGAAATTTGATATACAGGGTACTGAGATTTTGGGAAATCTAAGTGATCGGTTTTCGGCTAAAAATTTGGTAGTTAAGTGGTCAAAGCTCAACGATTTGACCTTTGAGAACTCTACCAAACTCCTCCGACAATTTTGGGTCTGCACACTTGAAATTTTAGATATAGGTTCCTTGGACATGGATCTAACTTGATTTGAGCCCAAAACAATAAATGTCATAATAGGGGTCAAAGTTAAAAAATTGACCGCTTTTTTTTTTTGCTCAACATACACCTCCAAACACTTGGGCTACGGCAGGCTGAAATGCTATTGTATATATATATATATATATATATATATATATATATATATATATATATATATATATATATATCTGTTTCGATTTTTATGTCCACTAACAACTGTTTTGGTATTGTCGTCTATATAGTCGGTAGTTGGTTACGTTTATCGTTTGATATAATTTGTCACTGCTTTTGAAATACCGAGGAGCACTCTAAAAAACAGTATTAAAGAGAGATCAATGGGCGATCAACGCCAATAAAATAGTAATAAATGCAAAGTACAGAAAGATAACTTAAATCAATTTATTATGAATAAACGGGACGCCTTCACAAATATTTGTTTATACAAGTTTACAAGATGGTCATGTTGTACCCGGATGAGAAGTAGCTACGTGGTAGATATTCTAGGAAGGAAAGTTGGATCATGGATGTTCCGGTTGGTTTTTGGTGCAAACAATGGAAGGAAAAGTCATGAGGTCATATCTATTTTTATTTACTGTTATTTTACCCGAAATAGGGCATTGTGCAACTGTACTATTTCGAGCAGAATTTGAAGTGATACTATGTAAGGAGTTGAGCAGCGAGATGTCTGTTCACATTACATTTGGACTTCTGCATGTCAGTACAGTCAGCGAATCTGGGACCCAAGAGGAAATTCCAAAATCTAGTAGTTCGAAGAGAGAAATAAAGCAGAAGACTATCCGGAATCTAGGGAGTGAAGAGGTGAAATTTTGCTACTCGTCTGGTTAGTCGGATATTTACGTCGAGGAGACACAGACGCTTTGAGTTCGTCAGAATATGTTTCATTAAAATACTTGACACATAGGCACAGATATGCCGTATTTCGGCGTAAGGAGAGTTTGGAGATAGTTTGATAGTGCAGGATCTATTAGGCTGACAACTCTTTTTTTACTCTTATATAAAAAAGTAAGTCTAGTGGCAGATGCACCAGCCCAGATGTGGCAAGAAAAACTCCAGTTGTGGGCGAATAGTGGTTTAATTCATTCTTGTGAGTGTTTCTTTTTCTGATTGAATGCCGAAAATTAGAACCAGTTGAACACATACTATAGATTTAACGATACAGTAAATAGAGAGTAGCAACATCTTTTATCTGTGAAAAACACTTTAAGGACGAGAGAATATCACCGACTACTTGACGACAAAGTTGGTTTTGTAATTTGTCCACTCAAGAAAATGGCTTTATTCTAGAGTGTTGACTTCTTAGAACAACAGATGATGTTTTGTCTGACTTCTGTGGAAGGAAACTAAATAATATGTTTGAGACTGCTAACGCACTTCGTGGTATTGGTGTCTCTGTCTTCAGTAGTAAATCACCTTTATTTTGTATCGCATGCGGTTCCTGTGCTGTATATTTTTTACATATACTATAGCTATTATTGTGTGCGATTGAGCACTTAGATGTGTATATCAACAAACACTTCTATCATGGGTAATGCTTGTGGTAAGTGTTTTTCTTGTGCAATGTGTATGGGAAAAAGAGTTCATTAACATTGAGTCGTCTTCTTTTCTCATTACCAAAATTTATCTTCCTTTGAAGGAAAGCCAACAACAATAGATTATATATTTTATATAACTTTATTTGTGCTTTGGAGTTTGAGACGGTTATATTATGGTAAGGTCGCGTTTAGACAAGCTCCAAACGCAGAGACAATATCTTCTGTGCTAATTTGTCTAACTCTCTCCTCTGACCCCAAACTCTAAACGAAAACGGTACATATCCTTTATAAACTACTGTAACATTATGCGTCGTTCACAGGTGTGACTGTCCAACGGTTCAAATAAACGTTAAAAGAACGGAAAACCAATGTGCGTTTGCCGACATGGAGTTTTCTGGTCGTCATTACAACTCTTCTTCTCCGCTAGTAGACGACTCCAGGGCCTACTAGTGTTACCAAACGGTATTCCTGAAAACAATAAAATATACCTCAGTCTGTTGGGTTTCTTTTTCTCCGTTATTGTTCATCTCAGGTCACAACGTCAACAGTTCCGAGGGGGATAAGGGAGTTTCTTGTTGTTGTCCAACCAACTCCCGTTTGTAATGTTCTGGAAAATCAAATGGTGGCGTACCTCGTTTGTTGGGCTGTCCATGACTTCTCAGTGTTATTCTACTGGCTGAGAATGGCTGCTAGCTCCGTCTTGATTGTTTAGGCATATTAACCAACACGCAACACAATTGTTAAATATAAGAAAATCTTAACTATTTACTTTTACAAGAAATATTCACAATATATTACAATTAAAAGAATTAACAACTCATAACAATCAACTTTAACCATTAAACTCATAAAAAGGGTCACTAACCTAAACTAAATGCTGAGAAAAAGGGGGTGCCCCTTTCCTTTCGGAGAGACAAAAATCTGCGTGTCACCCTATGTTTGCTGGCGACGAAAAGAGTTCTATCGAATTGCATTGCTGTCCCTCTTTTTCCGTATCCATCCGCGAGTGACTAAATTACCTCTCGCCTAAGAGGATAGTGACAACCTAGTATCGCTTTCGTCATATAGTGCCACACTACCTCATAACGTCATCAGTACACTTAACATTAAGATCACTTTGTGCCATCACTAAATCTTTTTTATTGTTTATGTTCTAACATTCCACGTCAGCATTTAGATTGAGGCAATTTTTATTTTGGTCCCAACACAGTGTTCCTTTTTTGGCAGAGCTGATTTCCCCCACATTAAAAACTGACGTTTTAAACAGAAGCATTTAAATAGAAATATGCAACATTAATTTGTCTTCTTCTCTCTTCTCTCATGGTAGAAGTCTTCTATTCTTTTTTAACGGCAGTCACATTAAATGCTATTAAAAAAGATAACATTTGTGATTTAACAATCTGATATAAGGCATATCACATTGGACCTGGCCTCTGACATTGGACCTGACCAGATGGGTATAAAAGGTAATGCATGTCAGAAGAGACTTCCTGTTAAACATGAATGAATACAAGCATCAAGTTGGCTTTAGCAAAATACGGGTCAGAGGGTGGTGGTGGTGTGTATGCAAAATCGCCGAGATATAATGCGTCCGCTCTTGTGCCGCGGTCGCTTCTTCTCTCGGTTATCTAGTTCCTATTTACAATACCTCCCCGCGGCACAGAGTTAGACACCAGGGTCGTTTTTTTTAATGTGGTGAAAAGGAACAAAAATAAAAACTGTCTCAGTCGTGAAGGATTTCTCCTCTACTGACAGAGAACAAGAAATTGAAGTGTAGATCGGAAGAACAGACACTACACTTAATTCTTGACCTGGTTGCCTAGTTATCTCGCTTTTTATTAGGAGAGATGACTTCAGAACATTCCTTGACGCCTTTTTTGTTTATTGTCTGAAGTGTCGGCCAGTACCACTGATAGCAAATCCCTGGGAATTGTACGTCCCCCATTTTTGACTTATCTGACGTCATTGCCGTATCTAGTATCGTCGGGTCCGGTTTCTATTGACGTCATCTTCGCAAGCTCAGATAGCCGATTGACCTCTTCAGAATTTCCTCAGACATTTCAAACTCCACCACCCTCTGTAACAATATAAAGGGTACTCCTTAGTAGTTAAAAGTGAATTATTATTGCTTAAAATGTAAAGTATAACTGTTTTGCAAATAGAAACAATATGTAAACACATTTATCGTAGTAACTTGCTTTCTAATGCAAATAAAAATAGTGTAAATGTCTCGCAAAATTGTATTAATATTTTTCTTTGTGCTGGTTATTTTTTTAAATGTTATCTAGGACAAAATTGCAACTGAGATGAAAGGTGTGACTGTGATTGAATGTTAGATTTATAGAAGGCATCTTACGTAGGTGACTTGATGAACATGATGCATTTTATCATCACATTTAAATTACTAACATTTCGTAGAGTCCTGGAAACGGGGAGCAGGAAAGGAATTCAAAAGTGAAGTCGCCTTAGGAGGGAATTTTCTGCTAGTCAGGTTTGGCGGGCCTATAGATGTTTAGAAATACGTATAGATGTTAAGAGATACGTATAGATGTTAAGAAATACATGTTGATGTTAAGAAATACATGTTAATGTTAAGAATGTTTACGCGCAGTACGTTCGTTTAAACACATTCAGTTCAAGTACTCGTAAAACAATTACCGGGATGAGATATTGCGGTGATGGGACAGGATCTGAAGCCTGGTAGACAATTAAAATAGATAAAAAGAAATTGACATACAGAACTATCTTGATATTTTGTGTGGCTTCTTTGGTTTGTTTTTCACAGGGACCTTACCTTATAGTTTTCCTGATGGAACTTTTATATTTCACGTTTAAAAGTTACATTACGAATCTATCGTTGGCATAAACATTGATTGACGATTGGCGATTGACCAATGCTCAACTCAGTAAATAAAGCAATTAGGACAAAGCCGCATTAATAGATAATTAGCAGCTTATAAAGACTTATAAAAATAATTTGATAATATCATAACGAGCCTCTCGGCAGATTCGTGACCCTAATCCGACACCCACTTGTGGGATTGAAAAGGCTAAAATAATCTATAACCTTATCCCCATATAAAGATTTTTATTATCCCCTTGCTTCTTGGGGGCACTAGGTCAATTTTTATTTCATAATTTCGTGATTCATTTTAGCTCTCTCTTTCTGCTAGCTCTCTCTCTCTCTCTATCTCTCTCTATCTATATCTGTCTATCATGACAATGCCAGCCGGCATGCTAGTATATATATATATAAATATATATATATATATATATATATACATATATATATATATATATATATATATATATATACTAGCATGCCGGCTGGCATTGTCCGGTCGTAAAGTACGCTTAAATAAATTTTGATTAATGCCATCCTATAAGATAATCGAACAAACTAATAGGGAATTAATTAGAATGAATGTTTAAAAGAATATGTAAATTATCTAGATCTTTTGCAGATGAATGCAATTCCACGACCCATATATAAAATGTTGTATTTTATTTTTAAATAAAAAGGAAAAAGTGTTTTTAATATGAGTATCAAGACAGTAATATATATATATATATATATATATATATATATATATATATATATATATATATATATATATATATAAACAGGGTGGAACGATAAATTTGTCCCTTTGAAGAAAACGACACTACAGTTTATTTTAAAACTTTCATTAAAAAATACATTAAGGACACTTGATTACGTAGTATAGCTGATATATTTTCAATGTAGCTGTCTTCAGCCTCAATTATCGCCTGTACACGGGTGCGGAACTGGGAGCATACCCTTTTCACAAGCGCATATAGTTGACCTCAGAATCCAGGGTTCCGTCTCTGGCAAGAGTACTACATAAATACACAAATGTGTCAACCACGGCAAGTCTCTGGCTGTTGACAAAAATATTTGGTTCCACATACAAACCACCGGGTTGAGGTGTGAACATGACCTTAGTCTTCCTAAGACTAATAGTAAGCCCAAAAGACCCGCAGGCCCCTGATAGATCCATTATACCCTGCTTATCTCTCTCATTATGTGCTACGAGATCGGCGTCGGCACATAAATCAATTCACAAACCAGGTGCTGAAAGGTCCTTGTAGAAGCATGAAGAGGACGAAGATCAAAGACCTTACCTGAGTTCTGAAACGCAAACAAACCAAGAGAAAACATTCCCTAAAGGCATAGGAACGCATAGTTGCAAAATAAATAGAAAAAAGTGTAGGTGCTGGGATATCACCCTGCTTCACACCATTGTCAACTGAAATGGATTCTGATAGGCATCCATTGACGTTCAGGCGAGATTTCATATTAGTGTGGGGCTCCCCGAGTAATCGTAGAAATTGAGGTGGGCATTCCAACTTCTCCAGAATCATCCATAGGGCATTTCTCCTCACTGTATCAAAAGCCTTGGTCAGATCAACAAAAACCTGATAAAGCGGAACACAGGGCTCAATACATTTCTCCTGTAACTGCCGCGCAGAGAAGATCATGTCCGTGGTTCCTCTGCCCGGACGAAAGCCACCCTGGCTTTCTAGAATGACGGATCGACAAATATACCTTAACAATCTATTGAGTAGAACTCTGGAAAATACCTTGCCAACTGCTTTCAACAAACTTATCCCACGACAACTTCCACAGTCGGTCCTGGACCCCTTTCCCTTGGGCAGTGGTATAAGAATTGCATCAACCCAATTCTGATGGACGGGAACACCCTTCCAGACATCAGTGGTAAGATCAAGAATTTTATGAACAAGCTTATCACCCCCATGTAAGAGGACTTCCACAGGAATACCATCAAGCCCTTGGGCCCTCCCCACATTTCCTTGATTGCATCTCTAATTTCATTCTCAGATGGGAACTCAGACATTTCATGGATAAGCATATGTTGTGATAAAAATTCATTGATGACGTCCTCATCAACATTAGAGGGGTTATCAAAGATATCAGAATAATTCTCAGTCTAACGAAGGAGAATCCTGTTAGGATCCTTTATAAGGGCAAATCCATCACTTGAGAGTAGGGGAGATGTAGATAGTTTTTGAGGACCCAAAGATTTTTTAAGCACATGGTACATGCGTTTGAGGTCTTTACGATCAAAATCCATCTGGATTTGGTTGGCGAGTTTAGCCCACCACTGATTCTTCATTTGGCAGAGTCGCTTTTGGAGAAGACCCTTGCTTGCTTTAAGTAACTGTTGGAGGGACTCTCGACCTCCATGAGAGGCAGACAACATTTTATGATTCAACTCATTTTCAGTACTTAAGAATTGAGTAAATTCAGAATCATTATATATACATGCATAGTTCTCACAATATAGTGATCCTCCAGAAATTGAGAGGGAGGCTAACAGGTACTACATCTAGGGTGACCTAGAACTATGCAAGGCAGAGTCTTACATCTCCCTGAGGTGTTAGGTATACCCGCATACCCGTAAATATATATATATAAATATATATATATATATATATACATACATATATATATATATATATATATATATATATATATATATATATATATATATATATATACTAGCATTTCAGCCCGGTGTATGTTGAGCAAAAAAAAAAAAAAAAAAAAGCGATATTTTTTTAAAAATTTGACTCCTATTACGATCCCTTAACATTTATTGTTTTGGGCTCAAATCATGTTAAGTTAGATCCCTGTCCAATGATCATATACCCAACATTTCCAGTATTTAGACCAAAAATTGTTGGAGGAGTTTGGTAGAGTTCTCATAGGTCAAATCGTTGAACTTTGACCCCTTAACAGCCAAATTTCTGGGCGAAAACGGATTACAAAAATTTTCCCAAAGCTCAGTGCCTTGTATATCAAATTTCGAGTCTGTAGACTTCAAATTGACATAGTTATTGCGTAGCGTAGGATACATAAACACATACATATATATATATAAATAAAAAATATATATAATTATTTACCTTTTAATTCTTCGCCTTTTAAAATCAGCAACTAACGTCAAAGCATTCATATGGATGTTTACTATATATTTTCAACTTATGAAATGATAAATTAAAAAAAAACGCTAATAGAATATTTTATATCGGTTAGTATACGTTTGATTGAGTCGCCAAATATGTTTTGATAGAATAGTTTGGTTTAACAGGGAGTGCTTTTTAAATGAATATTTGTGCGTTGAAATTCTATCTATTATTAGGCTAGATGTGGAACCAAAATATATTGCCTGTTGTTTATTGTAATTATTTTCCAGTAGATTAGGTGTTGGACTTTTATATGGTGAGTTGGTTTGTATTTGATTGGTAGATTGGTTAAAGTTGGTGTCATTATTTAATTGGGTAGTTGAGTTATGGTTGCTAATAAATTCATGTAGATTTGGGGGTTTTGATACTGTGAAGCTATAGACTACATTTTTTATTTTACATGAGCCTTGAGCCTTGTAGGGAACATTTATTTTTTCTTCTACAGTTACAGCCTGCTATATTTTGTATAATTGTATGTTGTAGTTTATTAATTTTTTTACTCTTAGAACTAATTATTTTTTGATGAAGGTTTGGCATAGATCTATGGAAGGCTTTAAAGTTTCTATCCAATATTTTAAAAAATTCTTTGGCTAAGTTTGTCTCAAGATTTTAGGAATATGGAGGGTTGAACAATAGGGTCTCCTTATGTCTTTTTTTACGTTTACGGGTTTTGGTTTGCTGTTTATTTGTATTAGTATCTAATACTTGTGGTTTGGTTTTATCTTTTCTTGCCTTTTGGTCATTTTTTTTAAAAACGTATACGGGAAGAAATTGCCATATTATAGGTTATTACGCTCTTAGTAGGTTTGTTTTCAATGCAGTTTATGTTTCTATCATTTTTATTTATGAATTTAATTTGCAAATTGTATCCTGAGTTTTTAAGGGCTTCATTGTAATATTTTTCATTTTTGTTAAAATTAGATTTGCTAGAAGACAGTCTAGAAATTCTTAAACAGATATTGGGAACTATTGATTTCAACATTGATTTAGGGTGGTTTGATTCATTATGGACATATAGTACAGATTGGTTAGGTTTATAATAGGGTTCAAAGATAGATTCTCAAGATTTAAGGTTATGTCTAAGCAATTAACAATTTTTTTATTAGGGTCGATTTTTATAGTAAGTCCATAATTTTTAAATAATTTATGTAGAGATTTAATTGCTTTTTCCTAATTATTATTTGTAGAGTTAGTTACGAAATGTGCATCATCTCTGTATAGTCCTCCTTCAAGTTTGAACTGTTTGTGGAGTATACAATAATTTTCACTTAAAAGGAAAAGGCCAACTAGATCAGTGACCTGAGCCGAGTCTGTCGAGCCCATTAAAATGTTGAAATAGAGAGGGGTATTTTCCTGGTCCAATACTTAATATCAAAGGTTATTAAAGACTTTCTAGCTGCAAGTATTACTTTAAGTTCGTCGTGAGTTATATTAGTTAGTTTTCGTGCTATTAATAGAGATTTATTTAGTAGGATCGGCGATATAGATTGATAATATGATTCAATATCAAAAGAAAGAAATTTAACGTTATTCTTATTTTGAATGTTAGAAAACCAGTCGATTACTTGGTTGGAAGATTGCCATAGTGGGTATTTTATTACAGATTTAATTTTGGGGATAATTCTATCTAATATGTTTTTACAAACTAGTCTTATATCTGATTTTGAGGGGCAAATGAGTCTAACAGTAGGGCTAATATTAAAGCTTTGTTTGTGGTCTTTTACAGTAAATCACGGGGTACCTGGTACTGTTATTTCCGTGTATTTATCTATTATAAGTTTAGTTAAAATGTTTTTTGTGTCAGTATTTATTCCATTTAGTGCTTTGACCTTAGTTGCTGATTTCAAAAGGCGAAGAATTAAAAGGTAAATAATTATATATATTTATATATATATGTATGTGTGCATGTATATATATGTATTTATATATATTTATGTATATATGTATGTATATGTGTGTATATGTATATATATGTGTGTATATATATGTGTGTGTGTGTGTCTATGAATCTTATTAGAAATATATTATAATAATATTATATTTAAACCAAATTCAGATTTATAATTTTATTCTATTTTATTTCTATCTTTAACCCATATAAATTTTCTTATCAAGTAAATCCATACCTTTATTTTAATTTTTTTCCATACATACATCTGCCAGATACACCTGCCTTACTTTTAATGCTAGTTTTATTAATGGTGTCTTTTACATATATTAAAAATCATTTCCAATTCTTTGCTGAGGAGGAAACTTTGTTTGATAAAAACACTATATGTAAAAATTATTTTCCGTGGCTTAATGTCTACCACAATAAAAACATTGTTTTCCGAAACGATCGTAGAAATTATTGATTTTGTTGTTGTTCCTTCTTGTGAAACGGATTTTTAATTTAATTCTAATTTGAATTTTAAATTATCAATCACATTACTGAATATATACATATGTATATATATATATATATATATATATATATATCCACATACATACTGTATCGCTGTTTCAAAGCTCATCAGTGGGGCTAGACAGGCAACTGCTTCAAGTCAGGATCGAAACCCAACCGCCTAAATGAGAGTTAATGCTTCTCAATATTGCGCAATACAGGTGATGCTGCGTGGGTAATGAATTAACGATGTTTTGACATCGTCCGAATTCCCCCGCTTAATACGCTAATGACAGTTTCTATATCACTTCCCGATATGCTCAACCCAATATATATATATATATATATATATATATATATATATATATATATATATATATAAATTGAAATATTTTAATAGCAAAGAATAATCGGAATATGAGTCTTATCTGAGCATGACTCTAGCCAGATAAACTGTTTTCTAGAATGTATGAGATTCTTATAACAATACTGACCAACATTCGACAGATGAAAATGTGTATCCGGAATAAAATATGCATTTTGTAGAAAGAAAATGTTCATGATAAAAATCGTTTATTCGACTAACTTTACTTTATTATATAGACAGAATACAAAAATATAGATAAAATATAAAATATAGATAAAAGTAGGCACGTATCAGCGTGATTTTATTTTATCATATAGAACATGGAATCCGGGTATTTTTAATTCACTGATACATAGATTTCACAATTCCATTTAACTACAAGCTATATTATATTACACGAATATATTGCACATTTGTATTAAAACATTCCTGTGTGAATATAAACACAAAATAAAAAGTAAAAAATGACCATCCCTGTACATACAGTACGTAGGTCGTGAAGAGGCACACGCCGTCGATGCTGAATAAACAAACGCACACACACACACACACACACACACACACACACACACACACACACACACACACACACACACACACACACACAAGGATCAAAGCAACAAAAAAAAAATCAAGGATCCTCTTTAATGCCAAAAGGGAAGATGCATTAATTTTGCCGGAAGCAAGGTAAACTGCTATGCGTCGAAAAGACCTATTAATCCGAGGCAGGTGTTAGCGATCACGTCATGCTGACCGCTGAAATATCTCGGGTCAACGTCAGGTCAGCCCTTTTTTAAGCCGAGTTAAGCTGGGATCAGCCACACGTATATCTGTCGAAACAAAAAAAAATGATTAAATATAGAATTAATAAAATATACAAAAATGATAATCATGCATGTATATTTGCACACACACATGTATATGTCTGTTGATCTATGTATTTTTATATTTTTTTACATATATATGTACACCAATATATATAGAGAGAGAAAGAGAGAGAGAGAGAGAGAGAGAAGAGCGAGATAAAGAGATAAAAAGTGAGAAAGGCACAACATGTTCACGTACTAAGAAACACACATACACACACATATATACCAATCTCTCTTTCTCCGTATATATATATATATATATATATGCGTGTGTGTGTGTGTATATGTGTGTGTGTGTTTTTGCGTGTGTGTATTATTGTTGTATAGACTGGTTTTCTAAATGTAAATCCAATGATCCTGCGTGGTTAATAAAGAGTGCTCAATGGAGGACAGAGCATGTATATAAATTAACAGACACACGCACACACATATATATGTATACATGCATATATATACATATATACACTTACATTCATATATATATTTATGTATACGTGTATATATATATATATATATATATATAAACAACGAGATATTATAATAAGGCTGACTGGGAAGCCATCAGGGAACTAATTAGAGATGCTCCATGGAAAAATATTTCTCTCTCCCTGCTGAACAATGTGCAAACGAGACCACTGACTGGTTCAAAACTGCAATCGAAGCGCATGTTCCCATGCGGAAATTTTATAGTAAGCCACACTCTCCCCAATGGTTTACGTCGACTTGTGCAACCGCCATTACTCAAAAGCAGCATGCATACCGTAGGTTTAACCGACATAAGTCCAGTTCAAACAGACTGAAGTATATAGAAGCTAGAAATAACGTTAAGAAAGAAATAGCGACAGCTAAGAGAGAATTTACGGAAACCACTAAAAAGCGCATCGAAGCACAAAAACTAGGAACTCGAGACTTCTGGAAAATCTACAACAGTGTAGTAAATAATGGGCAATCAACAATTCCCCCACTAACCAACAATCACGAGGTTGTCTCCTCAGCAACCGACAAGGCTAACATGCTTGCCAGTCGGTTTGCCTCAAACTCCACACTGGACCCTTCCAACCACCCCCTACCTGACTTTCCTATGCGGACAGACGCCACACTAGACGATCTGAAAACCACCCCTGCTCAAGTGCATGCTATCATAAAAAACCTTGACACCTCAAAAGCATGTGGACCCGATCTTATCCCAGCTGTGCTATTAAAAAAGTGCTCAGCCGAAGTAGCTCCAGTTCTCTCCAAACTCTACAACAAATGTCTTAATGAAGCTTGCTTTCCGGGCTGTTGGAAAACTGCTTCTGTTGTACCAGTATTCAAGAATTCTGGCGAAAGGACAGACCCATCAAATTATCGCCCCATTAGCCTCCTCCCACTTTTTGCCAAAATATTTGAGACCATAATTAACCATGCTCTAGTCCATCATGTTACAGATGCTAAACTACTGACTGACAAACAATATAGATTTAGACAAGCCCGTTCCACAGCAGACATCCTCACTGTGATCTCTGAACGTATATACCATTCACTGGACAAAGCGGGGGAAGGCAGAGCGGTAGCTCTAGATATATCTAAGGCTTTTGACAGGGTATGGCATGAGGGTCTCCTCAGTAAAATCAGATCATACGGTATCACTGGTAGAATACTTAACATAATTAAATCCTTCTTAGATAAGAGAAAAATCCAGGTAGTCCTCGACGGTCGCACATCTAAACAATATGATATAAATGCGGGAGTGCCCCAGGGTTCTATCCTTGGACCTCTATTGTTCCTGATATTCATAAATGACCTCCCCGACAACATTGCCTCTGAGATGGGTATATATGCTGATGACACTACACTCTATGGCAGACACGACAGGAAGACGAATGAACACATTTCTAAAGAAATGGCAGAAACACTAGAGGAAGACCTCCAATCTGTAGTGGAATGGGGACAAAAGTGGTTGGTCGCGTTCAATGCTGCCAAGACAAAACTAGTTTCATTCAATAATTACAAGAAACCCTCTCTACCACCCATAGCAATGGCCAACGACTCTTTACCTGAGAGTCCATCTTTCAAACTCCTTGGCCTAACGTTCACAGGAAACATGAGTTGGAACAATTACATTGAAGGCATTGCCAGGGCCGCTGCAAGAAAGGTAGGCTCTCTCTACCGTGCTAGAAAACTACTAACACCCGAAAGTATCCTGTACCTCTATAAGGCCACCATTCGCCCATGTATGGAGTATTGCTGCCACATCTGGGCTGGTGTATCTGCTACTAGTCTCTCGCTCCTTGACAAGGTTCAAAAGAGAGTCGCAAACCTGATAGGCCCTGAACTGGCATCTAAGCTACAGCCTCTGTCCCATCGACGAAATGTTTCATCCCTCTGCCTTTTCTACAAGTATTTTAGTGGTGAATGCTCTGACGAACTGCAATCACTTGTGCCCCCACGACGCGAGCACCCTCGACAAACCCGACAGGCTACTAGATTCCACCCCCACACTGTAGAGGTCCCTAGATGTAAAAGATCTTTTTACTCCAATAGTTTCTTCCCCAGAACCGCAAGACTCTGGAATTCCATTCCAGGTCCCTGCTTCCCCAACAGTACTGACGTGCAGAAGTTCAAGTGTAACGCGAACCGACACCTTGCTGCCCAAATCCCTACATAGTACCCCAGTAGTTGTTGCCCCTGATAGTAGCCCCCTACACCAAAGTGGCAATTTGCATTGTTTGGGGTGAAAATGTAAAAAAAAAAAAAAAAAAATGTCCATAGGACCAACCACACACACACACACACGCACACACACACACACACACACACACATATATATATATATATATATATATATATATATAGTCGTACAAACACATATACACAAACACCTCATAATTTTGTATGTCCGTTTGCATGAAGAACGGTCTCTACGGAACTACTTATTATCTCTTCAGACTTGAGATTGGAATCATGGGAAACTGCAGCTGTGAGACAAATTATATTTTGTTTTAGCTAAAAATAATAGAGGCTAAGGGGGCAAAATTGCAAAAACATGAGACTTTGCAGGAGTAAGTCGACTGAACCTATTGTTTCTACGCAAATATACGTACACGTATTGGCACTTTTATAATAACTATGAAATCCGCATAAATTAGGATATCATATTTAAACGTATTTATTATTGGGCCACACCGGACAGACAATACTATTCATTGGTTATCATATAATAATAAATAGAGATTAAGTTTCATGAAAATAACTACGAAACTTGCATAAATATTAATACAACAATTAAACGTCTTTTACGTCTGGCAACGTTGGGCGGCTTGCTAGCATATATATATATATATATATATATATATATATATATATATATATTAGTGTTGGGACGATTGATCGGAATCGGAATAGGGAATCAGAAAAATCGGAACTTCTGGGGGTATCGGAATTGAAACGAGCGTGGTTTTTATGACTTTTAACAATACTATATATTAATAAAATAGCGTGTGTGCTATTTATTTTGTGTGTCACGATTATATCCGAGTGACTATCGTTGTTTAATTATGAATTCCTATTTCTTATAATAAATAATTTTACCAAGTATTCTTCATAACTCTATATCTATGCCTAAATCAAAACGTAGATCACATGAACAAAGCTTCTTTCTTAGAACTGCACGCCTGTGGAACTCTGTTCCCTCTGCCTGCGTCCCACCTGACTACAACCTGGATGTCTTCAAGTCCAACGTAAACAAATTCCTGATGAACCGCTCCCTAAGTAGACACTTTAGCGTACTGTACTTACAATAACCCTTATCTGAGTGGCTTCCGGGCCTTGATAAGTGGTGACCACCTTGAAAAAAAAGTTTCGGTTTTGGTTTCGGTTTCGATTATAGCTGATGGCACTAAAATCATTTATTTTCATATAAATAATTTTACCAAGAGTTCTTTATAAGTTTTGGTTTCGATTTCGATTATAGCTGATGGAACTCAAGTCATTTATTTTTTTTAAATAAAAACTTTTTATCAAGAATTTTCATAAATTTTGGTTTCGGTTTCGTGTATAGCTGAAGGAACTCAAGCTGAATCACCAAAGTCATATGGATATATTTTTTTATTTTTGAAATCGCACTGTATAATAAATAAAAATCGCTAAAACATTAACTCTGTAATAATATATACGAAATTTGCAAGAATTAAAATATCCTATTTAAGCGTACGTTACCACCTGGCTAAGCCGGGCGCCCTTGCTAGCTTGGGTAAATACTTTTTGCAGTTACAATAATACCAGAGCATCTCTATTTACGCCATGAATATCAACATCGATATATTTCATATGAATGAGTCCCTAGGAATTTCCACATGTCCTGATAGTTTTTCTTATTTGCGTCTCGTTTTTGTTTAGCTTTGATTTGTTTTTTTCTACAGCAAATCAATTTAATAACCCATCAAATTTATATAATTAAGATAAAATTTATACATTCATAGAAGGAAGGCAAATAATAGTTAACGAAGCCCAACACCCTCTACATGTTAAAAATGGTTTTCCAAATAGTAACATTATTATTAAGAAATGTGTTTGTAACAATGGGAAGAGGGCATTGCTAATATGTTGTCCTTACACCGTTTTCTCATTTTATCTACCAATCGTCGACTATTTTAAACGGTTTATGAAAACTTTCAAGTGGCATGTTGTATACTAATGACGAACTGATACAATTTGGCTTTATTTAAAATAAAAAAAATAAACATTGTCATTCAATTTGCCATACGTTATAAGGAAAACATTTGGTAAAAATAAAACGCGGAAATTATCCGCGAATTTATGCAATAATATGAAAATTTACGGAAAAAAGACTCTAATTAAATATTTATAACTATTAAAAGAATTGGAATCGAATCGGAATATATATATATATATATATATATATATATATATATATATTATATAATATAATATAATTTTATATATTATATTATATTTTATTATACTTAATTTTTTTAAAAATATTTAAAAAAATATTTTTATATAACAGATACCCGGCGTCACCCGTCGCCTCACAAAAAAGTTTTAAATTACAGCAGCAACTAAGAGAACAAATAGAGAAAATAGTGTTGTGTTTGAGCACAGTGACTATACTTAAGATATTGAGCACTTGTTGAGTTTTTATTATTTGCCTTTCGTTTCGGAGACAATTTTTGTGTTCACATTTGTTTGCAACTGCTTTAATGCTGCAAATAAGTGTTTTGACATATAGATCCGCCACTCAGTAGTTGGTAGTCGACCAAAAGCATTATGTAAGAATGCATCGACCATAATATGCAGGAGGGGGTAATAAACATTTACTTTTTTATGAGGAGAAGTAAACTCAAATGAAAAACTACACGACTTAATAAAATTGATGCATAGATTTAAGTCACACAAAAAAAACTCCAACAACACACGTTACTATTTCGCATACACTTATCTCTTATCTGGTTGGATCCTTGACTGGACCAATGTTTCTCCGTCTCTCTCTCCCTCTCTCTCTCTCTCTCTCTCTATCTCTCTCCAGATTTTCCTGTCATCTATCAGCTACCTCATATCTTAAGGTTACAGTTGGCATCATGTACAATTTGCTAGACGTACGTGGATCTAGGTCATCCTATGCTCGTGTGCACGTGCCGTGGAATCACCAGCAATATATTTCTCACCATCTTTTGCTTGCTTCTTAGGCAGTGACTGGAAAATCGTAGACGTCACTTCCTGATCGTAGTAGATATGACAGGTAAGTTGCCATAAAGTAGCTGCTTTGTGAGATAGTCTTGCCAAGATATATTTAACACTGTTCGTTGCATACGGTAGAACGTGCACTCTAGCTTTCTTTCCAATCTTTTGCTAAGTCTCCAGACTGTCTCATTTCAGACCCAAATTGTGGAAGGATGAGAATGTAATCCCCGGTATTAATGTAGGCCCCCTTGTAAACGAAACTCACACAGGTGATATTATCCGAGCTATTGAAAGATTCAATGTGACTCGAAATCAGATCGCATACAAATTTGTCACTACGTTGTCTTTAAAGTGGAAACTACATTTAATCATAATACCGCCATTTGTTTTTTTTTTGTTGTTTTTTTTTACTTACCCAATTTAGTTGGAAGATGACTTATAAAATTTGCGGGTGGGAGCAAGCGGGTGATTTCTTTTTATTTCTTTAATACTAACATCGGGGATGTTTATTTCATCATGAACCGTAATCTTCAGAAGATTTTATTCAACAATAATAGACGTTTTTTTATGTTTTAACATATTTTATAGTGTTAAAAGCAATAAAAATAAAAATGAAACGGACGACCTAAACTCGGATCTGACGTTAAAACTTAGAATCTTCAGTTCATCATGCAATTCAGCGAGCTAATTGGAACAGTCATGTAAAGACGATGCAAATTAATATATTTAAAGAATGGACCGTTTAAAACATCTACGCATGCGCAGACGATAAATGCGTCGATAAAGATACCGTTACACTTGATCCGCTATCAGATTTTGAGGCATTTCTTCACCAAAGGTATTAACTATTTCTTCTAAATTTTTGATATTACTAACAGAGCCTAGCATTGCTCTTCCCCCTTTTGTCACAGGGAGGATTCAGTTTGAAAATTTGGAAAAGACAGACGGACACAAACAAACAGAGTGAGTTTATAAATTATTAGATTATTAGATTAGATATAACCTGAAAAAGAAAACAATTTGCAGAATGTTAAAAGTTAAACCTAATTTAAAAGAAAAAAATGTATAACAAAATCATTGATGTATGTATCTGACACATAACCAAAATGTCATATTCAAAAAACCAAGTATATTTTTTAACTAAGAAAATAACATTTTATAAGCAAGTAAGAATGATGCGCCTTCATTCAGTATAGGTACGAAATAATGAGAGACAACTCAATTCAAGCTACTGAAATAAAAATAAGATTTGTAATGGCAACTAGTTACTAGGAAATTTTCTAAAAATAGTAAAAAAAATGAATTTCTATTTAAAAAAATCCTTGATCAATGTATGTAACTTTCGGAATATAACATTTTCGTTCCGTGACGCATACATATGTCATTTAGATGTTTCTGTATGTGTGTGTGTGTGTGTGTGTGTGTGTGTGTGTGTGTGTGTGTGTCTGTGTGTCTGTGTGTGTGTGTATTATCTTCACAACACTAATATTATTCGAATTCTCGAAGACACCTATTAAAAACCTAGAAATACTTATTTTTCTGAATTTGTTCACTGTCAATAATTTGCGTGACTAAATTAGGATTCAAATTAAATGTATATTGAAAATAAACAAGTATTTTTTGTAAAGAATTTCAAATCCAAATGAACCGAACGAATCGAGTTGTTTTTAATTTTATTATTTTTTCAAAACAAATGACAAAATATATTAATAATTGTATACTATCGGATTAATTTCTATTTTCCTCATATAGATTATTTAGTAACAATATTTTCATTATTAGATTGTAAAAACTAAGTTTTATTTACACTTTTATTTTGTTTTAGCTGCACGAACCAACATTGCTTTCCCCAAATGTGAACCGCTGTATAAAAAAAATGATTAAAAAAAATAATAATATGACTTAAGAGCTATGAGGTTCAATAGAAACTACAACCGAAAAGAAAATTCAAAGCGTTTCTGCGAGATATGTTACTGGATGTGTCACCGTCAGTCGGATAATAAATAGCGGAAAATAAACATCAATGAAAGTAACTTTAACATATTAATTTTTGTGCATGCGTAAGAGACGGATTTAAATGGACTTATAGTTAACACGTTCTGAGTGCTTCATTTGGAGTTCTGATGTTGAAATATTGATTGATCCGCGTCGACTCCTTACTATGTTGATATAGATATATTTTATTCATAAGCTCTGCCTAGAAAATTTTGCAAAAACAATATTGGTAATTATTTCATGCTAAAAATATACTTTGACTTAATTCTTCAATTTTATATATATATATATATATATATATATATATATATATATATATATATATATATATATATATATAATTACAGTTAAATTTACCAAAAATATCCAAGATGGTAAAATTAAAGTATATCATAAATATTAAAGAATTAATATTTATAAAATTATCTCAGCCAGATGTAAAAGCTCGATAAAACCAAAAAGGAAATAGAGCTTATAATATGAGCAAAAAGTTTATAAAATATGTTAAAAAACACTTTTAAACTTGATAAGTGGATAGTCCTTAATCCGCGGAGTTTCGAAGAAATACTTTCCTTCTCATCAGAGGGTAGGAATTAGCAAAATGCGGGATCGGATTTTGCATGCAGAAGTATTTGATGAAACAACAAGTAAGTCAAAGATCTTACTTGATAACAAAAAAAGTGAAGCAGAGGGAATATGGTGAAGAAAAAGGTGATTACACATGAATGGATAGTCTGGTGGAATATAAATCTCTAATGACGGTAAAATCCAAATGTAAAACTTCAAGAAAGTTTTAAAAAAATTCAATTTGTACAAGTAAAATCCAAGGAAATCCCATGATTGGAAGAAGATGGTCCATAATAATCCAAAGGCAGAAATCCATGGAATAATTAACAAAAATGTGTACAAGGAAAAAAGAAAAGATTCCAAGAATATTAATAAAAGAAAAATACGATATGCTTTTCACTCTACTTCCGAGACATAAATATAAAAAGATCAGGGAAGAGAAGAGAAAAAAAGTGATGATAAAGTAAAATATAAAATAAAATAAAACAAAATAAATGGAAACAAAAGTCAAAATGACCTAGACAGGAAATGTTAAAGGCGCGAAAAAATATATAAGCCAAAATAATATAGGTCAACTGAAATGTACAGGTCATCACTTAAAAAATGTCAGCAAGAGTTATTAGACGACACTAAATAGAAAATAAATAAATTAATTAATAAATAAATAGAAAATAAATAATAAATAAAGAATAAATAAATAAATAAAAATAAAAAATAAAATATGAAAAAAAATAAATAATAAAAAAATAAAATAAAAATTATTCAAGGGGAGAGGATGGCCGGTATCTTCAAATTCAGGAAAAAGCAAGAAAAACATCCAGTGTTTCCTTTTCAGATTAAATATGTTTTAACTCATTTCAAAGTGTTTTTAATATATTTTATTAACTGTTTGCTCATATATATATATATATATATATATATATATATATATATATATATATATATATATATATATATATATATATATATATAAACGACTATATGTCTTTCTGTGTCAATATTTTCAAACTTTATCTCCTCCGAAACTAAAAGTCGAAAACTAGCGCTAGGGGACTCAAATGAATGGATTTTTTACTGACTGTTTTTTTTATAGGTAATTAACTAGCTAAAATCGTTTTAAAGGGGTTAAAAATGGGTAAAATTTTTAAATAATCTTATAACATTTTGTACATTAATCTTTAATTATTAATTTTTAATTTTTATCCGGTTTATTTGCGTATTAACTAATATCAAATATATTATAATAAAATAAAATATACAAATATTACATTTTAATTCAATAATTGTATACAAATCTAAAATTTAAATTGAATGTTTATATACAAATATTATATACTTATTAAATAATTATATAAATTAATTTAGTCCTAATACATAAATATACATAAAAAAGTTGCTGCAAATTATTAAATACAAATAATTTATTATAATTAAAAATGGATGCATATACAAATATTATATGATGATGAAATTGTTACATGCAAATACTATAATTATTTACATATATAATAAATAATAAAATAATGTTTATACACTTGTTATATTGTAATCAAATTATTGTAAACCAAAATTATATTTTAATAAAAAAAATTAAAAACAAATATTATCTCGTAATTTATAAATGATATGTAAATATGATATTGTAATTAAATAATTATATACAAATATTGAATTGTCATAAATTAATTATATGAAAATATTATATTTTAATTAACTGAGTATATAAAACTCACATACAAATAAAGTATTGTGATTAAATAATTATATACGCATATTATATTGTAATTAAATTATTATATATTTATATTATGTCGTAATTAAATGCTTATATACAAATATATATTAAATATTACATAGTAATTGTCTGTATTTTTGAGATGAGGTATTTTCAGTTATTGAGATTGTCGGACTGACTTCCTCATTTTGGTTGTTATAGTCACAGCGTTTCGGCCGTTTTGCACTCCGGCCTTCATCAGGTGTTTTGTATCGAACTGGGGAACCGTTTGTTAGGAGTCTCGAACCCAACTCGCATCTTCGTTGTTATAGTCACAACGTTCGGTTCGAGACTCATAACAAATGGTTCCCCAGTTCGATACAAAGCACCTGATGAAGGCCGGAGGACAAAAACGGCTTAAACGTTGTGACTATAAAAACCAAGTTGAGGAAGTCAGTCCGAAAATCTCAATAAATAAATATTACATTTTAGTTAAATAGGTGTATACAAATGGCTCTACAAAATAATTAGAATATAGCGATGCCGTCCCCTTAGAACGTTTACAATATAATTAACAAGAACATTTAAATAGTTACATAAAAGCATTGCTTTCTTTACTAATGGGTTTCTATAAAGAAATCCTACATATTTTAGCATAGTTAGCTCATTTAATTTCAGATTTTCCCTTGCATAGTCTCTCACGAGTTTTTTAAACTTAAAATATCATGATTAATTTTTTAAATTCTTTTCATAAATTCAAAAAACCTAATTTGTGTTTCGCAATTGTATCATTAATAATGTTTTGAATTTATTTTAAAGTATATTTACGATATTTTATTTAACAAATATAAACAAAATGCGATATTACTAAAAATAACGATTATTAATACATAATATATTACAACTGTTTTCATATTTTTAAATATGTCACGTATTCTACAACAAATTTAATATATAAAGTATACATTAAAATAATGGCAGATTTTACACAGAGTATAAGGAAACTTTGAAGCGAGCTAAAATATAATGGGTTGCTATTATTGTGATAAACACTTTAGCAGCCATGACGAAGTGACAAGTTTCTATTTACTTAATGTATCCTATTAATAAAGCATTTTTTTCTTGACTGAAATAATTCCACGCCATATTTTTCACCCATCACCGGGTAAATATATGTTAGTGCATATCTCCCGACAAAATGTCTTTGCAGTCTTTTACAAAGAAAGCAACGAGGTATTTAGACGCCATTTTCTTTTGCCTTATTTTTTCCTCTGATACTGAAAAAATATCGAGCAAATATTCACACCGTTATTCACGAAAATAATATTTTATTTAATAGTATACACAGATACAGAGGGGTTGATTAACTCGCTGAACACGCGCGCGCCATTTTGAATACGACTAACATCGACGTTTTTCTATACTACGCATGCGCGTGCCCAGCGTTGAATGGACGATCTTTTTGCTGTTTGTAAACGTGAATTCGTCTTTTCAAATTCTTCTGTATACCATACATTGAAACATTTATGCGCCTTTTAAAAGGTTTGTAATGTGTAACACATATCATACCTCTTAATGGTGACCTGTTTTTTTTTCCTCTGTTTTTGTTGCTTAGAAAAAAAAAGCTGATACCTGTGCGTTGAGCGTACACATTGAAACATTGATAGATTTCGATGCCAAAAAGAATTTACTTCCGCAATTCTGCGCCTGTAGAAACGAGCAACGGGCAAACACTTAGATGCTTGTTGATTGAAATAAAATAGTTTAATTTTGGTTTATATCTTAATAGTTTTTTTTAATTAAACCACGAACATTTTAATGGAAATAAATAATTACTTATATGTGACTGTAAACTATTTAATGTTCTAGTCTGACACATAAAAATAGACAATCAAACATAAACAAGATATTAAAGGAAATAGCACCCCAAATATTATTACAACCGAATGATATATATATATTAATAAGGAATTCACTCAATGGTCTGTGTATATTGTGTACATATTAGGGTATGAGTTTTTTCTTTATTTGGGGGTCACCATTATCAAGGCCCAGGAGCCACCCGGGGATAAGGGTTATTGTGTGTACACTAATCAGTGGGATAGTATCGTAGTAATAGTTGGTATTGGGGATTTGATAAAGTGTCATTACTTAAGGGGGCGGTTCATCATGAATTTGTTTGTGTTGGACTTGAAGACATCCAAGTTGAATTCGGGGGGGGGGACAGGTAAGCGGCAGAGAGTTCCACAGCCGTGCAGTTCTAAGAAAGAAGCTTTGTTCATGGAATCTACGTTTTGATTTAGGCACTAATAAAGAGTGGGAAAATTATTGACAGTGGATTCAGCTAGTCGGGTATTTTTCGTGAAAGATTGGAGGGGGGCAGAGATTGGAGCTCAGACGAGCACTTGCCATGCAAATAACGATAAACCAGAGACAGGCTCGCAACATCTCTTCGGTGGGAGAGAGGTTGCAGGGAAGAGAAAAGGTCATTCCCCACCAAGCCACGAAGTCTATTTAGTACTCTGTCAAGGCAGGATAGACTGTTTTTAGCAGCTCCTGCCCAGATGTGGCAGCAGTACTCCATCCTTGGACGTACTTGGCTTTTATAAAGATAGGGAATTGCATCATTAGTGAGATATCTTCTGTAGCGGTAGAAGGATCCCACAATTTTCCCAGCAACCTAGGCCACAGACTTGATGTATGTGCTCCATTTCAGATCAGGAGTAAAGGTCAAACCCAGAAGATTATCAAAACATGGGGCCTCCCCTAGACGAGACCCATTCATTTCAATCGATGCCAGATGGGGATCAGAGCGTTTATGATGTAATGATTGGAACTTGGTCTTAGATGCATTAAAAGCAACCAGCCACCTCTTCCCCCATTGTACCACGCGCTTAAGATTAGAGGAGAGAGAATCAGAGAGAACGCTGCCATTTACGGCCTTTAGTGTGTTGCCATAGATAGTCTTGTCATCAGCATAGATGTCAACGAATGAATTTAAGTATGTGTTTTGGGAGATCATTGATGTAGATCAAGAAGAGAGTTGGGCCCAGGTTGGACCCCTGAAGGACTCCAGCATTAATACTGTGGGCCTTTAATTTCTGCCCATCAACCACTACTCTTATGAGCCTATCAGTGAGAAATGATTTCATGACAGAGAAAACATTTCCAGTTATACCGTAGCTGGAAATCTTGTAGAGTAGGCCCTTATGCCATACCTTATCGAAGACCTTTGATATGTCAAGAGCAATTGCCCTAGAAATGAAGCCTTGGTCGAGAGAGTCGCTAATTCTATGTGATATAACTGTTTAGCACGTCAGCTGTAGATCTAGCAGAACGGAAGCCATATTGCGTGTCACTAAGAAGGTTATTTCTGCTGAGGTGGTTGAGTACTTCTCTATTTAATATTACTCATGACACTCAGGAGAAGTATTTATCTGAATTGAGAGAGAGAGAGAGAGAGAGAGAGAGAAAGAGAGAGAGAGAGATGACTTCTAACCTTAATTCTTAAATACAGGGAACACTGATGATATTTTCCAGGGTGTTAGAAAGTACTTCTCCTTAAGGCAACGCTTAAACAGTTTTGTAAGTATGGGGGCAATTCCTGGTTGTAGCTTTTTTAATACTACAATTGGAATACTGTCAGAGCCAGTTGCTTTACTGGAATCAGGGTTCTTGATTAGCTTGGCGACCTCATGCACAGATATTGTATGTTACCTAGCGTGTTGTGTGTTGTAGGAGGAAATACGGGAGTTGATGGCCTTCGTCGCATAGGGTAGAATTTGCTGTAAAGTTCTTGGCAAATAGTTTGGCCTTGTTTGATGCTGACGAGATGGACTCTGGACCATTGATTATGGTTGGGATAGAACGCACGCTTCTGTTCAGGAGCCTATTTGCTATTTGCCAGAACTGGTGGGAACCAAGCCGCTGCTCAACTACTTTGGATTTAACGGATTGAGCATATATCTCTCTGTCATTTTTTATTACTCTTTTATAGTGGTTGCTGGCGGTCCTGAAATCAGCTTTAGTTTCAGTGCATCTATTACGTTGATAGCTATGGAAAAAGTGATTTTTATGTGCGATGGCAGCAGCACAATCAGCGGAGAACCATAGCTGGCTGTTAGGTTTTTGTTGGAATTTTTTGGATGCCAACAAGTAACCATTCGGTCAGGTCTGATACTATAGAGGACACATTCTTTTTAAACATGGAATGGAGAGGTAGATTAGATATAGATATACGGAAGCTATCCCAGTCAGCCATAGAGTATCGGTATACAGTACGGTGGAAAGGTACATCTGTAGACTTATTATATTTTATTTTTATCTTAACTGATACAACGGAGTGGTCGGAGGATTCCAGAGGAGATAGAACGGCACATGAGCATAGCTCAGGGGAAGTAAAGAGAAAAAGGTCTAGAAGACTTGCGTACTGACCGGTAGTATCGGGCACACGGCTGGGTTCGCGAACAATCTGAGTGAGGTAATAGGCAATGGCAAAATCATGACAGAACCTCCCCTAATAGTCAGTCTTATTTGAGTGGGTCAGCCATTCAAGACTGTGGACGTTGAAATCACCGCAAATGTGAATGTTAGGCACGGGATGAGCAGACAGGATGTAGTCAATTTTCTTCGATATACTCTTAAAGATAGTAACTCCGCTTTTGTGGGGGCGATAGAGGGCAAATATAAATGCGGTGGTGTAAGCAATGCAACCCGGAAGCACATATAAGGTAAGTTAGTGTCTTCTCTGGATATATCCCTGCCACACGGAAAACAATCTTTAATGTAGGCACATATTGGGGGTCAGATTTGGATGTTAAGTTAGAGTATCCATTTATTAAGAACTCATCTAGGGAGGTGGTCGGCTCTATTGCAGTTTCGCTTAGAAGAATATGTCTGGTTTTGTCTCCTGTAATTGGGTTTCAACCTCTGGAAGGTTGGAACGTAGACCCCTGACGTTGGAGAAGGAGACATAGTAGTAGGGGTCTACGTTGGGAGATGGGGTTCTAGGTTTATTCGTGTTCTTTTTTCGGAGATACTTAATGTTGAGGATTTTGGGATTTGTGGAACAGGTAAGAATACTTGGGTAGAGCAGTACAGAAAGGGAAAGTAAGAGAGAAAAGGCGTGAAGATTTTTTGTAGCACACGAAAAGGTAAAGCCGTAACAATTACCCACTAGTATGGCATCAAGACGCCCCACCAGGGACTACTGCATGGTCCAGAATCAATGCACCAAATGGCAATACAGCAGCCTCAGTACTTTGCACTTGCTGATAGGACAGCCTCCTTAGTGGTCAATCCAAGGTTCGGGTCCCTGACTATCAGGCGGGTAACGTCAGCCCAGATAAAAACGTTTACCTCCAGCACTCTTACTAGTGACATGGCTGCAAGGATAGACATAGAAATAGAAACTTTCCGGCATCTCAGACTACTGTTCACAAAGTACTACCGACCTGGGAAGCAGCTTTTTCATCACCCTTTGTCAGAAACATAACTCATTGAAAATGAGGATTGGG
The DNA here is from genome assembly GCF_053919585.1 of Euprymna scolopes. Lineage (NCBI taxonomy): Eukaryota > Metazoa > Mollusca > Cephalopoda > Sepiida > Sepiolidae > Euprymna > Euprymna scolopes. Next base: position 13,331,198 of record NC_136495.1, on the reverse strand, counting down.
GACAAAAAAGGAGAAGCGAGAGTTACTGGAGCTGCCGATAACACATCCGCTGTATTATCTACTCTCCATTAAAAAAAGGTAAGCGGGACTTAATGATATCTACTTAGTATAAGTCCTATGCCCCATTCGCAGTTTAGGATAGTACTTGAAGATAGAGTCCCCTCCAATATTAATCCGTGGAAGTTTTTTTTTCTTTGCTTTAGATACTTCTAGGTAGAAACTTCCGCCATCACCTTATAATTTGGTTCCATTAACGGGAATTGTGAAGTCAGCTTATGTTTTTTGGATCGGAGAATCTTATTTAAGGACTGCTTTTAGGTAGTACCAGGCATAATTGACAAAAAGATTTAAAAACAAGAAAATTAGCAGAACAGAATAAGTAGAGTTAAGTTGTTTGTAGTTTTAAGTAAAATGTGCAATAAGAAAAAATAAATTCAAATAAAATGAAATATAAAATAAAAAATAAGCAAGCAAATTATATATATATATATATATATATATATATATATATATATATATATATATATATATATAGTGCACAGGCGTAGACATTATTAACAGTTATGGATAAGAATTGTTTAACTTAGCTCTGAAGACACCGACCCTGTCTTCTGAGGTCATCTCGAAAAGGAGGAAGCTAACAGGTTTGTTGCTGGTACTTAAAGGGTAGGTGGGGGTGGCTATGGTGGCGAGTTAATGCTCTTTTTTTCTTTACCTCGAAATGTACGTGTAGTCTTGTAAAAAAACGACAAACGATGATATAAATTTACCTAAAATATTTAATTATCCAATAATCATACAATCACTACCAAAACAACCAAAAATAAAGGAACAATGTTCAATCTATATATCTATAAAAGTGAACGTGTCTGTCTGTCTGTCTGTGTGTCTGTGTGTCTGTCTGTCTGTGTACATTTCCCTACGCAATAACTCTGTCAATTTTTAGTCTATAGACTCGAAATTTGAAATACCGGGTACTGAGATTTGGGAAAATCGATGTGACGGGTCTCAGTCAGAAATCTGGCTGTTAAGGGGTCAAATTTCAACGATTTGACCTTTAAGAACTCTACCAAACTCCTCCGACAATTTTGGGTCTAGACACTTGAAATTTTATATATTAGTTCCTTGAACCTCGATCTAACTTAATAAAGTGATTTGAGCCCGAAACTATAAATTTTAAGGGGTCATGATAGGGGTCAAAGTTTTACAAAATTCACCTTTTTTTTTGTTTTTTTTGCTTTTTTTGCACAGCATACACCTCGAAACACCCGAGCAACGCCGGCCACCCATGCTAGTAGTTACATAAAAGTAAAGCAAACCATATAGAATGAGGTTTTCAATTATAAAGTATCAGTAAAGAATATGCAGATAGGCACACACACACGCACACACACGCATACAAACACACACATATATATAAAGTGTTCGTGTATCTACCTCTATCTATATATCTATAAAAGTGAACGTATGTGTGTGTCTGTGTGTGTGTCTGTCTGTCTGTGTACATTTTCCTTCGCAATAACTCTGGTAATTTTCAGTCTACAGACTCGAAATTTGATATACAGGGTACTGAGATTTGGGAACATCTTTGTGATCTGTTTTCGACCAGAAATTTTGCTGTTAAGGTGTCAAAGTAAAACAATCTGACCTTTGAGATATCTACCAAACTCCTCCGACAATTTGGGGTATAAACACTTGAAATTTTAGATATAGGTTCCTTGGACATGACTCTTACTTAATAACTCGATTTGAGCCCAAAACAATAAATGTAAAATGGGTTATAATAGGGGTCAAAGTTTAAAAAAAATTACCTTTTTTTTTTGCTCAGCGTACACCTCCAACCCCCGGTCAACGCCAGGCACCTATGCTATTATATCTATAAAAGTGAACGTGTCTGTCTATCTGTCTGTCTGTGTGTCTGTGTGTCTGTGTACATTTCCTTCGCAATAACTCTGTTAATTTTTAGTCTACAGACTCGAATTTTTATATACCGGGTACTGAGATTTTGGAAAATCGATGTGATCGGTTTGCAGCCAAAAATTTGGGTGTTAAGGGGTCAAAGTTCAACGATTTGACTTTTGAGAATTCTACCAAACTTCTCCGACAATTTGTGGGCTAAACACTTGAAATTTTAGATATAGGCTTCTTGGACACGGATCTAACTTAATAACTTGATTTGAGCCCCAAACAATAAATTTTAAGGGGTCATAAAAGGGGTCAAAGTTAAAAAAAGTTGAACTTTTCTTTTTGGCTCAGCATACACCTTCCCCCCCTCAAACACCTGAACAACGCCCGGCACCCATGCTAGTGTATCTATAAAAGTGAACGTGTCTGTGTGTCTGTCTGCCTGTCTGTATGGCTGTCTGTGTACATTTCCCTACACAATAACTCTGTCACTTTTTAGTCTACAGACTGGAAATTTGATATACAGGGTATTGAGATTTGGGAAAATCGATGTAATCGGTTTTCGACCAGAAAATTGGCTGTTAAGGGGTCAAAGATGAACAATTTGACCTTTCAGAATTCTACCAAACTCCTCGGAAAATTTAGGATCTAAACACTTATATTTATGATATAGGTTCCGTGGACATGGATCTAACTTAATAACTTGATTTGAGCCCAACAGTATAAAAGTTAAGGAGTCATAATAGAGGTAAAGATTAAAAAAAATTGACCTTTTTTTTTTTTTGCTCAGCATACACCTTCAAACACCCGGGCAACGCCGGGCCGAAATGCTAGTATATCTATAAAAGGGAAATTAGCTGAGTGTATATATTCCCTACCAAACTACTATGCCAATTTTTAGTCTACAGACTTGAAATCTGACAAAACGGGTATTGAGATTTAGGAAAATATTTTTAATCAATTTTCGGCCAGAAATTTGGTATTCAAGGAGTATCAGTTCAACAATTCGACTTTTGTAAACCCTACAGAACTCCTCCGCCAATTTGGGGTCTAAACACTGGAAATTTTATATGTAGGTAGTTTGAACATGGATCAATCTTTTTATTGTATTTGAACCAAAAACAATAACTGTTAAGGGGTCAGGATTTGGGGTCAAGTGAAAAAAGAAAGTTTTGGTACGAAAATTTAGTTGTCAAGAGGTCAAAGTTGAAAGAGTTGTCCTTTGCACTCCACCAAACTCCTTCGCCAATTTTAGGTCTAAACACTTGAAATTTTAAATATAGGTTACCCTGAGATGAGTTAAACATTTTAATATATATATATGTATATATATATATATATATATATATATATATATATATATGTATATATGTATATATATATGTATATATACGTATGCGCAAGAAGTTATGAACAGTACACAGGCGCCAAACATAGCAGGGCTGATCACACACGCGCGTGCGCATACACACACACACACATATATACATATATATATATATATATATATATATATATATATATAAGACTACTATGAATGTTCCAGAAGTTGAAATGTAATTCTTCCCCTATTCTCTAAAAATAAGATAATATATATGAGTACAAGTAATGTAAAGAAAAATTCTAAATTAAAAAAAAAAAACTCCTTGGAGAACCTAAATGCCTAAATTACAGTAAATATATTGTGAGGTTAGAACTGATTTAAATGATGTTGAAGCATTTCTCCTAACAAATACCTCAGATATCTTAGCACTAAGTGAGACTAACCTACACTCCTCCATCCCCTCTAACTACTTTAACATGCCTGGATATCTCCTACTCTGCCGTAAGGACTGTGACAGACATATGCACGGGCTTGGAGTATATATTCCGAACATCTTCCCCTTGACTAGAGAAACTAATCTAGAATCGGACGATCAAGCCTTTATGTGCTTTAGATTTAACATGCAACATAACATTAGCTACTTTTATTTTTTCTACCGCTCTTCCTCGACCCAGGACTGTACCATAATAAACAAAGTCTCTGACAGCATAGATACAGCACTTTCCCTCAACACTAGCGCACAAGTGCATCTATTTGGTGACTTCAATGTTCACCACAGCAACTGGCTTGGATTCTCTACTTACACAGATGCAGCGGGCAGCACAACTCATAGCTTTTCTGTATCTCATTCCCTATCACAGATGGTTACGTTTCCAACCCGTTTCCCAGACCAGCAAGAACAACACGCATCACTTCTGATCTGTTTCTGACCACAGTTCCCGATGACTGTGTAACAAATGCTCACAGCCCACTTGGGAACGCCGATCATGCAGTGGTAATAGTTGAAATAGCTATAGAAATTTAGGGCCAAAACTGAAAAGCCACGGCTCAAATCAACGAGATATTATAGAAAGGGTGACTGGGAAACCACCAGGGATTTCATCAGGGACGCCCCATGGCAAAATACATTTTCATTTCCTGCTGAACAGTGCGCAAATGAGACCAATGAACGGTTCAAAACAGCAAATGAATCACATGTTCACACGGAAATTTTATCGCAAGCCCCACTCTCCCCAATGGTTCACTTCTACTTGTGCAGCCGGCATCGCGCAAAGGCAGCATGCGTACCGCAGATTTAACCGTCCAGTTCAAACAGGCAGAAGTATATAGAAGTCATAAGTTACTGTAAGAAAGAAATAGCGACAGCTAAGAGAGAATTTACTGAAACCACCAAAAAAACGCATCGAAGCACAGAAATTCGGAACCTGAGACTTCTGGAAAATATACAATACTGTAGTAAATAATGGGCAATCAATAATCCCCCCACTATCTAACAATCACGAGGTTGTTTGCTCTGCAACTAAGAAGGCTAACATGCTTGCCAGTCGGTTTGCCTCCAACTCCACACTGGACCCTGCCAACCACCCCTCTCCCTGACTTTCCTTTGCGGGAAGACGCCACACTAGATGATCTGAAAAACCACCCCTTCACAGGTGCATGCTATCATAAGAAATCTTGACACTGCAAGAGCATGTGGACCTGATCTCATCCTGGCTGTGCTATTAAAAAACTACACCGCCGAAGTAGCTTCCGTTCTCTCCAAACTTTACAACAAATTCCTTAATGAAGCTTGCGTTCCTGTCTGCTGGAAAACTGCTTCTGTAGTACCAGTTTTCAAGAATTCTGGCGAAAGAACTGACCCAGTAAATTATCGCCCCATTAGCCTCCTCCTACTTTTCGCCAAAATATTTGAGACCACAATTAACCAAGCTTTAGTAGCTCTAGATATAGCTAAGGCTTTTGACAGGGTATGGCATGAAGGTCTTCTCAGGAAAATCAGATCATATGGTATCACTGGAAGAATACATGACATAATTAAATCTTTCTTAGATAAGAGAAAAATCCAGATTGTCCTCGACGGTCGTACATCTAAACAATATGATATAAATGCGGGAGTGCCTCAGGGGTCTATCCTAGGACCTCTGTTATTCCTAATATTCATAAATGCGCTCCCTGACAAAATTGCTTGTGAGATGGGTATATATGCTGACGACGCCGCACTCTATAACAGACACGACGGGAAAACAAATGAACACATATCTAAAGAAATGGCAAACACACTAGAGGATGACCTCCGATCTGTAGTGGAATGGGGAAAAAAATGGATGGTCACATTCAATGCTGCCAAGACTAAACCCGTTTCCTTCAATAATTACAAGAAACCTTCTCTACCACCAATAGAAATGGCCAATGTTTCTTTATCTGAAAGTACACCCTTTAAACTCCTCGGACTAACGCTCTCAGGAAACATGAGTTGAAACAATTACATTGAGAGTATCGCCAGGATCGCTGAGAAGAAGATAGGTTCTCTCTACCGTGCTAGAAAGATACTAACGCCTGAATGTATCTATACCTTTATAAGGCCATCATTCGCACATGTATGGAGTACTGCTGTCACATTTGGGTTGGTGCATCTGCCACTAGTCTGTCTCTCGCTCCTAGACAAGGTTCAAAAAAGAGTCACCAATCTGATAGGTCCTGAACTGTCATCTAAACTTCAGCCCCTGCCCCATCGAAGATATGTTGCATCCCTCTGCCTTTTCTACAATAACTTTTACGGTGAATGCTCTGACGAACTGCAAGCACTTGTGCCCCCTCGACGTATATACCCCTGAAAAACCCCGACAAGCAGCTAAATCCCACCTCTTCACGGTAGAGATCTCTATATGTCAGAGAGCCTTCTACTCCAGTAGTTTCTTCCCCAGGACGGCTAGACTTTGGAATTCCCTGCCGGATCCCTGCTTCCCCAACTGTACTGACATGCAGACGTTCAAGTGCAACATGTACCGACATCTTGCTTATACACTCCCTACACAGTACCCCTGATGCCTATGTCCCTGATAGTAGCCCCCTACAACAAAGTTGCAAGTGCCTTGTTTGGGGTGAAAATGTAATAAAAAATGAAGAATATAAAGCAATATATAGTTTTATAGTGTCTATGGGGAAAACATACAGTCTACATTTGACACATGCTAGAAAAACGTACTTAAATTTGTTCAAAATATTGATTGATTCAAAAACAATAATTAAATAAACATCTTAAAAAAAACTAATCTTCTACTTTTCAAAAACATTTAGCCTTAGAGTGATAAACTTCGCCTCCTTCCTTGAGTTTATCATTCACAAATATCTGTGGACTTTGAAATTACTTAAAAGATGTAGAATCCTTCTATTTAATTCCCTGGACATCTTAGCCCTAGCTGACACTGACCTACACTTCTGCATCTCTTCCAATTAGTTTAACATGTCTGGTTATCTCCTATTTGTCAAAAGAACTCAGGCAGACACATTCACGGACTTGGCGTCCATATTTGTAACATTCAACCCTTGACTTTGGAATTTAAACTAGAATCACACAATGAAACTTTATAGTATTATTTACTTATATTTTTCTACCGTTCTCCCTCGTCCTGGGACTATACCATGACACACCATGTCTCTAACAGCATAGGGCATTTAATGACTTTCATGTTCAATACAGTAATTGCCTTGGTTACACATGTAGTAACGTCTCTCAGATCGATAGATGCCGCATGTATCACTCCTTTACCTATTTCAGAACTCAGTTTTCATTAAGTGCCCGTTTTAGTCTAGGGAATACTGACCATGTTGAAATAATGATAGATATTACCCTAAACTCTGGAGCCCAAGTTCAAAAGTCATTGTTCAAACGACAAGCTACAACAAGAAGGCTGACTGAGGTAAAGGATATTTACCCTATGGAGCTTGTCCGATGTTGCACAGGGAAATATCCTTTATCTTCATTTCAAAACAGTGCGCAAATAAGGCTACTGAATTGTTCAAAACAGCAATCTAAGCGCATTTTCCCTCAAAGAATTTTCTAGCAAAGCCACTCTCCTTAGTTGTTCATTTCTACTTCTTCGAATGCTATTGCTTAAGGGTAGCATGTATTCAATCAGTTTATGCGACATAAGTCCAATCTCTCTCTCTCCTCTCTCTCTCTCTCTCTCTCTCTCTCTCTATATATATATATATATATATATATATATATATATATATATATATATATATATAATATAATACAGGCTATATAAAAGCTAGAAATAATTGTAAAGTCGAAATAGCTGCAGCCTAGAGAGGAAATGCCGAGACCATCAGTATTAGGTTGCAGAAATTAAGAACCCTCCACTTCTGTAAAAATTATAACAGTGTAGTAAATTATGGGCGGTTAACAATTCCCCCACTATCCATAACCATTCAGGTTGGTGGCATGAAACCCGAGAGAGCTATTCTGCTAGCTCAACAATTTGCTACCAAATCCACTTAAACCACGCTCTTCCAGATTTACCTTTGCGGATGGAAAACACACTCAATGATCTGAAAATCACTCCTACCTAGGTTCATGTTATCATAAAAAACATCAACACATCATTAGCATGTGGACGTAATTATGTCCCAAATATACTATTAAAATATTCCGTTGAGGTTACCCCACTTCTCTCAAAACTTTTCAATATATGCTTTAAAGAATTTTGCTTTCCTGACCGTAGGAAAATTACTTCTGTGGTACCATTTTACAAAAATTCTCGCGGAAGAAATGACTTATTAAATTATCAGCCCATTAGACTCCTTCTTTTCTTCGCTAAAATGCTTTAGCACTTAAGTAATCTAAAACTCATGTAACGTTGCCCTTACGCTCGAAGCGTGTTCGTACAGTTCAAACTTCTTTCAGACCTCCACGCCGTCCGGCACTGTCGAAAAGAAAGAAACAAAAAAACAAAAAAATTAATCCGGTTCGGCATCTTTTCGTATTTAACAAAGGCATTTATAATTGTTACTCTCTCGTCTCAGCATCACTTAAAAAGGATCTCCCACATGCCCATCTAGTCTGATGCGTTTGCCCTTCATGCCGGCCACTACGGGCCCATCCTCGTCCTCCATTTTCCAGCTTCATTTTCTTCAACGCACACTTTTTTTCTCCGATCACGTGGTGAATTTTTTCTTCTTTCTTTCCTTTTTTTTCTGGCGCAAACTTCTTTATTTGCATATGCGCTTCTTTAGCCTACTGCTGGTACAAATTTCTTCGCAAGCCAGCCATCCTTCGCTGCCGTTGATATTTTCCCACGCGCTCATATGCAGTATACTACACTAATCCATCACCTCATATATGCTAAACCTCTTTCCGACTAACAGTATAAACTAAGGAAAATCCGTTCTACTGCAGATATCCTGACTGAAATCTTTGAACGTAAAATTTAGTAATTTTTTTTACACGGTGGTCACCACTTATCAAGACCCGGAAGCCACTCAAAGGATAAGGGTTATTGCAAGTACAGTACGTTAGTGTGGAGATTTGATGAAGTGTTTACTTAAGGAGGCGGTTCATTGGGAATTTGTTAACGTTGAACTTGAAGACATCCAAGTTGTAGTCAGGTGAGAAGCAGGCAGACGGAACAGAGTTCCACAGGCGTGCAGTTCTAATAAAGAAGCTTTATATATTATTACTGAATGAATATATTGTTCTCGATGTACGTTAAAACACGACATATGCAAATCTGACTCGGGGATCGATACTGTATTTGCTCATATTGTTGTGTAGTACGAGGTTCATATTTAAGGACATGACGGGGGAGTTCATATTGGGGCACATATATAACGGGGCTCATGTAATACATACATAACGATAGTGATGATGAGGGAGAGAAGACTTTTATACAGTTTTGGGATGCTTGGGACTTCATATATATATACATACATACATATATATATATATATATATATATATATATATATATATATATATACATACTGACTGGAGATGTGTAGAAGTTTTTAACACAGAGGAAAGGAGATGCATAATCTTCGAAGGGTTACACAATGTTCATTATAGATAATGGTAAACACATTACCTTTTTCTGTTGTAACTGAATGACGACACGAGACAACACGTACAAAACATGATAATGACTTCTTTATTTACGGGATCGACCGGTCGAATGATGTCAGGAATTCACTTGTATCTACATGATTAATCTTCGACCCCTTCGCCTTTAAGAGGACTCTCCTCTGACTATATCAACTCTGGCTGATCAACTCTCTCTGACTCACTGGTTAACTAACTCTAAAATCTGAACCCATAGAACTATATGGAGAATTGTCCTTTGTCTATGACGTCAGGAGTGTGTTTTTCAAAGGTGACTAATTTCACGTGGGTGTTTGTCCAGACACACTTCTGTAAACAAAAGAATCCTCTTCTAACCTATTTTTAACCTAAACCATTTTCTAAAAATATATTTTTAATTTTCATTGTTCATTTTTTTTTCTGACATATTTAATATTCAGATTTCTAAAGAATGGACAATCAACTCTTTTTTCCGATATAAACAATATTTAATTATTGAATAGAATTTAACAATAAACTAAATTTCTAACATTCCATTTCTTAACTTTGCGTTCAGGGTTCGATTCTAGGCTTATCCTAATCTCATTTTTACTTATCTAATATTCTTCTTATTTACATGGCCCTTTCATGTAACAATATTTATAAATGACATATCTGATAACATCTTTCGAGATGTGTATATTGTTGGTGATAACAGACACAAGGATAAAATGAATGAAAACATATCGAATCAATGGCTGAAGTCGGTAGTGGAATCGAGATATAAATGGATGGTAACATTCCATGCTGCCAAATTTAAGCTTCTTTTCTCTTATAATTACAAGAAATTTGTTCAACCACTGATAGTCATGAATAATGATACACTACCTGAAATCTCTTCATTCGAACTCATCGGCTTAACGTTCTCAGGACACAGGAATTAGACCAAATATATCGAGGGCATTGCCAAGACTGCTTCGATAAAGGTAGACTATCTCTACCGTGCTAAAAAGTTACTTACGTCTGAAAGTATCATGCACCACTATTCAACTATGCATGGAGTATAGTTTCCCCATGTGGGCTAGCGCATCGGCTACTAGTCTCCCACACATATACAGAGTTAAAATATTGCCAATCTAATAGGCCCTGCCAACTAAAATCCATCATCTGTCCCATCGATTAAATGTTGCATCTCTGTGTCTATCTTCATGCTACATCCTGTGTCAGTATTGTAATGGAAATTGCTTCGACGAACCTGAAACATTTGTATCTTTCCGACGTAAATACCTCGACTAACCCGAAGAGAAACAAAATTCCTTTAAAGATCTCTATGTGCCGGAAAGCTCTCTACTAAAATAGTTTGTTGACTTGAACTGCTAGACATTGAAATTCCCTTCCGGATCATTGCTCCCCTGATTATAGTGCCACTCAACTCCCTACATGTTATTGTTACAAAATGTGTCCCGAATAGTATCCTTTTACATCCAAATTCCTATGCACCTTGTTTGTAGTGAAAACGCAGTAAAAGAACATAGGAATTTAATCAAAATAGCGAATATTCTCTGTTTATGTACTTTTGAGATGAGGAGTGATAATCCGTATCATTTTAATCATTAGGACTATTGTTCTTATTTTGTTATTCGCACGACATATCGGTCGATGTAACCTGCGACCTTCTTTAGGAAGATCTTATCGGATTCAGGAATTTTTCTCTCGAACTCATGGATCTGCACGGAATTTCGAACGGAAACCTTTATTTACATACTTCAATTTAGTTCAGGATTTAGTGTAGACTCCCTAGTGAGACAGAACAATGGCCGAGATCGACACAATAGACCTGAAAAAAGTAGGAAGTTATATCGACCGAATCCTTCTGCGAATAACACTCAAGATTAGAAAAGCAATCCTCATAATTTAAATAATCAAAGCTGATATGCTATTTCTAGCTGAAATGGGACAGACGAACTGAAGCATAAAACGTCTTATAAAAGTTGTCGTAAGATCTAATATGACCTACGTGCATGTAATCAATGTGTTTACTATTTATTATATACCGTCTACTATGAAAATAGCAGGACGTTTCATAAAATAAAACGAAGTACTAATAAATGGCTTTTTTTATACGTGATTATAACCAAAAAGCCAACAGTAAGGGATGGGTGTCTGTAGTAATCTTTGTAATAGGTGTATATTTTTGGAAACAGTTTAGATGAGATTGCGAGGGAAATGATTACAGTAAAGATATTTTTTACGAGGGCAGGATTAAATGAACGCAACAAAATGTACACATAACAAAATGAAACAAAATGGCGGCGAAAATTCATACGCGCATGCGCAGGCTAACGTCATAGAAGTTAATAATCGGCCATGATGAATAAGGAAAAATGAGTTCGCATTTTTCCTCGCGAAAACCCCAATTTTCTTTAAAGGTTTAAAATCAGAACTTTGATTTTCCCGCATTCGTTCCTTACAATAGAGATTCATATTATTTTGGTTGTGTTTTATTTTATTTTTCCTATTGAATCGCGAAATTAAAGAGATTGTTTGTTGTTCAGTGTGCAAAGGTTAGATTACTGGCTGTAGCCATGGTAACGTCGTCTCGTGGACGTAAATCTCAAAAGAAATGAAAAGAAAATAGACAGGTAAACATTTGTATCTTCACATCAGCGTCTGTGAACAAATTGACTTCGTTGATAAAAACGTGGCATACAAACACTCTCTCTTGAATACACCGTTATTTATAAACATTTACCTTTTTTTTTCTAATACTGTCGAACTTTCAAAACGGAGATAAAATGTTAACACGGGGCACACAATGCTAACCATTTAGTGCGGCTGGGCTTTATATGATACTAAAAGATGTATTCGGTGTTCCTCGGTATTAACGTAGCGTTAAATTCTTGTGAAAAAATGAATGCAAAAAAAGAAACGGAAACACACTAAGACACGTGGATGCGAGTATAATGTTTTTTTTTCTAAACACTTCACTTCTGGTAAGTAAAAACAATACTCGAACTAAGATCGAAACCAAAATCTAAAGACAGTAAGTCAAATACGATAACCATTAGGACGGCTTACTACGATCTTTAAGTAGTGTTTTCACACCTACTTATTCTTAGCATTAGAAAGCTGTCATGTGAACGATTCCAGCCTGTGCAGCAGTGAAACAGTTGACAAACTAATAAAATCCGATGACACCTACGTAGCATTTTTTTAAAATTTTGATTCCTTAGCATACATTTATTATCGGCATGAAAAACTAAAAATCAGTTTTACATATGTTTGAATACCCTATATATCAAATTTAAAGTATATAGATGAATAAAAAATCATTAAGTATATAGGTTGAGAGTTTTTCTCACCCCTTCTCATTTCAAGTGTTTAGACCCAAAATTGGCGGAGGAGTTTGATAAAGTCTGCAAGGATCAACTCTTTCAACTTTTACATCTTGGCAGCGAAATGTTCGCCCCAAAACTAATGAAAACACTTGCTGCATGTCTGAATACACTTTATGTAAAATTTCAAATGTTTAGACTCAAAACTTGCTTAATAGTTTGCTCGCAAAATTTAAATATTTGGAACTTTAATCCCTTGGCAGACAAATTTTCAGCCAACATCCGATGAAAACGCTTGCCCTATGTCTAAATACACTTTATGTAAAAATTTCAAATGTTTAGAGAAAAATTGGCTGAGTAAGTTGGTAGAGACCACAGTGGTAATTTCTTTTTAAATTAACACCAATTCTGACCCTTAACATTTCTTGTTTAGAGCTCAAACCAAATTCAAAAGTTTGATCCATGTCTAAGTAACCTACATGTAGAATTTCAAGTGTCTAGACTCAAAATTAGCGGAGAAGTTTGGTAGAGTTTTCAAAGATCACATCAGTGAAGTTTGACCTCTTGACAGTCAATATTCTGGCCGAAAACCGGTTAAAAATTGTTTCATCAATTTCAATATTCCTTATGTCAAATCTCGAGTCTGTAGACTTAAAATTGACAGAGTACTTTGGTAGGGAAATGTGCACACACATACACACACAGACAGACAAGTTCACTTTGATAGATAGATAGATAGATAGATAGATAGATAGATAGATAGATAGATAGATAAGTGATCTGTAAATAAGCGGACAGCAAAGACCGGGAGTGGAATTTTCAAACATAAAAATATAACTGTACTAATTCGAAGTTTTCCGGGAGAAAAAATTGCTATGCCTTTGAAAGACATATATTTGTTTGCAGTCACTATGTCATACAGGAATTGAGTAATAAAATCTTATTTCATCCTAATGGACAGTTGTTCTTATTAGTTTGTAATATGCTTAAACTATAGGTTTCCGGCGTAACTTTCCACGTGTCTTTTGGGTTCCTATGTACATCTGTATCGATGGCTTACATCAGCCAATCATGTTCTTGTTATGAGAAGTTCGAATACGTTCACATTCATTACATAAGAAAACAAATTATTTTGTTACCTACGTTTCTTTTATAGTCCGTTTTAGTACTTAACTTTGATCTGCTAATAGCAAAAAACAAATGATAATCTGTATCAATGCGAAAAACACACACATACTTGAAGTCGCATAGTTTAATAAACACGCGTGCGCACACACATAAATAAATGGTGTCCACAAAGTCTGGCTACACCCTGTAGATTATGTAGTCAGACTTTGTGGGCACCGTGTAGATTATGCAGCCAGACTTTGTGGACACCCTGTATATATATGTATATACACATTAATTTTGTTAGTTAATGTTTTTGAAATAGATACTAGTTAACAAGTTTAAGTATCTAGAGTGAAGCATTTACCTAAATACTATAAGAGATTCACTTCCCTTAACATGTATGTCGTAGTAAGCTAAATAGTTCTTGTAGTTCTGATTTCCTTACTTAGGTACTGAACATCGGGTTGACAAGAAAGTTCTTGCGGTTTTAAACTTTTATATTCAAATGAACATATTTCGGCTCAAACAAGCATTAATTGGCCCAAATAAGCACCATCATAATTAACATACGTTTGACAACGCTAAATAAGTGTATTTATACCAGTAACGTAAAAATCGTGCGTTCTAGTTGCTATAAAGTATCTGTAGGCGTATTTGATATCGTTTGGGTTTTTTAAGCATTTCTCACGCAAAAAGTGGTAGTCAGTAGATGAAAAGTCTAGAGAGTGTGGTTGATGAGGCAGAGTTTCGTAGCCCAATTCGTTAAACTTCTGCAAGGTCGGTTTAGATATGTGTGGTTGCGAATTATCGTTGAGGAGAATTGGGCCTTTTTATTTACTTATTTTGAGTTTTGTTGTCTGATGCATTTCATTCATTTGTTAAGAATACTTCTCTCTTTTAATGATGTCGTTTGCATTAAAAAAACGTTAAAAAATAAGACCGGTCAGAAATCACCAAATATTAAGCATGACCTGTTGGTGCAACTTTGGCTTCGGAAAGTGTTGTGGAGATTCGTCGGTGTCTAACTACTGAGCTGAGCATCGCTGGTTGTCGTAAAGAACCCACTATTCATCACAAGTCATAATCGGGTCGACAAACGGACTTGGACTTAGGCTCTTTGTTGATTGTTGTCAGCATCCGATGGCCGACCATTACGCTTATGATCTTCAATACTCTCGTCACCGTAGTAGTAGTTCCTGGGACAAACGCTTCTGACTACTTAATTTCACAATAACATTTTATTTTGATTCTTTTTAAAGTATTTAATTATTATTAGTTATTTTGACTTAAAGACAAGAGCTTATATCTGTTAAGCCATTATTATATATCCTTACTCCCCTTTAATTTTATACCATAATTCAGTGTTATATGTTAATATATATAAATACTGCATCTTTTAATCTTAGTTTTAATCATTTCTACAAATTAATACAAAAGTAATTAGTCTAGTAATATGCTATATAATTGCATATCTGTTAATATCTACAAATGGAACCTATATTTGTACCTTTTATCTATTTTTAAGTTCAGAAGGCGGACGAACTTCGTTTAAGTAGACATTAAGATGTCCATATATTATATCTATATTTGCATCTACATTGAATATATATATATATATATATATATATATATATATATATATATATATATATATATATATATATATATATATATAAGTCGGGCGAGCATACAGGTTCTTAATGGAATTTTCTCGGCGGGGGTGGAGAGGAATTGTATTATAGTATTCTTTTAAAGGGTTGATCTTTTGATATAATGGATATTCTTGTGATTTTTCAATGCGAGTGTGCGTCATAAGAGGTGGGCGTGCTGTTTTTGTTGTGCGGATGGGTGAACGAATGAGGTGGAGATAGAGACGAGTCATAGTCTGAAAGTATGGAATGTTTGGAGGGTTACTTATTTAAGTAAGTTTAAGGTTGGGTTCTTTTAATTTTGAGTGTATATTTAAAGGTGACTTGATTAGTTGAGATGAGTCAGTTCATTACGCTTGTTGTCTTAGTGTGATCTGGTTTAATTAAGTTTGTTTAAATTTTAAATAAAGATATAGATATAATAAATATAATGTATATCCATTATATTTATATATTTATATCTATATTAAGTATATACGTAATATCTATATGTTTATATCTACACTTAAAATCTATAGTGATTGTCATAGCTAAGTGGTTTTCCCTTTTTTACATAGCAAATATGTGTTTAATTTTTATCTAATTCTAGTGATATTTTGTTGAAAACTAAGTTGTTTCTTTCTTTCCTTGTAGGCTTAAGTATATGTTGGTACTGTTTGTTTTTGCATGAAAACAAATGTTTAAACTCTTATGTAAGTGTTAATCTTGTTTTAAATAATAACTTTCTTCCAACAAGACAATGTCTCATGTCACATGTCAAAATTTTCAATAGGTTTGTTTTAGAGAAAAAAGAGATAACATGCGCATGTATAAGTACACATATAGACATACGTAAATTTTAGCATAGATACAGCTCATGCAAGCATCCACCCTCTCATGCGTGCATACATATACACTCATACAAGCGTGAACCATGCTTATACATATAGGGGCAACATGCCAAAACTAGTTCAGGTATGGTGACTTAAGTGGTTTTGAGCTGGCTATACTTGAATTTTTTCCTGTGCTTGCATAACGAAACAAGCTCATTTTTGGTGTTTATCGTGGCTTTAGGATATGTTATTATTGCAACTGCTGCTGAAGTGCAAAGGTTGCAGAATTTGGATTTAGGGGTGTATGAATTGGATTTTTTCAATAAATCCCATTTTAGCGAGTACGGAATATTCCTATATTGGAGGTCTTTAATCAGAGTTGTTAGGAAGGTGCCTCTATTGCTATTTGGATTTTCATTATTAAAGGAGCTTATATGGTTGGAAATTCTCAGTTCAATTAGATTTACCCTTGCACCGATATACGTGTGGGATTTTACATTTGCATTAATGGTGTTTAAGCTGTCGGAGTTTCTACTATGGATGTTGGATAAACTTGTAGAGAGGGTCGGGATGATTAGGTTCGAATCGTTTTCAGGATGGGGTTCCTGAGTAACTTGTATGTTACTATGTGTGTTATTTATGGGGTTGGCATAGTGGGAGTCAGTGGATCCCTCTCATGTTGTTGGTTCATTAGTTAATGTGTACGATATTTAGGTGTTCTATCAGTTGCACTTGTTGTTGTGTGGTTAGGAGTTTAGTTACTATACATGAATAGATTACGTCCTTGTGGATGCACTCGTTTATTAAGGGGTAAGATTGTTTCGGCAATTACAATTTTGTGTGGGTGGAATCCGCGGTGGATGGGCCTGCGATTTTCTTATTTGAGAGTTGTTTGATGTTATTATCGTTTGTGCTATGTTAGGCATAGTGGAGTAAGAGATTTTTATTGAATTTTTTTTATTTAATATAGTGCTGGTTGTTAAAAATATTGTTCAGTTATTTTAAAAATTCATTTGGTATATTAGTTTTTACTTTGGGGCTGTATGGTGGATTGAATCATATGGATTTTTTCGCCTTAATTTATTGCTATTCTTTTTCTTTTATTTGCTATTGGATTTAGTCTTAGACTTTGTTTGCTCTGGATTATGATTATGCTTGTTCGAGGAGTTATGGATGGGGTTATTGCTTTTCTTTTGGGTCATGTTATGTGTAATTATTGATTTACTAGCAGGACCCGTGGAAATTCCACTGTAGTTAAAATCTTTTAAAGCACATCAGTAAGAAATTCCTTACAAAAATTAACGTATGGAAGCAAGCAGAACAAACCAATAACTTTAGTTTAAACTTTTATTGAAGGTCAATGCGAGCGTAACTGATGCTGTTGATATTGTCAGGAAGTGCTGGTGATGATTGAGGCGGTGACAGGGACGTCGATCAGCTGCTTGGAGTGAGAATAGTGGTCAGTCAGCAGGTTCTTGGGAGTCAGATTGTGAATTTAAAAAACTGTGTGACATTGCTGACATCGATTTTGTGCAAGTTCTGATGACCCCCAAGTTATTTAATATTTCAGGACATTTTAGATTACATGTGTAAGTAATGAATAGGTCACAGAAAACTGCCATGGCATCTTGATAAAGCTGTTGTAGATTCCTAGGACTTCCTGTAAATGTAGATGGTAGAATAACTGGTACACCAGAATAACCATCTTCATTACTTGCTAAATGATCCATTAAGCCAGAATATTGAGCAGCTCTTAGTTGACTTTGATGACTTTTAATGAAGTTACATAAGCAACTGTCAACTTTTACATATGCAATAGACTTTTCTATTCATTTTGAATTTTATTCAATGAAGATTTGGAAATTCACAAATATTTTTTAAGTCGAATTATTGATATAGATTTCAATTAATGCATCACAACTTCCTGATAATATGAATAGAACACTTTGAATTTTCTGTACAAAAGTTTTTTTCCATAAAAACATTGTAATCTGTTATAATATTCAGATTCTTGTGTATTACATGCATAGAAAATGAAGTGTTTCTGTAAATCTTACGAAGTACATTTAAATTTTGATTTTTCGATAATCAAAATGATGTGAGGTAGGTTATACCTATCAAATTTATTGTCAATGTTATATAGTTAGGTAAGCTGGCTAATTGGCTATAAAGTAAGTTATTCCGAACTTTGATCTAACATTTTAATTAAAAAAAAAAGAAAAAGCTTAACATTTTCTTGTATCTTTTTTTTATATTAAGAAAAATGTAAGCATCATGCTGAAATAATAAAATGCCATTCTTAATAAGGGGAGAGGGTTTGACTATTCTAAACCTTCACCTAAATAACGATTTAACGAAAAAAATGTTTAAAATGTTCTTGTATCTTTTTTATAATTTTTGTTAAATAAGAAAAAATCAATAAACTTTGATAGCACTATTGTAAGAATCATGCTGAAAGCCATTCTTAATATGAGGAGGGGGTTAACTATTCTGAAACTTCACCTAACAATGTAAAAAAATAAAGGAAAAATATATGTATGAACAATAAATATTTCTTCAGTTAAATAAAATATACTGTAAATCTTTAAATAAGGAATAAATATTTATTTAAACCATAATTATTGAAACAAAGTATTTTACTGCACAAAAAAACTGTTATGGGGAGAAGGGTTAACTATTTTGAACATTCACCTAAATAGCGATTTAATGAAAAAAAATTTAATGGTCTTGTATCTTTTTTTTATAATTTGTTTTAAAATAAGAAAAATAAAAAACGGTAAATATCCAGATAGGCTACTACAGAACACCGACCACTCTAATTTTTTTTTAATAGGTAATTGAGGTCGATGGCAACGAATCTGATAGTCAAACTTGGGGCAAATTTACCGTTTGCATGGTATTTACCCCTGAACCCACGAACTACTTTCCACCATTTTGCAGCTTCCGTGTATGCTATGCGCATGCACGTTGCAGCATAAATGACGGCTTCAACAAGCAAACTACGTTGGGGGAGGGGATTTTTTTTTCCAGGACATAGAATTTTCTAATTTTCAAAAATACATTATAGCACTTTTTGGGTGGAAAATTTAAAATTAGCTGAAATAGAAATAAAACAAGAAAAGGAAAGCACTCCAAGTTGGAGTAGGGGGGTAATTTATCTGGTTTTTTTTTTTACCTGGAACATAGAATTTTCAAATTTTCAAAAAGTAACGCACCGACATTTACCAATTAGAACACCATTTAACATTTTCCGAAGATTTTACTGTGTACATTGAAGGCGCGAGCGGGGGGGGGGGCGGATGTGATGTTGGGGCACGCGCGCCCCAACATCACATTTGCCCCTCCCCCGATCGCGCCCCCAATGTAGACAGTAAAATCTTCGGCAAATGTTAAATGGTGTTCTAATTGGTAAATGTCGATGCGTTACTTACGGAAAAACGGTTAACTAAACTGCAAAAGCACCTATTAAGCCACATAAGTTCTATAATTGAATACCCCTCCCGTAAAAATAGAATGAAAAACATAAAGATGTTTGGTGCTTATGTTTTTGTGAACCACATTAAAAACTACGCGAGACAAAAAAAAAGTCCCCAATTTGTTGTACTTTTCTTTAACTGTAAGTCATAAAAAAAATGTCAGTTCATAATTTTTTGATTGATACGCCATGTGAGAAGGCAGTTTGCTAGGTGAAGCAAGCCGTCGTTCATGCTGCAAAATGGTGGAAAGTTATTCGTGGGTTCGGAGGTTAATACCATGCAAACGGTAAATTTGCCCCAAGTTTGACTATCAGATTCGTTGTCAACGACCTCAATTATTTATATAAAAAAAAAAATTAGAGTGGTCGGTGTTCTGTGGTAGCGTATCTGGATATTTACCAAAAAAACTTTGATACCGCTATTGTAAGAATCATGCTGAAAGCCATTCTTAATATGGGGAGGGGGGTTAACTATTCTGAAACTTCACCTAACAATGTAATAAAAATAATGGAAAAATTCTTCAGTTAAATAAAATATACTGAAAATCTTTAAATAGGAAATAAATATTTCTTTAAATAAATTAAATCGTAAGTAATGAAACACTTATTTCATAAAAAAAAAATTGTCGGTGGGCATTAGAAGAGAAATGTCTGTAAAAGAAGCAAAATAAAACGAACAAAACATAAGTAATAACTATGTAAACAACGTGAAGCTGCATAAATGTTACAAAATGACTCGATTCGGCATTAAATAACACGAAAAAGGATTGATATGCCGTAAAACAAAAACAAAACAGAACAAGACGTAAAATATGTTTTGACTCTGTGTTATTCAGTGTATTTGCGAATGGTGACTTTGGTGATTTATTTAATTAATTCTTGACTTTTGTAACATGTATTTCTAAACATATTTTTTGTTGTGTAAGGCTCACTCCAAAGTAAATAAAAAAACATAAAGTGGCACAGTAAAAAAAAACAAAAAAAAAACGAACTCGTAACGTTAAATGTAAAAAAATATATTTATTACTGAATAAAATAGAATAAGCGTTCCTACAATAATAAACAGAAGACATCGTTAAAAATGTAAGTAAAATACTATATTATTTAAACTTCTATGCATAATTGTCTTTAAAATAATCCGGAACCATAAATAGACAGTTATTATTATTATTATTATTATTATTATTATTATTTTGTTCGGGAACTTTTGGGAAATAAAAGGGGTTAATGATTTTTAACTGATAAAGATTGAACAATAAAGGGAGATAATTCACATTAATTAATGTTTGCGATGATGATGACGCGACATCGTGCAGGCAGACAGACAGACAGAGAGACAGAGAGACAGATAGATAGATAGATAGATAGATGATGATGATGATGATGATGGCCAAACTACTTTTAAAATGAAGCCAACCTGGCAACCCTGATCTCTGCCTTGAGCGTTCGTTTAATGTGTAATCCGCTATTCCAGAATAAAATCTTCTCAACCAATCAAATTTGCCGGAAAGTGTGACACACATAGATAGATAGATAGTTACAAGCGTATTAATATATAGATTTTTTTTATTGTTTTCCAGTTTATTACCTATGTATTCTATCTTATCGATATATCCTGAATTGCATAAGGCATTATTGTAAAAGGTTGCTGCTTGGCTAAATGTTTTCTTATCGGCTGATAGGCTTGATATTCTTTTTGAGATAGATGATACTATAGATTTGATAATAGATCTGGGATGATTCGATTGCTTATGCGCATAGAAAAGGTTCAAATTAGGCTTATGGCAAGGGGAGTAGGTTTCCGAATTTAGATTTAAGGATATGCCCAAGAAGTTAGATGTATTCTTATTAGGATCTACTTAAATTGATAGGACATAGTTTCTAAAGAACTTATGTAATTTCTTTACGGTGTTATTCTATTGTCTGGGCATGTCTTTTGTGATGAAGAGGCCATCATCTCTATATAAGCCTCCCTGTAGGTTTATGAATTTTCAGCTGAGCTCCCTTAACAATTATAGACCGACCAAATCAGTAACTTAAGTCAATCAAAGAACGCCTAGCTAGGAGGTTAAGTCTCTTTTCTAGTTCTGTTATATTGGAATTGTTCTTTGCGAAAATCAGGGCTTTATTAAGAAGTATTGGGGATATAGATTGGTAAAAATTACATAATGTCTCTATATGTTGTTTATTCAGAATTTAAAATTTAACCACGAAACACACACACACACACATATATATATATGTGTGTGTGTGTGTATATATATATGTATATATATGTATATATCAGTTGACGCACATTTCATAGCAGCTATTATAAATCAGTTTAAATGGTTAAGAAAGCTTTCGATCGTAGACTATACCAATGCTGATATAAATGATTTTATTATAAAACTTAACAGCGTGAGTTTACAGTACCCGGCTTACATTGTTTAGACCGAAAATTGTCGGAGGAATTTGGTAGATTCTCGCAGATCTCAGTACCCTGTATATCAAATTTAGAGTCTGTGGACTGAAAATTGACAGAGTTATTGTGTAGGGAAATGTACACAGACAGACAACAGACACACACACACAGACATGTTCACTTTTATATACTGATATATATATATATATATATATATATATATATATACACGTTCAGAGAGTGAGTAGATATAGAGATAAAGAGAGAGATAGGGAGTGAGAGAGAGTGAGAGAGAGAGAGAGAGAGAGAGAGGAAAGCAAAACAGAGAAAGAAAATTATTCTTTACTTCCCAGTTTTCTTTTACTTGTAAAACTGTTTATAATAAAATTCGGTTGTTTAACCTATTAATTCTTATTTTATCATCATTCAATGCCTATTATTGTAATTTTGACAGTAAAATAACTCTGAATGGGGTATTTTAATCCAGAACAAAGATGAATCTCTAAAAACAATTGAAGATTGTGGGTGGTTTCCAAACTTATTATATCGAAGGATATAGTCAATTATTTTGCGAAATTAAGTTTTATATTCGAATTACCTCTAGAATTAGTGGCGTTTCCTTAGTATGTATGTATGTATGTATGTATGTATGTATGTATGTATATATATATACGAAGTGCGTGCAATAAGTAATGCCCCTGACACACTTCCCATAGCAGTAGAGCAACAAAACTTGGCACAATTATTAGGCTTTCTCTACATAGGAACCCCGAAGAGTTAAGCATTTCTCCCATCGTTTGATGCAGCTCTGGAGACCGTTTTTCTAGAACACCCCAGGTTGGTCCTCCAACCACGACGTGACTTCAGAAATCAATGTTGCATTATCTGGGAAATGCTTTCCTTTCAAAAACAACTTCATGGCTGGGAAGAGGTGAAAGAGGGTGCAAGGTCAGAAGAGTAGAGAGGATGGGGAGGATTTCATAACCATACGCCCGTGTTTCTGATCTGACGACATGCGAGTTGTGGGCTGGAGCGTTGTCCTGCAGGAGGAGGAGGACCTTTGCTGATCTTGCCCCGCCTCTTGATTTTGATAGCTTCCCTTAATTTCCTAAAAAGTGAAGCATGATAGGCTCCTCTAATGGTGGTACCCGTTGCTAGGAAAGCTATCATCATTACTCCGCCCTGGTCCCAGAAGATTGTGAGCATGACCTTGCCAGCGGAGGGCCACACCCTTGCCTTCTTTGGAGGTGGTGAGTCCAAGTGCTTCCACTGCATTGACTGGGATTTGGTCTCTGGATCATAGTGATGAACCCAGGTTTCATCCTTTGTAATCAGTATTTTGAAAAACTTTGACTCATCTTCTTGGCACATCTCCAAATTTATCCTCGAGCACTCGACGCGTTCTCGCTTCTGGAATGGTGTGAGCAACCTGGGAATCCATCTGGCAGACACCTTATGCATATGCAAATGGTCATGAACGATAGTTTCCACAGACCCTGTACTAATCCTGACATCTTAGGCTATTTAGCGAATAGTAATGCGCCGATCTTCAAAAATGACAGCCTCAACATGACGGACAGATGCCTCATCAATGGCAGAAAGGGGGCGACCAGGTCTGGGAGCTGTTTCCACAGACTTTCAACCATGTTTGAATTCACGATGTCAGCATTTTACAAGGTCATATGATGGGGCATTATCTTTCAAATACAAGAACCGGATCACTGCTCGACATTCAACAGGCTCCATTGCACACCTGACTCAGTTCAAACACCTGTAAAACAGAAACCACTATTAGTTCAGAACTGTAATTTGCCACATAACCCATAGCAAAATTTCAGCTAGATCAAACAACTAGAAGTGGGCCAGGGGCATTATGTAGTGCACGCCCCTCGTATATATCAAATTTTTGTCATCCAACGAATTTAAAAATTTATGACGACAAAGAAAATTGCTCCAGGAAAATGCCTCCCTCTAAATACCTCTTTTTAATATTGACCCGAGATATCCAATGGGTTCAGGTCTGGAGAACACGATGGTCAAGTCATGAGAGTTTCCCCAACGAATTCCACGGATACAATTCAGAATATGATAATATATTGTCATGTATAAAAATCATTTGAAAGCGACGTGACAATGGAAGGTCATCTAGCCATGTCGACAAAAAGGCCGTGCGCATTTCTGGTAAGCTTTACATGCTCTGGTGCTCGGAATGGTCCAACCAACTTATCCAAAATGATTACCGGTCAAAATATGAATCCTCCACCCGCTTGTTGGCGATGAACCCTATAACGGGTCGGAGTTCCGTTCGGGTTTAAAACTTTGGTCCATCTATCCAGAACGTCAAGAGTAGCATGGGCCACATCCCTAAATAGGACCAGTTCCAAATCCATTTTCCTGTAATCTTGTGCCCAAGCCATTCTGTTTTCCCTATATTGTGTACTCAATGGGGGCATTGGAATAGGTTTGATGTTCCTTGCAATCTCATTCCACATGTTTTATCGAGCATGGCTGGATCTAGAGCGATTCCAGATTTTGCAAAAACGAACTGTTTGTGTTTCAGTTGACTTCCCTACGGATTTTCCGAATATCCCGATGTAAAAGTTTTCTCCTGGTGCCATTATTTTTCTGAATTTGCTGTTCAAGTTGTTCAAGATTATTGGATCCCATTTCAGCTCTGTGGCTAAATTTTTGATGAACAATATTTCTGCGAGTCCAGCACCTATCCTTTGCATTTCGATAACCTTTATTCGCTTGATTTTTGGGCATTGTAAAAGATCTGCAACAAAGCGCTTGACAATAAAATTTATTCGATAATAAAGAAAATGCCATATTTGTGAATGCAGCATAAATTTGAATAAAATTTTGGGAAATAACTAAACTTAAACAACCATTTGATGGTACAATTTTCATTTTTTTTTGTGACCCATATTTAGGGAAATATTGATATTTTACTAAACTACAATAATGCGATTGACACAGCTCACACACGTGCACACACGCACACACACATAAATATATATATATATATTTATATATATAACTGTTCGTTGTTTGTGTGTCTGAAGCAGTATACAGATAAAACGAGAAGACTTAATGTCACTTGAGCCTCATAGAAAAGCGTAGGTTACGTTAAATTCTGTTTCTCGTAGAACTTAAATAATCTTTTTAAAAAAAGTTGACAGAAAATCTATTTGTTGTGTTTTTAATGCGTGGAATATTAAATAAAATAAAAGAGTCTCCCGAAAAGGCTATGACAGAAAAACTATTTTTTTCGAAAAACAAAACAAGAAAATTAGCTGTCAATAATGACTTTGACATGTTGTAAATAATAGCAAAAAAGATGGAAGACTTTCCTTTTCGGATTTTTTTTCAATGAGATTTTATCAGATTAAAAATAAATGTTACAAACACACACACACACACACACACACACGTATACAACCTATAATTTATATTTACATCCGTAATATTCACTTGTTTTTATTCATGTAAAAGTAAAAATAATGCATTAATAAATATTAGTTTCATTGTTTAAGGGTCGCATTATCTATCTATCTATCTATCTATCTATCTCTCTCTCTCTATATATATATATATATACATATATATGTGTGTGTGTGTGTGCATGTGTGTTTGTGTGTGTGCGTTTATACGTGTATACGTATGTATATTTATGTGCATATATGTTGGATAACAGAGGTCCAATATATATATATATACATATATACATATATATACATATATATATGCATATATATACATATGTATATATATTTATATCTATGTATATATATATTTATATGTATGTAAAATATAATTATCTACTGACACGTATTTCGTCGTCTACAACTCATCAGCGTGGCTGAATCTATGTGGGGGTGCCAAATTGGTTAAAGGGAAAAATTATTCCCAACTCGCATTTAGATAAAAATTCACTTTCGTAAATAATTGAATTCATTCAAAACGTATCGCAAAAACAAAAACAAATACCATCTCTCTCTCTCTCTCTCTCTCTCTCTCTCCCTATATATATATATATATATATATATATATATATATATATATATATATATATATATATATATAGTGGTGCCGGAAAGAATGCCCGCACTTGTCATTTTTTCAAAATCAGCAAATTTAAGCTAAACTTAATATAACTGATTAAACAACAAATACCGCATTTGATTCGCCTTTTATTCCCTATGATTTTACTCATATTCGATTTTAATTGAAGTATCCCTTATGTTCACGTAAATTTAAAATGATTACATTCAAATCGAAAAGGGGGGGAACGCATAATAGAAAATTGTGATTTAAATATGAATTTAGAATATTAATGCAACAAATACAACAGCAACGCAATGCACTAGTACAAATTTAGTAGCATAACCCTTCTGAAATTTGACTCCCTTAAATATTTTGGCCATTTTAAAAATTTGTCTGCGACAATACTCCGGTGAAATGGCATGCTATTTTCTCTTTAATTTTTTATCCAAATTCTTTCAGATTTGAAATTTTATCATTGTGTAGCTGTTTATTGATGTAATGACATTCGTTTTCGATAAGATTGAGGTCTAGAGATTATGCAAGCCAACCCCAACACGGAATATCATGCTCATCAAGGAACCTCTTTACATTGCCAACTTTTGGAATAGGAGAATTATCCTGTATCTCCAAATTCTGCCCAAAATAGGGTAAAAAAAATGCTCAGTCAACATATTAATGTACTTGCTCAAATTGATTCGATCTTGCAAGCGAACTATAGGCCCTGGACCATTAGCACTATTAACGCCCTACGCCCAAACTGAACCTCAA
Organism: Euprymna scolopes; assembly: GCF_053919585.1. Taxonomy (NCBI): domain Eukaryota; kingdom Metazoa; phylum Mollusca; class Cephalopoda; order Sepiida; family Sepiolidae; genus Euprymna; species Euprymna scolopes. Next base: position 13,304,308 of record NC_136495.1, on the reverse strand, counting down.
CTAGCACACATGTTACATGGCACACACACAATTCAGGTCATTATATTTCCAACGAGCTTTGATTTCTTAAATTCTGACCAATAGTTGATGAGATTAAGAACTTATAAATTTAAAAAAAAATGTGGTAAATATATAATTTTTCAGAATGTGAGAGAATATAAATTATTTCCACAGGCAGACAACGTCGCAGATCACAAGAGCCATGACAACCAACAAACCGAAAGTCACTTATTTGGGCTTATCAGTAAGACACATCCGAACTCGGGATTCGAAATCCGAGACTCTTGCATACGAGACGAGTACTCTACCAACCGAGCAAACGCGCCATACGCAAGAATATCTATTAACTACAGAGATCAAACTAACTACGGCAAAAATCCGACAATACATAATGTAATTAAATCCTTCTTAGGTAAGAGAAAAATCCAAGTTGTCTTTGACGGTCGTACATCCAAACATTAAGATATAAATGGGGAGTACCCTAGGGATCTATCCTTTGACCTTTATTATTCCTGATATTCATAAATGACCTCTCTGATAAAATTGCTTCGGAGATGGGTATATTTGCCGATGACACCACCTTCTATAACAGGCATGAGGGGAAAACAAATTAACACATATTTAAGGAAATGGCAGAAACACTAGATGATGACCTCCAATCTGTAGTAGAATGGGGACAAAAATGAATGGCCACATTCAATGCTGCTAAGACTACGCTTGTTTCCTTCAATAACTACAAGAAACCTTTTCTACCACCAATAGTAATGGCCAAGAACACACTGCCTGAAAGTACTTCCTTTAAACTACTCGGCCTAACGTTTACAGGGATATATACATTGAGAGCATTGGCAAAGAAGGTGGGCTCTCTCTACCGTGCTAGAAAGTTACTTACGCCTGAAAGTATCCTCTACCTCTATAAGGCCACCATTCGCCGTTGCATGGAGTACTGTTGTCACATTAGGTTGGTGCATCTGCTGCTTGTCTCTCACTCCTTGACAGGGTTCAAAAGAGAGCCCCCAACCTGATAGGTGCTGAACAGTCATCTAGGCTTCAGCCTCTGTCCCATCGACGAAATGTTGCATCCCTCTGCCTGTTCTATAAATACTTTAATGGTGAATGCTCTGACGAACTGCAAGCACTTGTACCTCCTCGACGTAACTACCCCCGACTAACCCGACAAGCAACAAAGTCCCACCTCTTTACAGTAGGGACTCTTAGGTGTAAGAAAGCCTTTTACTCCAATAGTTTCTTCCCCAGAACTACAAGTCTTTGGAACTTCCTTCCGGGATACTGCTTTCGCAACTGTACTGATATGCAGAAGTTCAAGTGTAATGTGAACAAACATCTTTCTACTCATGTCCCTTTATAATGCCCCCGCAGATTATGTCCCCGGTAGTAGCCCCCTACTTCAAAGTGGCACTTGCCTTGTTTGGGGTAAAGATTGAAAAATAAATAAATATATATGTTTGTGTGCGTAGGTGTGTGTGTGCGTGTGTGCGAGTGTGTGTGTGTCCGTATATGTTTTTGTTTCTTTTTACCTTCTCACTTTCTATTCTACTTTTCTCACAAAGTAGAGGCTCGATCTGGCTTATGTATTTTGTTAGCGCAAATCACGGCGATCTCAGTATTATGTTTTATATCGATGTACAGTGAAGCATTAATAGCAGTTTCTCATCACGATACCATATTTATTCTACAATTTTGAATAAATCAGTATTCTTAGTGAACGACCTATAATTTAAGCATATGCATCTGTTTGTCTGTCTGTGCTCTTTTTGTCAGAAACCGCTTAGCCGATCTTCGCTGAAATTTTGTGTGGATTTTTGTTATGACAATGTGCAACGAACTACGTATTATGGTAGGCGTCCAATTTATTGTAAGCGATTAAGAGGAATTTGCAATTAATGCCAAGATGAGCACAAATTTAATCATATTCATCTACTAATATTTTATAGAGTACTTATTTAAAACTAAACGTTTACTTTTGCTCCTTTTCAACGCGCAATGTATATGTGTATATATATATATATATATATATATATATAATTAGTAATTACTACGTGCATAAAAGTAAGTCATATAGTAATTATTAATTAATAATTAATAAATAATATTTAAATAAAAATAAAAAAGTAACTACGTCCTTAAAAATGTGGGTGAAGAAAATGTAACAAAGGGCAAATAACTCCTTTCTTACGATAAAAAAACGCTCAGTGAGCAAGGAAAAAAAGAAAGAAATTAATCGCTAATAAAAAATAAATAAAAATTCAACAACCTTACATATATATGTGTGTGTGTCTGTGTGTGTATGTATATGAGTGGTCTAAGTTAAGTTTGTCTCGTAATACCACCGATAATTACCAAATATATATATATATATAAAATGGGTTAAGAAATTCCAACGAAAGAAAGATGTATATTTAAATAAGGGGATAGTCACCAACAATGTATATTTTTTAACATTATTTTATTATTCCGTGTCTTAGTTTTTCATTGACAATTATGTTTGGATCATTGTAATAATGTTTTTAAATCATTGAAATCGTTTTTACGCCTTTCAGACGTTCTGTGAAGCGTCCTCGTCAGAAATTTCTGTGTATATATATATATATATATATATATATATATATATATATATATATAAAGTGGGAAAAGTCAAGATATTGTAGAATGAAGTTTACGATATTTTATTTAAAACAAGGAATATGAAATAAAGGTAACGGTTTCTTATTCCACGGAGTTTCAAAGAAAGACTCATCTCCCCAGATGTAAAAGTTTGCAAAAAAAAATAAATAAATAAAATAATGATAGTGTCTATTTTTACTTCTACGATCGATTTTTGAAAACATTCGAGAAACAAAATTGAAAGGAAAGCATAAGTTTATACATAAAATGAAAAGGAATAATCAGCAAAGTCCAATACACACACACACACACACACACACACACACAATTATATAAATGCACTTTTGTATGTGTGTGAGTTCGTTCTTTATATACTAAGAAACGGCTGAACAAATTTTCTTTAAAATATACAGAACTTTAGTGTATAAGTCTAGGAGTTATCTTAGGTAAGTTGTATCTTCGATAATTGCTAATAATCGATAATCGATAATACCCCGATAATTGCTAATAATCGATAATCGAAACCGTTATTGTAATTTATTATCTTTAAAGCCATGTTTTATGTCTTCGCCTAACAACAATGAGAGAAGAATAAGCCGTAAAAATTCTAATGCAAGTTGATAGCGTATTTTTTTTGTTTATTTTTACATGACGTTGTCAGTAGGTTCAAACCCCACACATAAATTTCTCAACGTTTTTTTCCGAATCATATGTACAAAGTTATGTATTTTCTTTAAATATATAAAAAAAGCGTTTTAATATGAACATCAATTCACAAGAAATCTCAAATTCATCGGATTGTATATATATATATATATATATATATATATATATATATATATATATATATGTATGTATACAGCCACTCTGATGAGTCGTTGACGACAAAACACGTGTCAGTGGATAATTACATCTTAAAAATAATATATATATACCGCTCCTTATTTGAGGGTACCAAATTGGTTAAACGGGAAAATTATTCCCAACTCGCATTTAGGCAAAAATACACTTTCGTAAATAACTGAATTCATTCAAAACATAACGCTTAAACCAAAACAAAAACAACATATATATATATATATATATATATATATATATATATATATATATATATATGGTTGTACTTACCAAGTATTAAGAGCAGATTTTTATTCTCAATCCTGTGCGAAACTCACTAAATAAAGGATGAAATGTATTTTTAAATTTAATACGACGAATTCTTATCATCATGTATTTAATTTAATATGCTATAAATCTATAAATATAAAGGCTGTTCCATAGTTTCCGATATAATAAATTGGTAAAAACACTAGTACATTTCCAGATAATGTTTTGAACTACTGAATCTTTAACTGTGTTTTTTATTTTTATTATACATTATTATACGTTATTATACATTATTATCAGTTGCCGCTTAAGGAAGAAAAAAAAACTAACACAAATTATCATCGCATAATAACCTGCGTTTATCATTATATGAAAAAAAAAAAAAGTAAAAAAATTATGAAATTTAAACTGTAACTAAACGCGCAGAATGATATTATTCAAAATTTAAATTAAAGTCTTTTTCAACATTATCAGGTGAAATGTCACCAAAAATCAATTCTTTTTATCCCAACGTTTCATCTTTCCTTTTACCTTTCAATAATCAATAATCTATAATGCTGCCGCTTGTGTTTCACGGAATTTGCATAACGAAAGATGATATACATTTTATCGAAACAAAATAAAATTTATTTCAGGCAAATAGATTCTGCAGGAATTACACAAACACACGAACAGTTACTTACGCGCATGCGCATACACACATTTTATATATCTCGTATCTCTATTTCACTAATATATAAAAATATTTGTCTGTATGTGTGTGTGTGTGTGTGCGAGTTCGTTCCTAAGAGATTCTGCAACAGCTGAGCCGATTCTTATGAAATTCCACAAAATTGTACCTTATAAATCTGGCAGTGTTCTTAGATAGGCTGTGTACAGGAATGTCTTCCGTAAGTACTACTACTAATAATAAAGAATATGGTGATTGATTTGATTCTATAATAAAGATATATGCATCTTATATTTCACATCTTTTATTTTATGATATGGATTGCTTCTCTTCACGGTGTAGAGCTTTTTCTATCTGGATTATATCTTTATTAAGTTTATTTTTTACAGACACACACACAAACATATCTAGTCTGTATATCTATAGACTGGGTGGGTTACGAAATTTTTAAAACTATATACTCAATGTATTTTTAATCTACATATTTGAAATTTGTATATAGGTTATTCAGACACGTGGAAAACATTTTAATAGGCTTTCATCCTGATGAAGGGCTATTAGGCGGTTGGAATATAAAAAAATTGATGCGTGTGAGGCGTCGGATTTTTCTTTTTGTTGTTTCAGGATTGCACATGTGTGAATGGTTCACATTACAGATTGCTTGTGTTAAAAACAAGTAGGTTTGAAAACACTATTTAAGAAGCGGGTCAAGCTGGACTAATAGTTATCGTACCTGGCTCACTGTCTTTAGCTTTAGATTTCGATCTCAGCTCGAGTACTTTTTTACTCGTTTAGAAAAAAAAACATAATACTCGTATGCACATATATACGTTTCTTTAATTTTATTCAGTTCATTCTTTTAAAGGAAATTAATGTTACGGTATATTTGTTGTATAATAAGAAAGAATCCTGCAGGGTTAAAATATTACATTTATATGTACTTTACGACTGGGTAACCTGCGAGTATATCTATAGAAATGAGAATGTATTTGTTTGCGAGGGCACTTCTCCACCAATGTACTGAAGGATTTTAATCTACAGACTTGAAATTTTGTACATAGGGTATCTAGACCCGTGGAAAACGTTTTAACCGATTTTCATCCGGTAAAAAGACAAACTAAGGGGTCAAAATTGAAACATTTCTACTTAAGAGTCATCAGATTTTTGTCTCTTTGTCAACTATTTCACGAGGATTGGAAACACATTCTAGATCATGGCAAGCTGGTATAATGGTTATCGTACTTAACTCACTGTCTTTAAGTTTTGGATTTGATCTCAGCTCGAATATTTTTTACTTAGAAAAAGTGTTTAAAAAAAACAATACTCGCAAGCACATGTCTCAGTTTCTTTCTGTTTTTTTTTACCTCTTATTTTTAAGGAATTTTACATTACGTTAATAATAATGGGGGAGTATTGTGTAGTATCAGTTTAGTCTGCCATAAGACAGTCCTCCCAGTAATAACATTTTTCTTTTTACAAACGACGTGTTAGTAATCATTGTGAATGTTACACTTTTCCTTTCTGGAAATAATGTAGTACCAGTTATATATATATATATATATATATATATATATATATATATATATATATATATATATATATATATATATATACACATACAACCCGGCCTTCTTTTTCTGAAAGTTGATTTTCGGATTTCATTTGGCATACCGCTTTCGTTAATAAGCGTTTCTTTCCTGAAATACCGAAACATGCTCAGGACTGCGTAACAACAAATCACTGCTTATGTAAAGACTAATTGCAAATGTAACTTGCTCTACTTCCGTATAGAGCACTCTTGTATTAACCTCGTTATATTTCACTGGTTACCCTACTTTTGAAAAATAGCAACCTCAAAAAGTTATATATATATGTATATATATATATATATATATATATATATATATATATATATATATATATATATATATATATATATATTCAATAAATTTTCAGACCTTTTCGTCTCGGCACTTTAATAATAGTACGCATAGTAAACTCTAGTAATCTCCTCCAGCTGCAGAGCACTTAATGTACCGTTCAAACACCTTCTGGACGGTCCCAGGTCACAGCCTGTTTCGTCACCTCAATTGTCTAAAAAAAGACAGCCTTTAAGATTTTCCTTGAACTTAGAGAATAACAACAGTCGCCGAGAGCTAGGTCTGTTTTTTAGAGAGGGTTAAAAACTGTTCTTATACGCATCTAGGTCAAATAGTCTGTGGTCTGTGACAAGATGGAATTACTCTTATTACAAAGTTCTCACAAATCTTCCACGTCTTCAGTTCCTCGCGAATATTTATGGATACAATTCTCGCATTGGTATTAAACTGTGCACTTATTGTTTCTATAAACACACAACGATCCTTGTCAATAAAATTCTTTTTTTTCTGACAATAAACTCTGTGTTCTGACTTCCTTACTTACCCACACACGTCTTATCATCCATCACAAAGTCCCTGACTTCCTTGAATCTCTTATGCCACTCAAAAACTGAGGCAAGATGGACCGAATGTAGTCTGACGCATTCCATTCGTTTGTGTGGCAATTTTCTTCAATTTAAAACAGAACCACATTCTAAGTGTCAATACGGTCAGATTGCATTTTGGAAATTCACTAGCTGCGAAAATCAGGCGTTATATATATGTATTCCACCGCCTGACGTAGCTGTTCATTTGAACCTGAAATCAGAAAAACATGCGTCAATCATCTCATGGCATTTACAGCAATAACATACTGAATTTTCAAGTATTTATAACCGATTAAAATGCTTGAAAAAAATGTCTGGAAATTTATTGAAGTTACTTCGCGCGGAGCGGACACATACACACACACGTATACACACATGTACACACACATAAATATATATATATATATGTGCGTGTGTGTGTGTGTGTGTACAGGTTTTTTTTCCAAAAGTAACACCTTCTATAATATAAAAGGCAAAATCTGTTTAAATGTATGTATGTTTGTTGTATGTCTCGCAATAACTTTCGACAGAGGGGACGGATTTTCAGGAGACCGATATCATTTTGAAACTAGACTCTTCGGAAGCCAAATATCGAAAAATTGGCTAAAAAACATGAAATTCCTTCACCCTTAACTAAGCACTTTTCTACAAGGAGGGGGTAGCAAAAACTGTTCCTTCATGACAATTTAGCCATACACGCATGTGCAAAAACATTCTTTCTTAAATTTGCTTTAATATACAAAAACTCTTCCTAATATTATTCACGCAAGCATAGCCCTGCCGGTATAGTAGCAGGGTCGTTACCTTAAGTTTGCACGTTCGACCTGAAATGACAAATATATCATTTTTTTCCGATTTTTAAAGTTTTAATAGTAAAAGAGGGTTATTTATGCCATTTACGCGTTCGTTTTTTTTCCATTACGTTCGCTGTTTTTGTTTTTCCGAGTTTTAAAAAAGTATTAACATTGTTCGCTTATTCTTTATTTTGCTGGTTTCGTTTTTTTTTAATAATAATATTTAAACAGGGTTATTACGTTCGCTTATTCTTGATTTTCCATTTTGTTTTGATTCACCCCCAAACACACACACCTGACCACACCGGGCAACGCTAGGGAACCAGCTAGTCTAATTTTTAGAACTAAACAAAATGTTGAAGAGCTACTCAGCCAGGGGTGGTACCATTTATACAAACTTACTTCAGAGTTTATTTTTCTACGTACAACCATTCTTAATGCACGTTTGTTTAAAATTAAATGACATATCTCTGCTACCGACGCACGTCCTTGATATAGGTTGCATTTTTAGAGCCTCACATCCGTCAATATTTGCACCAGAGCAATACAAATTTCAATTGACAAATGGGGGAAAAAATACCTTATCATAACAATGCAATTTTTAATCCTATATGATACATTCGGGCAGAAAAAAATAGAGGAAACATTACTTTTGGAAATGCCCTAGTATATATATATATATATATATATATATATATATATATATATATATATATTGCCAATAAGTCATTATTCAAGCACGTCTGATTGAACACGACAGAGTAATTTTTCCGATATTTCTGGATTGAAAGATATCAAAAAAAAAAAAGCGGGGAAAAGAATACATCTGTCGCGTTTAAGCAGACATACTTGAATCTATCTATCTATCTATCTATCTATCTATCTATCTTTCTTTCTCTTTATATATATATATATATATATATATATATATATATAAACGTGAAATTGTGTGTTCGTGTCTCTGCGTGTGTACATTTCCCTACCAAACTACTCTATAAATTCTCAGTCTACATTCTCGAGATTTGACATAAGCGATATTGAGATTTAGGAAAATGGATGTCAGTTGGTGAAAGTTATACTATTTGACTTTTGAAAACTCTACCAAACTCCTCTACCAATTTTGGGTCTAAACATTTGAAATTTCAGATGTAGCTTACTTGGACATGGATTCAACTTTTTAATACAGTTTGAGCCCAAAACAAAAATGTTAAAGGGGCAAAATTGGGGTCAAAGTTTAAAAAATTGACCCTTGCGGATTCTAATAAATTACTCAGCAAATTTTTGGTTTTTACATAAAGTGTATTAAGACAAAAGGCAAGCTTTTTCACTGTATTTTGGCCGAAAATTCGGCTGACAAAGGGTCAAAGTTCCAAATAGTTTACCTTTGCAGTCTCTAGCAAACTATTCAGCCAATTTTGGGTCTAAAAAGTTAAAATTATACAAAACTGAATCGTTCAAGTCGGCGCTGGATACCTGGCTGAAGTCTGTACCAGACGAACCTCAGATCCCCGGTTATACCGCTATGAGACGCAGTGAATCCAATAGCTTACGCCACATGCTTGTCTGTGTAAAGAGGGACAGCGAAACGGTGCAGCGGTCTATTGATTCGACGCCGCCTATACCGTCCCAACTGGAGGCTGCTTGCCGCAGTGACCTTGGAGGGCTCTGACCGTCGAAAGACATCATACAAAAAGAAATAGGATATTCAGACATGCAGCAAGCGTTAATCTCAAAGTTGAAGGAGTTGACTTATCAAACTCCTACGCTAATTCTGGCGTTAAACACTTGAAATTTTAGATGTAGGTTGCCCGGACATGAGCCAAACTTTTCAATACGCAGATATACATATGCACATAAAGTTATGAACAGTATATGGGGCCCGAGCAAAGCCGGGCTGATCTGCTAGTATATTCATATATCTGTGTGCGTGCATGTCTATTTCGGAGACAACATACGCATTCTATATGTAATAAAATTTTGTTGTAATTGTTTAGCGATAATTGTGTTACTGTTATTACTAAACCCACTGAGTGTAGAAGTATTTTTTCCAATATGTATACGTAATAAATGAGTTCAATTTTTAACTTTACGTGTGCGTGTTTTACATGTGGAAGTGTCATTCTGCTTCTTAATCCTGTTAGAAATGGCTCGACAATCTAGACGACAAAAATGTTAATGAATGTGATATATATGCAGACACACACACACTCCGCACACACGTAAACACCCCTATATATATATATATATATATATATATATATATATATATATATATATATATATATATACGTGTGAGTCTGTACGTGTATGCGTGTGCAAATCTATTCGATTTTTTTTCGAGTTTTCTGTCTTCTGCAACCGGTACTTTTTTTTACTCTTGAATTATTTGACCTCATCTCGCTCCGTTATTGCTTCTTGGCGCCATTGCGCTATTGTAGTTCCAGAAAGCTACAATTTTATAGTGTGAATGGGGAAGGGTGATATCTGAGTTGTATTTTTTTAATTTCTTTTTCTTTTGAATTTATTGCTGGTCTTATTCTTGGACTAATATATATATATATATATATAGGTTTGGTTTGCAATTTTAAGGAATGTCGCCTTAAGTCAGGGATTAAAGAAACAAGGAACGTATAAATCTTATCCTGGATTAATATTTCCTTTTTCCAACTCTCCATATCCTCTCTACTAAATACGCCTAACCGCTACCATGTTAATAATTATAGTTTTTAATAATGAGTCATAACTGATAGGATTAAAAGTCACTCGGCGAGAAGAATTAATCATAGATGATAAATACTAGTAGACGATTGAAAATGTTGTTTGGAATAAAATGTGATTCGTCATGAATACAATGCGGCACGTATTTGCTTACGTTTGACTAACATGTTGTAGTAAGCTAGGAAATAGATTCGTTGTATTGTGTTCCATAGAGAAGGTTCTTGGAACGAAACGCTGTTCATGTAACTTGTGTTTCGTTCTGGCTACAAAGAAAAAGAAAGAAAAATCGTTTGTAGTTATTTCAAAAAATTCTGTCTCTGAATATCGAATGACGAGGAACCATAGATTGCAGCTTTTTCAACCATCTCCAATAGAAGAAAAAAAGAGGCTTTATCCTCGAGTAGCTTATGCTTGATATACTGCACTTCTTTGTCCCGAGCTAAACTTCTCAGAAATCAACTAATTGAAGATCACTGACGAATGTTTGCTTGGAACCACATCTGCCACTGACAGTGAAATTGGCGAAATAGCCACGCCCCTTTTTAGCAAAGTCCGACCACCCACCAGTATTGTATCTCTGAAACCGTTTTTCTATTTTTTTTTTTTTCATTTTTCTTAAACTTTTTCTTCTAGGGGATGGGACATCCAACCAGATGTCTGACATTTACCCCTATTTTAGTGAGCCCAACCAAGAGATCTTTTCAGGATTCTAGCCGTCCCTTTCAGTGCAATCGTTTGTATTTCACTTGCACTTGGTTCACCGGGTATGCTTGCTATATACTTTTTAAAGTTCTTTTTCATAAGCCCAGTTGCCCCTATGATGACTGGTATAATTGAAACGTCTTTTAATTTCCAATTTCGTTTCATATCATACATAAGTCCTTGATACTTTGTTATCTTTTCCCTCTCAGCTCTGTTAAGCCCTGTATCATTGGGTACACTGACCTCTATTACGGTCCCTCATGTGCCACTCGAAATGTCCGGAATTGCCACATTATGGGGTGGGTTCATTAATACATAATGATGTCCTAAAACTAATAGTTTTCAAGATATTTGCGATAAACTAATTTCTGCATTATACATTGCAGATTGTACTGCGTCTTGATTTTTCTTATATTACTTATGTGCATTATTTATATTTTTCAGTGTAACTTTGTGTATTTCGACATTCTTTTGCCCTTATCACAATGACAAAATGTCACGGAATTTATTTTTTTGCTCTGCAACTGCATATCGTCGGGCATTTGCCTGCATGGTAAAGACAGTATCACAGAAATTATGCCGAAGTCTGTTGTTTTATATACAAACTTCAGCAGATTTAGTTTAATTATTACAGGATTTGCGGTTTCTAACCACGATCTGCACTGTAGATATACACGCTTCATGTGTTTTTGTAGTGTTCTTGTAGTGTGGAGGAACTGATTAAAGTTAATTCACAGAATTATGACACTGCTCTTATCGATACTCATCACATGTTGAACAGTCATTTTTAAAATTCAGTTACAAGGAATTTTTCAACATTAGCTTTGAACCCATTTTGCTGCTACTGTCGTACCGACTAAATGCGCGAATTGCTCATAGACAGGGCACCAAATTGCTGTCTAGTTAATCAGCCAAAAATGTCAACAAGCACAGTATTGTTCTTCCTGTTGCCAAGATTTACATAGAGTTTTTGTAGTTCCCATATTTTCTTGAAACAGTAGATGAGGTTTACAAGAACGCCCGTATCAGGTGAGTCAACTAGGATCGATGGAAAACCATGTTTTACACCATCATTAATATGGAATATGATTCTATCATAAGCCTCTTTTTTGTTGCTAGAGAGCTCTGTGATTGTCCTTTCTTCGTCGACAAAGAGTTTTCTACATCCGCAACCATATACTCCACCGACGTAGATTTCCTTATCTGACAGAACAATTTGCATCATCCATTTGAATAAGTACTCTTGGAAAACCTCACTATGTTCAAGATTGAGCCACAGAACAGATCTAGATCGACAGGTACCTTCTGATTGTCACACTTAATAGTGGTAGTGATTTGTTCAGAACTTCTCAATGCACGTTCCATTTGCTTGATCGATGATTTTTGATAAACATTGAAAATAATATCTATTCCCGTTGACTCCTGTGGTAGCAAGAATGATTTTTGATAAAGTTTCAGCCAATTGGCCAAATGTTTCTATGCCCAGCTTTTTTATTGGTAGTCCACGCAAAAATGCTATGGAATCAGTAATTTGACCATCACATTTTATATTCTCTTGTTCTAGAGAAGTTGGTTGGCTAAGACTCTTGATAGACGTGCGTTATCTGGCTTTTTTAATTTCATTCTATCTTTACATCTATTATTCAAGAACTGAGCTGTGTTGACCAACTCATATAAGAGGCTCCAGCATGCTGTACCCTCTTTCTCTTGCATAATCAAAATACCTTATCGTTTCTGTCACACCTTTTTTCCACTGATTTCTGCCCAATCGATGAATTATAAGCACGAAAACAATCTTACGCTTGGTATTGTATCATGTAGATGTTTCTCCTTATTCTGAATTCTGATTGTGACAAACTCTGGATAAATTTTATCACCAGTTGACAGGCATTCTAGCAATTTATCAACCATATATTGGGATATATCAGCTCTAGTCAAGATGTTGTGTTGTGTGGTGCCAGTACTGAATGGGCTTCATGTAATCCAAAAGTGTCCTAACACGTTCATAGCCAGTAGAGTTGAACTCGTTGTGTAGATCTAGTCCACTCCCATATTTGTCCAATCGAACAACTCATATTTTAAGAGATTCCATAAACGTAGTGTTTCTTTTTGTTTTATTATTCCAATGTATCAACTCCTTACCAGGTGTTTTGTAACACTTTTTAAGTGCCATGTCGAATCCTACTGCGCTTTCTTTATTGGAGTGTTGTACATCATTTATCCACCTTCTGTGAAACCTCTGTAGATACCACGGGAATTCCTTTCTAAGTTAAATCAATCTTCAAAGAATTGTGTACTGCGTCTGCGATGGTTTGTCCGACCAAATCCAAATAACAAAGTCATGCACCTAGGAACGGCTGAAATGTATATATATCAATTGCCTTATCGACTAGAATGTGTAAGATCACTCAAGATTAGATACAAATCGTCAAGAAACAATTTCCAGCACCTGACATTTCCATTGCGCCCTGTTTTTTTTCCATTCTGTGAAGGACTTCTCCAGGTCCCTACTTATTAGTTTGCTTTCGTTCCAAATCGGCCTTAATTCCGTATAATTAGTACTAATACCAGTTGCATCCGACTTTCCGTGGTTTCTGTGTGCCTATATATTTCACAATGATGTTTGTCTTTCTCTGACTGACATTCTTCAAACAGTAGAATAGGACTTCCGATATTAGACGCATTGCCTCCTTGCTTTTTCAATAGTGACTCTGTTATGACACTATTCTCTACGGCAATCTTCTCAAAAGGTTCAATCTCGATCAAAGCTAGATCTTTACTGATACAGCGAAGATATTTCCAGAAGCAAGCGATTACAATCTTCTCCATGTTAAATAGTTCCATTCCAAACAATATGTCACCAATATCTTTCCGTATTACAAAAACAGCGAACAATGATTCAAATTAAAATGTCTTTCCATCAAAGAGACTTTGATATTTGGAAACTGATCGCTTTCTAAAACAAGAAGAAACAAATATTATAGGATATACAAGTAGCAAAAGCCTGTCATGGAACTAGCAGGATTAGTCATGTCATGACATGTATAGAACATCCATGTAAATTACACGGAACATGGGTTCGAAATGTGTCAAAATCAGTTTATTGCAAATATTTCGAAAACCTCGGTTTAAGGACACCATAATGCATTACTAAATCCCCCATGATGTTGAAATTCTCGACATTTTGAGTGGTCACATGCCAACCTACGCCCGACGGTTTCAGAGATACTATGCTGGTGGGTGGGCGTACTTCGCTAAAAAGGGGCGTGGCTATATCGCCAATTTCGTCATTAGTGACAGATGTGTTACCAAGCAAACATTGATCAATGCCCTTCAGTTAGTTGATTTCTGAAGAGTTTAGCTCTGGACATAAAAGTGCATACATAACCAGCATGAGCTACTAGAGTAAACCTAGATAAGACAGCATAGTCTCTTTGCGGAAGTGACTACAGAAAACGGAAGTGATCAGCTCCCACTAGATTGTGATATTGATTTCGAAATCTGTCAGAGAAAGGATGTTCTGAGTTTTATCTTGACGTATGGTTGGTTTCGTTTACGACATATAAACCCTTCTGATTTATTTAAAGCCACATCCGTTAATTTCTGTAAAATGCTTATGCTTTAATCTCTATGTTGTTTAGTTTGTTTTTAGGCATATCAAATCTTTTTCGGCTCTATGCAAATCTCGTAGTTTTAGTGTGTTTTAGCATTTATGCTTCCATTATTTTATATCTTCAAACATGTATTAATGAAAGTTTGTTTGATTGTTTTGTTGAGGAAAATCATACACATATATTTTGGCTTTTCAGCACATGATTGAGTTTTCTTAAAAAGAAAGGAAATCAATAGCATTACTATTTTATGCATTATATACCTCGAAGCTGTTATGTTAATAAAGCGTGTACAAACATGATTTACTTCACTTGCAAGGCACAATCAAATATAACTTAAGCACATCCAATTCTGCTAAGTTTTGCTGTCATTAAATACGACTGCCATTCAAACAACCCAATATTGTAGCACCAGTGGTATTCAAATAAAGAAGTAGATGCAGATACCAAATCTGCATTTGTAATAGATAGTAATTATATTATTTGAGATTCTTGTATAAAACTACATGTATAGTTTCATCCTCAACAGAAAGATATAAAATCTCAATCATTGATAGATGTGATAGCTAAATCTCGGGTTGAGGTATAAATGTTAAGGTATAGGTCTGACCTCAGCAGGCATATAACAAATATCTATTCGCCATAGAAATTGTTGTACAGTTTCAGATTCAGATTCTCGAATAGAAGTATATGCATAGCTTCAGATTAAGTAGTTACCAAATGTTTATTTTTAATATAAAAAAAAATAATAATATAGTTTACCATTTAGGAAGAGAACTTGATGTATTGTTTTGGCTTCAGACACACAAATATCAGATTGCCATTAAATCTAATCGTATAGATTCCGCTTGCAATATAGAACTTGAAAGATATAGCTTCGCTGCCAGACAGATACCAAATCTTTATTAGTAATAAGTTTTCAAATATAACAATAACACCAAAAAAGAAAATTTGTTGTGCCTGTTGTGGTAGTGTTTCTATTGTCAAAGTAATTCGCGGCCATAAAGACATATACACCGATAGACTGACGTATCAAAGACAGCATAAATAATTTAGGATCATAGTGAAAAACACTGAAGACAAAGAGTTCTCGGCCGCTTTTAACATTAACCATTTACACCTGCCAATCAGAATTCTGTGGCCGAATATATATGAGCATATATCATCTGGGCCTAAGCGTCGACAGGTGACGATAATGTCAAGATATAAGTACTGAGAACGTTTCAAATAAGCGAGTGGACACCGCATAAATAAATTATGCTTAAATTAGACATTCCAATTATTTTATTTTGACCCGAAAGAAAAGTCTTCCTTTTTTAGCGTCTCTTATTACTGTTGATGTCTGATGCTGAAAGGTATACTTTAAATCTATTACTAATGGAGATTTTGTGTCTTTCTTCACAGCTGATACACTTCTTTTAATGATCATTTTAGTTTATAAGACTATTTCTGACTAATGTACGATGTACATTCAATAAGTTCATATACATTTTTTGTACACGCATCTAAGTTGTTGTAACCTCTTGAAAATTCAGTACGTTATTAGTATTCTTTTTATGAGATAACTGACCAATTTTTGTAGTGCCAGGTACAAATGGACAGCTACAACAATTATTGAAATACACCATAACAAAAGCATGATTGTCAAAGCTGGTGAATTAGAAAAAGGTCAGCTGGACGTAAAGACATTTTAATAGAACGATATGCAATAGAATTCCGTTTTAAAGGTGTAGAAATGCCATAGAAACTTATGGAGTGTTTCAGACTGCTTTTAAACCATCTTGCATAAGTCGAGCATCAGTTTTTGAGTGGCTTGATAGATTCAAGTACGGCAGGGAGTCTGCAAAGGATGATGAGAGTTGTGAGAGGAGCCAGGAAGCCAAAACACCAGATTTGATTAGCCGAATAAAGAAATTCATAGATAAGAACTTTCGTGTGTCTATGGAGACAATAAGTCCACAGTTTGATGCGAGAGAAGGAATGGACACACAACTGTTCGCGAGGAAAGTAAGATGCGGAAGATTTGGGCAAAGTTTGTCTCAATGGTGCTTAGAGAAGATCACACTATTTGACCAAAGATGGGCATCAATGCAGTTCTTCACACTCACTATATTCTGATCTTTCTCCCTGTGACTTTTAGGTATTCTGTAAGCTCAAGTAAAACCTTAGAGGCTATCCTCATGAAATAATTTAGGAGAAAAAAGAAGCTACGACGAATGTCATTAACACGTTAACCCAAGAGGACTTTCATGGAGCCTTCCAACAGTTGTTTGAACGGCAAAACAAGTACATTGCAGCCGGAGGAGATTACTTCGAAGGGGACTAGAGCTTCGTGTGTGTACTCTCAATAAAACGCACATACAATAAAGTTTGGAAACTTATTGAATGCACCCAATAATTTGTTTCCTTATTCAATTCGCATGGTGTTAGTATAATGTGTTCTTTATTATGATACTATCCTCATAGGAATTATTTCCTCTTTTCCTAGCTATTCCTGTATTCCTCTAGTATTTATTCTGTTGTCATAAGACTATTCTTGCAGATATTACATCCTGCTTTCTGAAGATTAATTTAGTATATGTTCGTTTTTCATTATACAATGCTTCAAAGCATTACACCTATTCTGATGCTCGTAATATACGAACTGTTCTATTGTCGCGATATACTCGTATCATACCGAGTATTACGTCATCTTAAGTTGATAGTGCAGTAATATCATCTAATAATTATCTACATTCTTTTGTGGTTCTATGATTTCGTAGATATTGTCTACGACAGGAAGACGAACATTCTTTCTTCCAGATCATGGGGGAAAGAGCTAGAATAGTATATACAAATAGCAGACCCATTCTTGATAATACATTTGGTAAAAAACTTGATCATATTCGAGGCCTTTTATCTTTCTGTCTATGATATTGGTCCTGAGTGATCCTAGAATGTCCAGCTTCCTAGGCCTTGCCTCCACGTTTTAGAGTGAAGTAAGTTTATTGCTTACTGTCTGAAGCAGCCCAACGATGAATGCTGAATATACTAATCAGGCAATTTTAAATGTGTCAGATCGAGTTTTCTTTAAGGATTCTGGCTACTTGCTCCTCAGCTTTCAACTTCTCTCACATCTCTCTGCAGCGCAAAGGAAATAAGTACAATTCTCTCGGGCAAAGTCTTATTGTGTAATTCATAGACATACTATTCTTAGCATATGGAGAACTTGTTCTCCACAACCGCCTCAACGGAGGCGGACCATTACAGTGGATGTTGTCCTTTCTTCTGTCGAGTCAATGTATGGGTCTAAGGAAGACTTCCTGCTCAACTTTGGGATGAAGTTTATTTCTAACTGTTTTAGGTATCCTGACCTAGGATTACCAACAAGGCTACCCATCCATTTTTGTACTTTCTTACTTGCCGAACTTGTGCTACATTTTCCCGTGGTGGATTGTTGGTTTATAATCACTCTTTCTTCCAAAGTTTTACCGTGAAAATTAGAAACGACATTCTTATTACATTAACTAGTAGTTCCCGACAATCATTCCGCCGAGTATTTACTATCATGACTGATGATGTTATTTCTTCTTCTGGCCTAAGCAATATTTCTGTGTTGCCTTATAACGTGGCTGTTTCGCTCGAACCGTGTTCTTCACAGTTCAAATCTCTCTCGGACAACCACGCCGTCTGACAACGTAATAACGGAACAAACAAACAAAATTACATCCGGGCGGGCATGTTTTTATTGTTTAACAAAACAATTAATATCCTTACTCTTCCGTCTCGACAATACTTGAAAGTTTCTCGCTGTCACATGTCCATCTAACCTGTCTCGCGTTTCTCTTTCTTCCGACCGCACGCTGGACACAGCCGGCTGATTCTCGTCTTCACTTCTTACGTCCTACTTCGTCGGCGCCAATTTTTTCTCCGAACACATCGCGTCCTTTCCTTTCTTTTTCTTTTTATTTCGCACCACGTAGCACACACTACCCAATTTACATACGCGTTCAAACGCTGCTTCTGCTGCTAATATAATCGCTTGCCACCCATCCTTCGACTGCTGCTTATATTTCCCTCTCCAGATACGCGAACTGTTATAGCCCTGATTCGTTGGAGATGAGTTACTTTATTGCGAACTGCCTGAAACGCTTCGACTGAGGGGTTGTCCAATTTTAAGAGGCCCGAATTTCCCTTACTGGGCGCTGATTTATTTTCGAAACCTTTCCAGTTTTGTGCCGTAAATAAATACCCAGTTTCTCTTGCACAGTTTTTTATGTGACAGTCAGAAACACCGTTATTACTATGTCGAGGATTCGTTCGGCCAATCTGTCTGATCCGATGGGCCTTACTGTCTGATGGTGGGGTTTCTCAGGTTGCTCTTTCACAGAATGACGGAATAGACGGCAATCAGCTGCTCGAAATGCACATTAAATTTAATCACCGAAAGCGCATTTACACAACTATGAATTGAAAATATTTACACATTGCATTTTTGTTTTACACATTCGGATATTTATATGCATAGACGTCATAAACACCATAAACTTACGTTTTTTCTCTTTAAATTTTAATTATTATATACAGTCAAATCTATGTCAGCATATACTGGCCGCAGAGTATTCATGAGGAATAACATTTTATTTATTAGATACATTATGTTTAATTTGATTTAATAATATAATCATCTTTTAACTGGCAAAACTCAAATGTGTATATATATATATATATATATATATATATATATATATATATATATAATGATTCTCTTGGATTTTACTTGTCGAAAGAGAAACTTAACAAACATTTTTGGATTCTGATTTTTGGATTTTACCGTTATTGGATATTTTACCCTTCACCAGACTATCCATTTAATTAAATCACATTTTTCTTCACCACATTCCCTCTGCTTCACTATTTGTTACCAAGTAAGATGTATGACTTACTTGTAGTTTCATCAAATACTTTTGCAAGCAAAATCTGATCCCGCATTTTGCTAAATCCTACCCTCTGAAACTCCGCAGATAAAGGACTATCCACTTATTTTGTGCTTCCTTTTTAAAATTAAATATGTTTTTAATTATTTTCAACGTGTTTTTAACATGTTTTATTAATTACTTGTTCTTATATATATATATAATATGTGCCTACATTAAGGATGGCTTCCCGTGTGGCAGGGATATCTCTAGAGAAGATCCTAATTTACCCTATATGTGCTTCAGGGTTGCACTTGCTAACACCACTGCATTTATATTTGCCCTCTATCGGCCCCACAACAGCGGAGTTACTATCTTTAAGAGCATATCTGAGAAAATAGACCACATACTGTCTTCACATCCCTCGGCTAACATCCACATATAATAAAATAAATTTCCTGTCTTTTTCTCTCTTACTTTCCCTCTCTGTACTGCTCTAACCAAGTATGCCGACCTATTCCACAAATCCCCAAACCTCAACATGAAATATCTCCAGAATAAAAACTCGATTAAACCTAGAACCCCATCTTCCAACGTAGACCCCTACTACCAGGTCTCCTTCTCCAACATCAGGGGTCTACGTTCCAACCTTCCAGAGGTTGAAACCCAATTACAGGAGACAAAACCGGACATATTCTTTCTAAGTGAAACTGGAATAGGGCCGACCAATTCCCTAGAATAGTTCATAATTAACGCATACTCAAATTTAACAGCTAAATCTGACCCCCAAGATCGCCATGGGCATGGAATATGTGCCTACATTAAGGATGGCTTCCCGTGTGGCAGGGATATCTCTAGAGAAGATCCTAATTTACCCTATATGTGCTTTCGGGTTGCACTTGCTAACACCACTGCATTTATATTTGCCCTCTATCGGCCCCACAACAGCGGAGTTACTATCTTTAAGAGCATATCTGAGAAAATAGACTACATACTGTCTTCACATCCCTCGGCTAACATCCACATATGTGGTGACTTCAACGTCTATAACGTGGAATGGCTGACCCATTCAAAAAAGACAGACGATGAGGGGAGGTTTTGTCATGATTTTGCCATTGCTTATGATCTCACTCAGATTGTTCGCGAACCCACCCGTGTGCCCGATACACCCGGTCAATATGCAAGCTTCTTAGACCTTTTTCTCTAAACTTCCCCTGAGCTATGTTCATATTCCGTTCATTCTCCTCTAGGCTCCTCCGACCACTCCGTCGTATCAGTTAAGATAAAAACGAAATGTAAGAAGCCCCCAGACGTACCCCTCCACCGTACTGTATACAGATACTCTATGGCCGACTGGGATAGCTTCCGTACATTCATATCTGATTTACCTCTGCACTCCATGTTTAAAAAGGATGTGTCCTCTATAGTATCAGATCTGACCGAATGGTTAATTGCAGGCATAGACCACTTCATACCATCTAAAAAATTCCAACAAAAACCTAACAGCCAACAGTTCTCCCCAGAATGTGCTGCTGCTATCGCGCACAGAAATCACTTTTTCCATAGCTACCAACGTAATAGATGCACTGAGACTAAAGCTGCTTTTAGGTCTGCCAGCAACCACTGTAAAAGAGTAATAAAAAATGCAAGAGAGCTATATGCCCAGTCTGTTAAATCCAAGGTAGCTGATCAGCGGCTTGGATCCCACCAGTTTTGGAAAATAACAAATAGGATCCTGAACAGAAGTGTGCGTTCTATCCTAACCATTATCAATGGACCAGAGGTCATCTCGTCAGCGTCAGACAAGGCCAAACTATTTGCAAAGCACTTTGCAGCTAATTCTACCCTATGCGACGAAGGCCATCAACTCCCCATATTTCCTCCTATAACACAGAACAAGCTAGGTAACATACAAATATCCGTGCATGAGGTCGCCAAGCTAATAAAGAACCTAGATTCCAGTAAAGCAACTGACCCTGATGGCATCCCAATTATAGTGTTAAAAAAGCTTCAACCAGAACTTGCTCCCATACTTACGAAACTATTTAAGCGCAGTCTTAAGGAGAAGTGCTTTCCGACTCCCTGGAAGACCTCATAGGTTTGCCCTGTATTCAAGAATTCAGGTGATAAGTCATCTCCCTCTCAATACAGACCAATAAGTCTCCTGTGTGTTATGAGTAAGTTGCTGGAATCCATATTAAATAGAGAAATAGTCAACCACCTCAGCAGGAATAACCTTCTTAGTGACACACAATATGGTTTCCGCTCTGCAAGATCTACCGCAGATGTGCTGACGGTTATATCCCACAGGATTAGTGAATCTCTTGACAAAGACTTCCTTTCTAGGGCAATTGCTCTCGACATATCAAAGGCCTTCGATAAGGTATGGCATAAGGGTCTACTTCACAAGATTTCCAGCTACGATATAACTGGAAATGTTTTCTCAATCATTAAATCATTTCTCTCCGATAGGCTCATAAGAGTAGTGGTAGATGGACAAAAATCGGAGGGCTGCAATATAAATGCTGGAGTCCCTCAGGGGTCAATCCTGGGCCCAACTCTCTTCCTGATCTACATCAATGACCTCCCTAAACACATACTTAAATCATTCGTTGACATCTATGCTGATGACACGACCATCTACGGCAACACATCAAAGGCTGTAAATGACAAAGTTCTCTCTGATTCTCTCTCCTCTGATCTCGAGCGCGTGGTTCAGTGGGAGAAGAGGTGGCTGGTTACCTTTAATGCATCATAAACCAAACTGCTATCCTTACATCATCAACGCTCTGATCCCCATCTGGCATCAATTGTGATGGATGGCTCTCGTCTGGATGAGGCCCCGTGTTTTGACAAGCTTCTGGGGTTGACCTTTACTCCTGATCTGAAATGGAACACGTACATCAAGTCTGTTGCCAAGGTCGTTGGAAAGATGGTGGGATCCTTCTACCGCTCCAGAAGATATCTCACTACTGATGCAATTCTCTATCTATATAAAAGCCAAGTACGTCCAAGGATGGAATACTGTTGCCATATCTGGGCAGGAGCTGCTAAAAACAGCCTATCCTGCCTTGACAGAGTACAAAATAGACTTCGTGGCTTAGTGGGGATGCCCTTTTCTCTACCCTGCAACCTCTCTCCCACAGAAGAGACGTTGCGAGCCTGTCCTTGTTTTATCGTTATTTCCATGGCAGATGCTCGTATGAACTCCAATCTCTGGTCCCCCCTCGCCAATCTTTCACGAAAAACACCCGTCTAGCTGAATCCACTGTGACAAATTTCCCCCACTCTATATCTGTGCCTAAATCAAAACGCAGATTCCATGAACAAAGCTTCTTTCTTAGAACTGCACGCCTGTGGAACTCTGTTCCGTCTGCCTGCTTCCCTCCGGACTACAACTTGGATGTCTTCAAGTCCAATGTTAACAAATTCCCAATGAACCGCCCCCTTAAGTAAACATTTCAGCAAATCTCCTCACTAACGTAATGTACTTGCAATAACCCTTATCCCTGAGTGGCTTCCGGGCCTTGATAAGTGGTGATCACTGTGTAAAAAATATATATATATCCAAAGACAATATAAAGATTTTGTTGAAAATACAGAATATAAAGATGACTGCTTCTTCTATTAACCATTTACACCTGCAAATCCGTGACCGCATATACGTGGGAATATATCACTTGGACTTAGTTGTGGACAGGTGACAATAATGTCAAGATATAAGCCTCCTGGAAGTTCGAAATAAGTGAATAGACATCAGATGGATAAATTACGCTTAAATAATTGATTAGGTCCGCGAGCGCGCCGGCCGCGTGTATAAGTCTAGAGTTTAAGATGCGAGAAACCCTAACAGCGAATATGGCACCTTGATAGCCAGCAAAGATTCTTCGAGAACATTAAACGTGTCAATCTGAATCGTGAGATATTTTCCCTTTTAATAATGAAATATTGCAGCGTCAGCGGAAGTTTTGAGATTTACCTTTTGTCGTTTCGAAGAATTTAGTGTTAGTGTTCATTGAATTTATTAGCTGGTCTGTTCTCTACTAAAACTATAAAGATTTTTTTCCTTTTTACATGCGCCATAGTATGCCCACTAAAGGCGTTATCCGTTCGGTTTATTACGCGTAGATTGAGTGGTCAGTCTATTATTGTTATATTTTCATTTAAATTATTTTTTTCTTACTGTTTAAAATATTTTCATTCAAATTGTTTTCTTCTTACTATTAAAGAGAAAAAAAAAGATATGCAATTTCAGTTTCTTGCCACATGATTTTGCACGCGTTCCTTTTTTCTTTAAAAGACTGGGTTATTTCTCTCTTGCTTTAGTAGCTATGGATTTTGTTCAATAAATTATAGCCTTGGAAAGAGGTTTGTTTTACGTTTTCATTCATTAGCAACATTAAAATTATATACAGAGCGAATGATCAGTCTTTCGAGCAGATTGAATGGCCAATCAATTACACGTAAATTGAATGGTCATTCTATTACACATAGATTGAGTGGTCAGTCGATTACACATATATTGGGTGGTCAGTACATTATACATAGAGTGGTCAGTCTCTTACACATAGATTGAATGGTCACCCTATTACACATAGGCTGAGTGATCGGTCTATTGCGAGCAGAAAGTCAGTCTATTACACATATATTGAGTGGTCAGTCTATTACACATATATTGAGTGGTCAGTCAATCATATCCAGATTGAATTGTCGGTGCATTGCGAGTAGATTGAATGGTAAATATATTGCACATAAATTGAGTTGTCAGTTTATTATGTTTAGATTGAATGATCGGTTTATTTTGCTTAGACTGAATCTATAGTTTATTACGCGTACATTGAATGGCCAGTCTATTAGGCTTTGGATTTTAGTCTATTATGCGCATATATAATTGTAAGTTTATTACGCGTAGATTGGATGATCAGTCTATCACGCATAGGTTTATATGATTAATTTACAACACGTAGGTTCAAATGTCAGTTTATTATGCGAACATTTAATGTTAGGAAATATGCATAAATTAAATAGTCTGTCTATGACGCACAGTGTGTATAATCGATTTGTTACATCCACAGACTAAATGGTCGATCTATCAAACGCAGATTACATGATGGTATATTGCGCGCACATTACATGCTCTCTCTGTGCAACGCTAATCGAATGGTAAGTGTATTACGCGCAAATTAAATATTCAGTTTATTAAGCACAGATTAAAAACTCATTCTATTACGCACGAATTAGATAATCAATTTATTACGCTCAGACGGAATAGTTAATAAATTATAGGCAGGTGGAATAGTCAATCTTTTACGCACAAATTTAATGATCGGTCTATTACGGACAGCTGGAATGGTTGGTTAATTACTAAGAAATTAAATCGTCTGTTACGCGCAGATGGAATGGTTGGTGTAATTACGCGTTGATTGATTGAACATTATTTCATACGCATTCGATCATCTCGTCAGTCTGGATAACAGATCGAAGTTTTAAAGAACATATTGCTCGGTCTGTCAGATTTAAGCTTGAAGAATATTCTTTCAATTTCAAATAACATATTTGTAACGCCGTCGCCCTGGGAATTGCATCTTTTCTAAGCTGTCATGCTTAATTTTAAAATATTTTTGTCTCTAAGCGCGCATAGTGAATGCGCGTATCATAAAAAAAAACAGTCACTCTTGTATTGTGATAAGTGTGTGCGTAGAAGAATAGCGTTTGGTTATTCGATGACATATCAGCCGTTTTTCTACATATTTAATGCCGAAATACAATACGTATGTTAAACGATAGACTACGTACGATAAAGTGAACCCACGAATATTGGTGCGTAAAAGAACCCAATACGTAGTGTTTGAACATTACCTAGTTGATCTCGCTGTCCGCGATAATATCCATTACACCAGATGCGCACGTAATTGTAAATAGAGCTGTCGTTACATATAATTAATCAGTGGCATTCTATTGGGTGTCTTTCGTGAGTTAGTTCTGAAATTGTTCACATCTTGGAAAACGCTGACGGCTTCATACATAAACTATATTTTATTTCAGCTAACTACCGATTCTCCGTTGGTGTATTACTCTGAATCAATGCTTAGTGGATATTATATTTTGGAATCATGTTGAACTTGAAAACCATCACGTGCGTCTCAAATACGCAGCGCACATGTTCGCTTACAATAATCTCCTGAGTAAACAGGTTATAGAATAAAATACAATGTATGAAAACATAATTAAAAATAAATAATTAAAATATTAAGTAATATATATCCTTCACTACCCTTATCTTTTTCCCTAATAAATAACAGTATATATATATATATGCATATGTATATATATATATATATATATATATATATATATATATATAATTGATTTAATTGGTTTTGTTTAATTAATATATAAATCATAAGTGCATATTAGGAATTTGCCAAACTTAGAAAACTGCAAAAACATTAAAATATCGAACGTATTGAGTTACCTCCCTTCCAACGTTATGAATACATATTATGATTTGATAACTTATAATTCAACAAAACCTTTAAAATTTTGAATGTACAGAAGACCTCCCATTCAATATCCGTTAATCGTAAGTCTTAATAGGCAGGAACGAAAGAAAATAAAAAAATAAAAATAAATTAAGATCCTTAATTTTAAATGAAAGATGAGACTGCACTAAATATAGAGTAAGGTTAAACAATTTTTTCCTTATGGAATAAGTTTTAATCAAAAACCGCATTTTGGAATTACACAAATAGGTTAGCCGATATTTTTGTAAATAAACAAAGCAGATTCCAGATACGAAACTAACATATAATCAAAACAATATAGCTGATGTCTTAGTTGATTAGTCCGAATTAGAAAAAAATAATTTAAATTAAATAAAGAAATATAGAAATTTAATTTAAAAAAATAATTAATAGTATTAGTAAATCATATTAAGTGAACATAGGTAATTAGTGGTAAGGTTGTATGATAATTTCCTTGAATTTTTTTCTTTTTTTAAATACAGATACGAACATAGGTAAATATATAAATCTGTAAAAACTTTGGAAGGACACGACGCAGGTAAAATATTTTCTCGCGTACTTCCTTATAAGAGAAATTGATTTCATATTATTCATTGTTAAAGTGTTTTTTATTCAATAAGTCTGACGAAAGGCTATTCTTGTGAAAATTTTCAAACGACATAAGGTTTGAATTTGTTCGAATAGTATTGAAACAATTGTAACTAACGGTGAAATACACTATTTGTTGCTATCTATTTATTCCTTGATGTCTTGATTTTGTTAAAACAATATATATATACATACATATATATATATATATATATATATATATATATATATATATATATATATATATATGTAAAATTTTAGTAAATCAAAAAATTTTAAATTCATGACGAGAAATGGTTAAATTTAAAATAAAAAAATATTATTAGACGTAAGACAAAGAATACATTTGAAATATTACATCTCCGTATCCTATAGGATTTCGATGTCTACCATTTCTTCACAGGATAAAATATTAATAATAAGTATAATGGTTTACATCTTATTTGCTACAATAAGTAACACATGGAAAATCATAATTAAAAGTTTTTTAACCACTTTAATATCATAGAGTAAGGGAAATTAATGAAAAGGATATTGAATTTTACATCCAATTTGCATGGTAATATCCGACGTGAATTTCTTTGGTAGGAATGAGGTAATGGGATCTAATCTGTATTTAGAGTAATCCATGGCACCAGGTAACAGTCTGAAGTAGGCATTTTTTCCTGTTTTTTTCTTTGTTTATATAATGAGTCCGGTAAATAAATTATTATATAGATCCGGTGAATCTGTTTATTTATGAACATATAAGTTTTGATATATTTATAATATATATATATATATATATATATATATATATATATATATAAAGAGAGAGAGAAAGAGAAGAAGAACTACTATGACAGCAACAGAGACTTCCATCCTTTCATGAAAAGTTACTAAACGTACTAGACGAAATAATTCGTTACTCAGATAACCCACGTCGCTTGAAAGAAACAAGGAAAAAATAACTTCTAAATAAAGTAAACAGTTGGTGTTTATTTCTTTAGATCATCGAAAATGATAATAAAATTGAATAAAACAAATATATTGAAAAAAATATTCCTGTAAATCTAAGCTTTTATGTTTATTTGTGAATACTAGCAACATTTATTATTTTTACGAAAGACGTATAACATTATATTTTTAAATTAAGTACTCTGCGTTTTTCCTTGAAACTACGGCCATTGTAAGACTATAAACGCAGGTGTTATATAGAATTGTTGAATAGTGGAGTCTGTACATATCGGGGACGACATAATGGGGATGAGACATTTATATAACGACGTATACGGCGACGATGGCGATGATGACAATGCTTGGAGATTTCCTATTATTCTTAGAAAACATATAGATGTGAAAAGATGTGTAACAGACATGGGGAAAGGGAATTCATTATTGATGATGGGGACAGACAGTTACACTTTTAGAGGGTGTTTCCTATAAGTTCATTTTACAAAGACGATAGACAAAATCACATAAACTTTCGGTGGATGATCAACGAAAACAAAAGGCTTACATATTACACGATGAGGTTTATTATTTGTCAGCTGGAAGAGATGATCAGGGGATTCGATTGCCTTGCAGCATTACATTATTTTGACTCCCTTTCTGGTTGGCTTCCAAAAGGGTTTGTCTAACTCACTCTTTTGAATCAAACTGTCAACTCAACTCTCTCCGAATTCTCTTTGACTGACTCCTAACTTTTGAATATATTGTTTACTATGTTTCTTTGTGACGTCAGAAACGTGCTCAATCACGAGAATTTTTTCTCACGTGGATTTACATGCACTTATTTTTCCAACACATTTGTCAGCAATGTTTTAATTCCAGTTGCAAGTATGTAATATATAAGTTTAGGAAGACTGGAAACAATGCCACGATAATCAGGAACCACATACAAAGATTACTATTTCCAAATGGTCACCCACCTGGTACTTGCTAAGCTCATCGTTGTTTACCTTATGTGATCAGGCGAGAAGTGAAATGTCAAGGAGATTATGCCGTATATACAAAGTATTTCCCATCATGAATACAGACCAAACTACAGCTATATATTGGGTGGGGATAGAGAATAAGTCTTTGCTATTACATGCATGTACTCCTGAAATTCGTATTTTAGACTGATCACCATATTTAAAAACGCCAGGTTTCTTTATTTGTTTGTTCGTTTTATTAAGTGAATATATCTCAGATTAATGAGTAAATAACTGAATATCTTAGGTCAGTCATCATTTAATAAATCAGTGCTATTCAAGACGAAGAGTGTGTCAAAATAATCGCCAACGCAGATTTTGTTGTATGTTGTTTAATTACTCTGAAATCATAAATCAATGTGAAAAAATGTTGAATAAAACGCAGTCTTCTGGTTAATTTGTATAACTAGACTGCTTATGCTTGGCCCAAACTTGGAACAAATCGAACGATTTGCGTGTAAAACGTCTTTTAGGGCAGGAACATTTCAGGATACGAAAGTCAAGCCAGTGCCAATTAATTTCCTATCTAGAAGTTTCTACAATATATAAAAATAAATTAGTTTTTTCATGACTAGATTCTCGCCAAATGTTTTAGACACTGAAAGATTTCCACATTTTGAATTAATTTTTTTTCAACGTCGTCTTATGTCTTCCTCGTCGAATTCCCGTGACTCCTGTAGGCGCTCATGGGTCCTCGATTGAGAAACGCTGGCCTAAAAAGACCTACTTCACTAACCGAGGACAGAATAGACTGTGTGCAGCATCGGAACTAAAACCACATTTTTTCTTTCTAAAAAACATTTATTTTAATTATTAAACCATAATAAATTAACAATTCTCTTAATTTTCTTCCGTTGATCATAAGTAAGAAAACTGGGGAGATGGGGTGGATTCATTTGGAGTCTTTTTATTTTAAAGTGTTCTGATGAACACATTACATCGTATAAGCATGGAGGACTGAGTGATATCAGAACGAGTGAGAATAATAATTGAAAAAGTAAACAGTCAAAGTAAACTATTGAAGAGTGATAGATGTTTACTGCGTGCATCCATGTGTAGTATCTCACATTGTGGGGGTTTATATAATGGGATGATAATACAAGTCTTTAGGATATTTGAAATGCAATCAATCATAACTTTGAGGATGATTTGCAGAATTTCTAAATTAATATGATGCATATTTAATGTTGATTGTATTCATTCATGTATTACATAGTGCTCTATTATGATATTAGGGGAGACACACAGGTTAGGACCCTGCATGTCTACAGACTTATTTAAGGCAAAATAAAAAGATCAGATGAAAATAAATTATTTTGAAAGGAAATGATAAATAGAAAGCATTCCTCATTGAGTCGAAAGTTCAACAACAAATAGTGGAAATCAGTTTGAAAACATTTGGAGCGGAACACATGTTAATGACTTAAACAAATCTTACTTAGCAGATTTACAATCTGCGAAAAGAACGACTCTGCCAGAAAGACATACCTGTCAGATGGAAGAAGGATGGATTTAACAAAATTAACAGAATAAGTAGGCTGGAATAAACTTCTGAAATCAGTTAGGTCATTTTTAAATGCCTTCAACAAATATATAAAAAAAAACAACTTATTTTATAATGTTTTATTTCTTTATATAAAATACATCAACTTTCGTCACGTGGGAAAACAAAGGTGAAAATTGTGTTGCTTTGCTAATATACGAAACGTTTGATTAAATAAATAACGGAGATTCATACCGTTATTAGGTGAAAGTCACATTACTGTACTATAATCTGGAAAGTAAAATAACCACTCGTACTACGAGGGTTAATATATTCATATTTGAATGTTTTAGATCTTTGCGTTTATATTCATTGTAAGATATATTACTCTTGCTGGGAAAAACAATTACCGAATAGTGTTGAATATCGCATCAAATAGCACAGATATAAACAAATCATAGTCGACATTGACACATACCTGGCCAGCAGAAAAACTTTGAAATAGAAAATAGAACAGACTAGAAAATAAACACCTGCATATTTGATGTAGAGTAATCCGCGGAGATTATATGCAAATATTATCTGAAAATGGAAATGAACTTGTTGCACAATAAGCATTCAAATGAACTTAAGATTAGATAGTGCATTTTGGGCTTACATCTGCAGCAACGTAATCTTACTTCGCTAATTTGTCTGCTATTATTGCCATTCCATGAGCGATGTTTCTTACTACTGAAAGAATGTCCATTTTCTGAGTCGGAATCTATCAATCTAACACCATACTTTGAGATTTTTTACCTCGAAGTAATACTGATTTAATCCCCTTGCATTAAATGGCTTCGTGCTTTTTCTGTAGTGATTTCAATAACAAACAAAGGAAAAAAAATACAAAAACCACACTAGAATGAGGCATTATAGCTGAAAAATGTGAATCTACCGTTTTACCCGATGGCGCATGCACTGTTATTTCATTATACTTATATTTCAAGCAACTTCGCTTTGTCTACATAGAAATATAGAAACAAATGTGCTTAATCTTGCTGTGACAAAATTTCATCCCCTTTTTTACTTGAAAACTGTATAAAAACTCTCCCAGACTTATAAGGTATAGTTTTGTGAAATTTCCCAAATCTTCGAAGTTTTTTAGGAGTCCTTAGGGAACAAACTCACACAGATACATACACATAAACAGACACACACAAATTATTTCTTTTATATATATATATATATATATATATATATATATATATATATATATATATATATATATATGAAGAGAGGAATAAATGTCTTTCCAAATTGCTAAAGTGATGATATTTATCTAGTTATATGAATAGATGAGGAAGTTTTTAGCTTGATTTATATTATTCACACATCTGTTCTGATAATCAGTTTTTTTATTCACAAAATTCCAGTCGATTTAACCTTCAACATTCTTCAGATGTATATAGCCAAACTCGGGAATTTTTCTGTCGAAATCGAAAATCTACACGAAATTTCGAATAGAATCTTTTTCTTTTGTATTCAACGATGTATCATGTCCCCTTTCTGTTTGCGTTAACCAGATACATCTGAAGAATGTCGGAGGTTACATCGGCGAACTGTTCTGAAAATAAAAATCAAGACGAGAAGACTATTCCAAATAATCCAGATAATATGAATCACCAATTCTTATCTAAAAAATTAACAAACTCAATACAGTTTTTGTTTGTGTTTACAATAAACTTGGGAATTTAATGATATATACTTAAAGTTTTAGAATTAACGTTATTTTATACAGAATTTTGCAAAGCGATACCGAACTAGCAAATCAAGATAGTTATAATTTTAGCCGACCTTTATGTTTTTACGGCACAAGCAATGTTACTTTTTACTTTGTAGAAAGAAAATAACTATAAGCTTTCTTTTTTCTATCTAATATTTATCGTTAAGTTGCGTATTCAATGGTTTCGTTTTAGACCTTACAAGGGAAACATCCAATTGCTGAACACTTTGCGTGACTGAACTACATCAATTTCTATTGCTCAAGTTGAATATACTAAATTTATTTTAATAGATAGACAGAAGTTTGACAGTTCGTTTTAAAAGATCATAAATTAATGTTATAGCGATGAGAGACTTGCAACTGATCTGTTTATCTCAACCTACGGGTAGCTAAAATGTCAGCAACTTATTGGCCAATCAAGGTTTCACTTACCTGCAAAACGTGTGCGTAATTTATGTAATGCTAAAAAGGACCGGTCGTTTTACTTTAAGGATAGATATCGTGTTATTAAACATAAGAAAGAACATAAGTCAGCCGTAAAGGTGAATACTCCTGTCTGACAACGTCAGAATAAAAAGGTCTTATTCTGAACTTACATCTTTAAGCTACTGAAATTTTAAGATGCGGATTATTTATTCCTATGACTTATTTCTTCACATTATCGTTATCATCTTGAATGTCTTTTACACACCGTTTCGTTCAATGTAACCCCCGACCTAGTTTTAGATATATATTATCGAACTCGTGAACCTACAGAGTATTTCGAACTAACCTGTCGTGTAGTCGATAAGGCAGTTAGAAAATTCAGCTGTAAGTTAATGTCTTTTAAAGTTTAAAGTTTCAATACGCAGGGCGTACGAAACTCAGTATACAATTGCGAATTACCAAGGTCTTCTACAGAGAACGAGAGCATGTTGCGCCAGTAGATTAAATAGTGAGATTAGTTTGATGTTTTTGCAGATTACCGAGTTAAAAAAAAAGATCTCCGACTCCGTAAATATACACTTGAAGAAGGTCAGAGGTTACATCAACCAAAACGTTGTGAAAATGCAACTCACGATGAGAAAAGTATTCCGAAATAAAAATCAAATAATACATATTACATGATTATATTCTATGAAGTATTCACGGAGTATTCACGGAGTAATGCCATTACCTTGATAACTCAAAAACTATCTCAGCAAGATAAAGTTTGACAAACATTCGATCAAATCTAGAAATATAATTTAAAAAAAAGAAAAGAAGATTTAATTGAATGGAAACCGTATGAGATTGACGACTTCATCGATTTATTGCTTAGATAGTGAGTAACGAAGTAATATTTAAAAAGAGTAAATTTCTCATTTAACGTTGAGCTTTGACCTTGATATCCTCAAAGTAGACCAGTTCTCAATAATGATCTATTTTTTTTTGACTAAGTTCGATAAATATTGCTTACAGAATGGCAATGCTAGACTATTCATAAGTAAATTTGATATGCATAAGCAAATTTGATTCAAAACAACCTTTTAGCAAAGGTAAAAGAAAACAAAGAGCTATTTGAGAGTTCAACATATTTCACATTAAAGCAATTTTTCAAATTGTTACTGAATTGAAGGGACTGAAATAAATATTTTAAATATTTTAAATACTAAAGAGTCATAGCTTATCAAAGTCTGTAAGCCACTCGATAATAAGGTTTGTAGTGAGGTCAGTGAATCAACTGAAAGATTCGTAACAATGGTTGACATTAGTCTAAATTAGATTATTTACGAAGACGGCCCAACAAGAAACTGTGAAACATTTGACTTGAAACCAACCATGCTAAGGTCAGCTGGAAAGAAATCCAGTAGAATAGATAGTTCTTGGAAAGAAAATCTGTTCATGGGCGTTTCGTTTAATTTTCGCAACTTTTTTAATAGTACAAATGAAATACATCTATTTGTGCTTCTTCCAAAACAACGCATTCCTGTATTTTTTATTCTTTTACAAAGTCCTTTCAAAAACACGTGTAATTTTTATGTTTTTCTCCAGCGCTATCTCACCCTCGTATTTACACGTCCATCTTCCCCGATCCCAACTTGCTTCTCTCACCGACTACGTGGTGTTTTTTCTCCTTTTCTTGCGACAGAAGTCGCACACATTTTCTAATTTGCATACGTGCTTTAACGGCTGTTGCTGTTAATATTTCCGCTTACCAGCTAGCTGCTGCTGATTTTATCATATGTGCTTAGACACGATCTGTTAAATAAAATTCCCTTCCAAAATATTTTTTTGCAAAATTGTAATGAAACCTTTCTGGTGTAAGAAAAGAAAACTAGAAAAAAGGAACACAAAGTTCACAAAATAAAACATGAATAAATAAATCCAAATAAAAATGTGTACAGTCGGACATTTTAAAAATAATTCTACGCCGATATTAATTCATAAAATGATTCTCTGTTATATAAAAGTTTAGTTGTACATGTGAGAGTTCCTTCCTCATATATCGCGGAACGGTTGAGATTATCTTTTGCAAATTCCACACACCTACACAGAGGACATTGCTGAAAAGGCTGCTGGTAAGAAGGTGGGTTACTTCTATCTAGCTAGAGGACTACTCACAACTAAGAGTATCCTGTACCTTTACAAGGTCACCATTAACTCATGAATGGAGTATTGTTGCCACATCTGGACTGGATAATTTCCCCCTTAGAAAAAAATCCAAAAAAGAGTTGTAATTCAAATCGGTCTCACTTTATCAACAAAACTCCAGCCCCTGTCCCATCGCCGCAATGTTGCATCACTGTGCCTGTTTTAAAAATATTTTAATGGAATGTGTTCTGATGAACTCGTTTCACTTGTACCCCGTGTACGTACATATCCCATACAAACCCGCTTAGCAATAAGTTCTCACCCCTTCACTGTTGATGTCCCTAAATGCCAGAAAGATTTCTATTCTAATAGTTTCTTCACTCGAGCAGCTAGACTTGGAAATTCCCTTCCTGCTGCCTGCTTCCCTGACTGTACTGATATGCAGAAGTTTAAATGTCACATAAACAAATATCTTGTTAATCTTTCCTATACATGGCCCCAAAATAGTAGCCCTTGCGTCCAAGTGACGATATGCTTTGTAAGGGAAGAACATGAGGCAAACAAGAAATAAAAAAAGGTAATTTATATGTCTTAGAATGTTCTTAAATATATTTTGAACAGAAATTCATCCGATACGTATCGAAAATCTAATAAATCTGATTCTAAAATAGTCTTTCTTTCTGATAAAAAAAGAATAATGTTTCCACTGGAAGTATTTTACGTACACCGGTAAGAGAGATAATAACATCTTTGCAAATCATTTCTACTTAAAGTTAAAAAAAATATTGACATCTGGAGGTATAGCTCAGTAGTAAAGCATTCGACCAAAGTTCGAACGATACCTTATTAGCGCTTGTGTATACCTCGCCCTTTTATTTAAATTCTTTCTTATAAATCAGTTCAATTTACGATAAAAGACGAGGTACTATTTTAAATTGCCGCCAATCATTTCTTCGTTTGCATATTTTAAAACTAAATTTTAATCAGAAGTAATATCAGCTGACATGATATTGTAAACAAACACAGACGGAATTTGGTGAACGACATTATCATGAATATTTTTTTATTTTTATATTTTTTGAATAAGTCCACCGGGCAAATTATTGCTCGTAATATATAATACTCGATAGATGATAATAGAGTATTTATTCTGTAATAATGCATACACAATCTGCATGAATTAAAATATCATATTTAAGCGTACTGTGTACCGTTACCGTAGCAAAACAAATAAAAAACAAATAAAGCAAATAAATAAATAATCTGGTTCGGTATCTTTTCTTTTTTACAAAACGTTTTTATTCGCATTTTTGCGTCACTACTTCAAGAATTTCTTTCGCTGCCACATACCCATTTTAGCCTGGCCACGTTACTCCTTCTTTCCACCGCACGCCCGGCACAGCCGGCTAATCTCGTCTGCGACTTCACACGTCCATGTTCTTCTACGCACACTCTGTTTCTCTGCAAGCACGGGTCGCATTTCTTCTCCATGTTTGTCCTACCTTTTTCGTTCACACTTTTTGATTTGTATATACACGCCCTACTCATACTGCTGCTGATAATCTCTTCACATGCTTGCCAAACATTCACTGCTGCTGTTAATTTGCACGCGCTCACGCGCACAATGTTGCAGTTGCACGACCGGGCACCGCCGGGTGTCCAGCTAGTTGTATTACAAAATGTAGAACAGTAACAGCAATAAACAGAGATAGACAACTTGCGCACGTGTGAGAGAGCGGAGATAGATAGATAGATAGATAGATAGATGGAAAGATCGATAGAAATGTTAGATAGCTGTTGCACAGGGGAGACATTAACGAGGACTCACAACAGATGACGATGACAATGAGGGAGACATTTATATCAGACTTGACCCTATATTAAACAAACAATAACTATCCCGGGCAACGTCTGGTTGTGGTGGCTAGTTTAAAAAAACTTCAATAAACTAAACCTTTTTAAAATGTAACACTCTGCATTTATTCGGATGAAGCCGTTGTGTTGCTTGAATATACATCTTTATAACATCAAGTTCACTTCTGAAAGCTAAAAAAATACCGTCACTAGCTACGGTTCACGAGTCGTATTGGTGTGTATTCTAAGAAATTGCAGAAGAAATGGTGCCAGAGACTTTTGTATTGAACATTCTAATTCGGTCATTGCCGTGAAAGTATTTGTGAAATTAGCTGGAAAGATGTGTGGTAAGGACCTGCTAATTTTATTTGTTATAGATTAATTATAAATTATCACAACGTTCGAAACTGTGTGTCATGAGATCACATTCACAATCAGCTTAACGCAGTCACTTGTATTAATCAATTATTTATTGCTTATATTGAGAAGAATTATTGATCTGGCATTCATCAATTATTTATTTCGATGTTATAGCTTATATCACGAATAACATGTCTTAGACAATAAGTGTATACTTCCATTCATCATTGGAAATACACACACACGCACACACACATACACACAGACACACACACATATATATGCGTGCGCAGCTCATTATGTTATAATCATAAGATCACTCTAGTCGTCTAACCATTTATATAAATAGTAATTTTAATTGTATTACTCTCGATTTACATTGGCCATGATGTATGTTTCTTGCTAATCGAGTAGGGATGATTCGTGGCCGAGTTCAAATCACTCAACTGGCTGTAATCGTAACTCCCTTCTCTGATGATTTCCGAAAGGATGAAACACTAGATGCTGTTTTTAATAAAAATAATTATATATATATATATATATATATATATATATATATATATATATATATATATATATATATAATGTAGTTGGAGATACCCAGCATTTATTATGACGTAATATGTAACGTTCTTCTGAACAAATTATAAACATATGGTATCATCATAGGACGTACCCTACTATTACGACATATATGACGTAAATGTTTAACAAATTATCAAATGAACAAAATACGATTTCATTATAATATAAATCTGTATATATATATATATATATATATATATATATATATATATATATATATATATATATATATATCAATTATCTAATCATTTTGTTCGTATTAGGGAACGAACATGCTACCAGATGCCGGAAATTCACCGGCTAACTCACACAATCCAACCCTGATTTTTACTTAGTATAATTGCTTTAATCCCTATTTACTCTTGGTTCACCGGGTATATGTGCCAACTAGTTTTTGAAATCCTTTTTTATGAGCCCGGTTGCTCCTATGATTACTGCAGTGATGGAGATTTTGAGATTTCCGTTTTCTTTTCATGCCGTAAATGAGAACTTAGTATTTTTGCTGTGTGTGTGTTAAATATGATCAGACGAACATCGGTACCCACGGTTTCAAATCAAACAAAGCTTGAACAACTAATAACCGCTTTTTATAGACTCTCCTCAGTCTCCGCTGTGGCATGTTGCTTTGAAAAAACTTGCTGTTGTGATCCGCCTCAACGTAAATACCTCCGACAACCCATCCATCAATACAACCCCACACCTTCATTGTATAGATAGTCAGATACCGGAAATCTTTCTACTTTAATATCTTCTTTTCTTTAACTGTTCGCCTTTCTTATTTATCTCACTGCCTCTGTTTCGTCTACTCTTTCAACATGCAAAAATATCACCACTTTATGGTTAGGAATCCCCTGCAGGTATGATCCTTGTTCAGAGTAGCTCATCTGTGGCAAAGTGCAAATAGATAGTCTCTGTAATTTCTACTATTACTAACGGGTTCTCAATTAATCATTCTTAACCTCTTTAGCTGCAGGTTGTATGAAACCACCGCTGTGATGTTAACGTTATTTTATAACTCTCACCTCTCTCTCTCTTTCTCTCTCTCTCTAGCTATCTATCTATTTATCAATCTGTCTATCTCTTTCTATCTCTTCCTCTTTATTAGCACGCACAGGTAATAAAGACATGAACACGTAAAAAGAATTTAGTAGTAATAATTCATAACACTGAAAGAGAATATCATGAAAGGCAGTAATACTATTTAACCCGTAGCTGAAGAGTGAAAGATGAAGGAAAGAGTGACATTAAGATGCCGTGCAGTATTTTGTATTTTAACTTTTTAATATTTAACTGCCCTTGCAAACTTAATAATGCAGCAACTTTCGTTCAAACAATCGAAAAGGTTGACATACCGTAAATCGTACAAACAGAACCAACTCTACCGAAAGTTAGTTGTCATCGTCTATTGGGCGAAACCTGTAAACATGATTGTGGGTGCCATCGGTTCAATCTATCATCACTTTCCTGGAATCGTAAGAGCCCAAGGTTCACAAGAAGTCGCTGTTTGGTTATCCATCTTAATAATTTCCAAGCGCGGCCTGTCTGCCAGCCTCACCTCTACTATCGGAACTTCAAACAAGCTTCCGCATTCCGTAATAGGTAATATGTTATTTATGTGTTCAGCTATAGAAAGCAATAAAAGACATGTATTCGAATAGTCGCCCAAATCCGTTAATACCTAAAGGCATTCACATAAATAGGTTTCAGAGCAAGACGAAGAGCAAATAATGCGTGATTGTATGCTTTACAATCGATTAATCATGGAGATGTGTATATCTGTCTGTCTGATGCCAAAACTATACTACAAATTCTATATCTGAGATCGAAACTATGGTTTTACTACATCGCAATATTCAATGTTTTATTTTATTTTATCTATATTATATTTTGTTAGTCTGTCTCTTCTTTCTACTTTTTTCGGAAACTATAGAGCCGATCTTGCTGATATTTTTTCTGGATCTTTG
This sequence comes from Euprymna scolopes, assembly GCF_053919585.1. Lineage (NCBI taxonomy): Eukaryota > Metazoa > Mollusca > Cephalopoda > Sepiida > Sepiolidae > Euprymna > Euprymna scolopes. Next base: position 13,265,088 of record NC_136495.1, on the reverse strand, counting down.
CAATTCTAAGGTAACGAACTATTATTACATTATGGTATCATTTCGATTCACAGTTAAAGATTATTAAGGATTAATAAGGATTAGTATTTAATGCAAAAAGAACATCGATTGAAACATATTTAGCCATGAATTTGGCAGGAAGTAATAATTATACTTTTAACGGACTAAACCCCTAGTCTATAATATATTTCTATGAAATGATACGCTGTAGCGAACAATGTATTATGGTATCCGTTCACTACACAGTCAGAGATTAATAATAATTAAAAGGGATTAATCACCATACTTCTATATTTAATCTTGAGTGTTTCTCTGAAGTTGCTAAACCGATCTAACTGAAATTTTGTATAGATCTTTCTTATGACAATATGCAGCGAAATAAATATCGTATATATTCAATATTATGGTATCCGTCAAGTAATAAAAATACCGTCCTCCATAGAGATTATAGAGAAGTACTCGTTTGTTTGCAATGATACCAGTATCCCAGGCATTATCTATTCACTTTTGTATGGATTGTATATAGCATATGTTCTTTCTCATTAGATTATGTTTCCCGGCATGATTAATCGCTTTAGAGGATATTGTAGTTATGCCCCCATGAGTCTATCCTCCCAGGTTTTTTTCTCATACTTGAAAGGGCAGTGTAGTATATATGAAATAAATGATATTAAAGTATAATTGTATGAATGAATATATTTATTAGATTCACTTTATATGTAGTTTTTAAAATAAAAATGAGAAAATGTAGAGATACAATAGATGTAACAAATAAATAGTACAGTAATTCTACTGAAAATATTACTAAAATCTTTCAGTCATCCTATTTTACGGATCAAATTCAACATTTGGACACGAACTGTTGTTCGATCTATAGATTTCACGAATCAGACCCCAAAGTACTCCGGATCGTCTACAAAATATCGTGTCGAAACCATGTAACAAACAAATTGTTGCCTCGTTACCTTTTACGCATATGAGATTTTAGCGCAAGTTGAACATATATCTAGAGGAACATTTTATAAAAAGGGCTTCTGTAGTTCGAGGAGATAAAACAACAAGCCGAAAGGGGTTTTATCCGATTCACAACTGCATATATCGCTAAAATATAATAATGCATCTTACATTTAAAAGCGATAAAAATGGTGCCTGAAATCTGAGAGGATGTCGTGGCCCATTGGTAAAACGCTAGACTGCTGATAGTGTAGTCGCGAGTTTCATCCTTGTTGATGGCTGGTCAAAGCTGATTACAGGTGATTCTCAGAAACACGTGTCCATGGATATATTTAAACACAAAAATATTTTAAAAATACTTGAATAAAAAATTAATTATTTAATAAATAATATTAAAGTAAATAACAATAAATGCCAACAAAAGAGGAAAAAGAGGATGACGCAAAACCCCCAAAACTAAAAACATTTTTGAAATAAAATGTCAAAGGTTAGAAAATATTTTTCATTGTTACAGAATTGAAACAATTTTTAAGATACTTAAGCAATTAAAAAAAAAAACTCAAAGATTTCATAATTTCATAGTCCATATGTCCATAATTTCTTGGTGGTAATCCATTTATTCAAAGACTATAAATAGGATTACTTTTTAGGAGTTCTTCAGAGTCTCGTCGTGTAATTTAAAAACTTTGAAAACTATTTCTGGATTATTGGACGAGGGGCGTGCAATACGTAATGCCCCTCATCCACTTTCAGTTGTCTGATCACGCTGAAATTTTGCATGTGCAATGATTTATATATCTACGGGTTATGTGGCAAATTACAGCTCTGAACTAATTGTAGTTTCAGTTTTACAGATGTTTGAACTGAATCAGGTGTGAAATGGAGACTGTTGAATGTCGAGCAGTGATCCGAATTTTGTATTTGAGAGGACGCACATACCAGGGGACTTTTGATGAAATGAAAGAAACGCATGGTTATAATGCCCCATCATATAACCTTGTAAAACGCTGTCATCGTGAATTCAAACATGGCCGGAAGTCTGACCTGGTCGCCCCCCTTTTGCCATTGATGAAGCATCTTTCCGTCATGTTGAGGCTGCCACTTTGAAAGATCGGCGCATTACTATTCGCCAAATAGCCCAAGATGTCAAGATTAATACAGGGTCTGTGGAAACTATCATTCATGATCATTTGCATATGCATAAGGTGTCTGCCAGATGGAGTCCCAGGCTGCTCACACCATTCCAGAATCGAGAACGCGTCGAGTGCTCGAGGATGAATTTGGAGATGTGCCAAGAAGATGCCTCTAATATTTTTAAAAGACTGATTACACAGGATGACACCTGGGTCCATCACTATGATCCAGAGACCAAAGCCCAGTCAATGCAGTGGAAGCACTTGGACTGACCACTTCCAAAGAAGGCAAGGGTGCAGCCCTCCGCTGGCAAGATCATGCTCACAGTCTTCTAGGACCAGAACGGAGTACTGACGACAGATTTCCTGGCAAACGGTACCACAATTACATGACCCTACTATGCTTTACTTTTGAGGAAATTAAAGGAAGCTATACAAAATCAAGAGGCGGGGCAAGATCAGCAAAGGTACCCTCCTCCTGCAGGACAACGCTCCGGTCCACAACTCGCATGTCGCCAGATCAGAAGCATGGGCGTGTGGTTATGAAATCCTCCCTCATTCTTCCTTACTAATCTGACCTTGCACCCTCTGACTTTCACCTCTTCCCAGCCATGAAGTTGTTTTTGAAGGGAAAGCGTTTTCCAGATGACGCAGCGTTGATTTCTGAAGTCACGTCGTGGTTGGAGGACCAACCCGGGGTGTTCTACAAAAACGGTCTCCATTGCTACACCAAGCGATGGGAGAAATGCATAACTCTGCGTGGTTCCTATGTAGAAAAAGACTAATAATTGTGCCAAGTTTCGTTGCTCTACTGCTATGGGAAGTGTGTCAGGGGCATTACTTATTGCACGCCCCTCGTACATATGATTCTACTGGATATTAACTTAAGGTTCATTATATTTTATTTTATTTTGGAGTTATTTTTACGTGAGATTATCTTCTAAGTATTTGAGTTATTTTACCTATTAGCTTTCTTATCTTTTTTTTTTGGTTTTACTTACTCTTGCCTTAATTTTTTTAATAAATGTATCCTATTTTCATTTATATTCTATATTATATTGTATTTTCTCGCAGATTTTTTTTATTAATTTACTTTCATAAAAAAATGTTGAAATTCTCTCAAAGTTTTAATCATTTTCTAAACTTTCTTAAAATGGTTGTTTTAATTGTTAAAAATTAATAAATTAATTTTCATTCCTTAATTTTTTACTGTGTCTATCTTGGTCTTCTCTCTTTTGTCTCTATAAGAGTATACCCTTAATTTTTTTCCATTTGTAATTTGAATGTTTTTAAAGTCGGTGTTATCGGTTTAACTTTATATATGTATCATTCCGGCTTTTTCTTCCCTCTTTGACTTCGAAATGCTATGGCCTAAACAGTTGCTCCCTATTCATAATTTTGTTACATTTATTGACTTGATAATGTAATTTTACCCATCATTTTTTTAACATATTCTGATTTTTATTCCTCTTTTGTTATATTTATTTTATTTTTTTACATGGAGGTCACCACTTATCAAGGCCCAGAAGCCACTGGGGATAAGGGTTATTGTGTGTACAGTAATCAATGGGAGGGTATCGTCGTAATAGTAAGTATTAGAGATTTGATAAAGTGTCATTACTTAAGGGAGCGGTTCATCAGGAATTTGTTTGTGTTGGACTTGAAGACATCCAAGTTGAAGTCGGGAGGAAAACAGGCAAGCGGCAGAGAGTTCCATAGGCGTGCAGTTCTAAGAAAGAAGCTCTGTTCATGTAATCTACGTTTTGATGTAGGCACGGATAAAGAGTGGGGAAATTATTGACAGTGGTTTCAGCTATTCAGGTGTTTTTTCGTGAAAGATTGGAGAGGGGGACCAGAGAATGGAGCTCAGCCGAGCATTTGCCATGGAAATGATAAAACAAAGACAGGCTCGCAACATCTCTTCTGTAGGAGAGAGATTGCAGGCAAGATAAAAGGGCACACCCCACCAAGCCACGAAGTCTATTTTGTACTCTGTCAAGGCAGGATAGACTGTTTTTAGCAGCTCCTGCCCAGATGTGGCAGACGTATGCAATCCTTGGACGTACTTGGCTTTTATATTGAAAGAAAATTGCATCATTAGTGAGATATCTTCTTGAGTGGTAGAAGGATCCCACCATTTTCCCAGCGACCTTGGCCACAGACTTGATGTATGTGTTCCATTTCAGATCATGAGTAAAGGTCAAACCCAGAATCTTATCAAAACATGGGGGATCCCCTAAACGAGATCCATTCATTTTAATCGATGCCAGATGGGGATCAGAGCCTTGATGATGTAATGATAGGAGCTTGGTCTTAGATACATTAAAGGTAACCAGCCACCTCTTCCCCCAGTGTATCACGCGCTCAAGATCAGAGGAGAGGGAATCAGATAGAGCTTTTTCGTTTATGGCCTTTGATGTGATGCCGTAGATGGTCGTGTCATCAGCATAGATGTCAACGAATGATTTTAGTATGTGTTTTGGGAGACTATTGATGTAGATCAAGAAAAGAGTTGGGCCCAGGATGGATCCCTGAGAGGCTACAGTTTTAATACTGTGGACCTCTGATTTCTGCCAATCAACCACTACTCTTATGAGCCTATCAGAGAGAAATAATTAAATAATTAAGAAAGTATTTCCAGTTATACAGTAGCTGCAAATCTTGTGAAATAGGCCTTTTTATGTCAAGAGCAATTGCCCTAGAAATGGAACTTTTGTCGAGAGATTCACTAATCCTATGAGATATAACTGTTACCAAATCTGCTGTAGATCTAGCAGAACGGAAACCATATTGCGTGTCACTAAGAAGGTTATTTCTGCTGAGGTGGTTGACTACTTCTCTTATGATTATGTATTCCAGCAACTAACTCATGACACACAGGAGACATTGGTCTGTATTGAGAGGGAGATGACTTATCATGTGAATTCTTAATCACAGGGCATACTGATGAGGTTTTCCAGGATGTTGGACAGCACTTCTCCTTAAGGCAACGCTTAAACAGTTTTGTAAGTATGAGGACAAGTTCTGGTCGAAGCTTTTTCAGCACTATAATTGGAATGCCGTCAGCGCCAGTTACTTTACTGGAACCAAGGTTCTTGATTATCGCACAGATATGTGTATGTTACTTAGGGTGTTTTGTGTTATAGGAGGAAATACGAGGAGTTGGCGGCCTTCGTTGCATTGGGTAGAATTAGCTGCAAAGTTCTTGACAAATAGTTTGGCCTGGTCGGATGCTGACGAGATGATCTCTGGTCCATTGATTATGGTTGGGATAGAACGAATGCTTCTGTTCATGACCCTATTTTCTCAGCTACTTTGGATTTAACAGGTTGGGCATATATTTCTCTTGAATTTTTTATTACACTTTTACAGTGGTTTCTGGGGGTCCTGAAGGCAGCTTTATTCTCAGTGCACCTATGACGTTGGTAGCTATGGAAAAGGTGATTTCTGTGCGCGGTCTATGCCTACAAGTAACCATTCGGTCAGGTCTGATACTATAGAGGACACATCCTTTTTAAACATGGAATGCAGAAGTAGATCAGATATGAATGTACGGAAGCTATCCCAGTCAGCCATAGTATCGGTATAGAGTACGGTGGAGAGGTACGTCTGTAGACTTACTATATTTCATTTTAATCTTAACTGATACAATGGAGTAGTCGGAGGATCCCAGAGGAGATAGAACGAACATGAACATAGCTCAGGGGAATGGAGAGAAAAAGGTCTAGAAGGCTTGCGTACTGACCGGTAGTATCGGGCACACGGGTGAGCTCGCGAACAATCTGAGTGAGGTCATAGGCAATGGCAAAATCATGACAGAACCTCCCCTAATAGTCAGTCTTATTTGAGTGAGTCAGCCATTCCACATTAGGGACATTGCAGTCACCGCAAATGTGAATGTTATCTGCGGGATGAGCAGACAGGATGTGGTCATTTTTCTCCGATATACTTTTAATGATAGTAACTCCGCTGTTGTGGGGCGATAAAGGGCAAATATAAATACGGTGGTGTAAGCAAGTGCAACCCGAAAGCACATATAAGGTAAATTAGGGTCTTCTTCTGGAGATATCCCTGCCACACGGGATACAATCTGAAATGTAGGCGCATATTCCATTCCCATGGCGATCTTGGGGGTCAGAATTAGACGTTAAGTTAGAGTATTTTTTAATTATGAACCCATCTAGGGAGTTGGTCGGTCCTATTCCAGTTTCGCTTAGAAAGAATATGTCCGGTTTCGTCTCCTGTAATTTTGTTTCAACCTCTGGAAGGTTGGAACGTAGACCCCTGACGTTGGAGAAGGAGACCTGGTAGTAGGGGTCTATATTGGAGGATGGTGTTCGAGGTGTATTCGTGTTTTTGGAGATATTTAATGTTGAGTATTTTGGGATTTGTGGAACAGGTCAGCATACTTGTTTAGAGCAGTACAGAGAGAGAAAGTAACAGTGAAAAGACGGGGATTTTCTTATAGCTCATAATAAGGTAAAGCCGTATCAATTACCCATTAGTATGGCATAGAGAGGCCCCACCAGAGACTACTGCATGGTCCAAAATCCATTCACCAAATGGCAATACAGCAGCCCCACTTCTTTGCATCTGCTGATAGGACAGAAGCCCCACTTCTTTGCATCTGCTGATAGGACAGCCTCCTCAGTGGTTAATCCAAGGTTCAAATCCCTGACTATCAGGCGGATAACGTAAGCCCAGATGAAAACGTTTACCTCCAGTACCCTTACTAGTGACATAAGCGCAAGGATAAATATAGAGACAGAAAATTACCGGCATCTCAGACTACTGTTCATGAAGTACTACCGACCTGAGATGCAGCTTTTTCTTCACCATTTGTCAGAAACATCACTCATTTGAAAAGTAAGACTGAGGGACAGAAAAGGAGCAGCAAGAGTTACTGGTCCTGGCGATAACTCATCCACTGAATTATCTACTCGCCATTAAAAAAAGTAAGAGGGACTTATTAATATCTATTAGTATAAGTCCCTTGCCGCATTCCAAGTTTAGGATAGTACTTGAAGATAGTTTCCCCTCCCATGTTAATCCGTGGAAGTTTTTTTTTTTTGCTTTAGGTACCTCGAGGTAGAACCTTTGAGCTTCACCTTATAATTACGTTCCAATATTGGGAATTGTGAAGTCGGCTTATGATTTTGGATTGGAGAATCTTTGATTAATGACTGGTTTAGAGTAGTACCAGGCATATTTAACAAAAAAGATTTAAAACAAGAAAAAATAGCAAAACAGGATAAGGAAAGTTAAGATGTTTCTCGTTTTAAGTCAAAATTGCAATAAGAAAAAAAATAAGCAAACAAATATACATATTGAAAATCAATATATATATATATATATTTGTTTGCTTATTTTTTTCTTATTGCAATTTTGAGTTAGAACTCTCTCTCTCTCTCTCTCTCTCTCTCTATATATATATATATATATATATGTATATAAATATGTATATATATGTTTGCTTATTTTTTTATTTTTTTCTTATTGCAATTTTGATATAAAACTCGAAACATCTTAACTTTAGACTTAAAACTCGAACCAGCTTAACTTTATATATATATATATATATATATATATATATATATATATATATAATGAAAATTACAATTGAATTTACTAAAATGATCCAAGATGGTAAAATTAAAGTAAATTATAAATATTAAAGAATTAATATTTATAAAATTATATCAGCCAGATATAAAAGCTTGATAAAACCAAATAGGAATAGAGCTTATAATATGAGCAAACAGTTAATAAAATATGTTAAAAAACACTTTGAAATGAGTTAAAAACATATTTAATCTGAAAAGGAAACACTAGATAAATGGATAGTCCTTAATCCGCGGAGTTTCGAAGAAATACGTTCCTTCTCATCAGAGGGTAGGAATTAGCAAAATGCGGGATCAGATTTTGCATGCAGAAGTATTTGATGAAACACCAAGTAAGTCAAAGATCTTACTTGAAAACAAAATAAGTTAAGTAGAGGGAATATGGTAAAGAAAAAGGTGATTGCACATCATTTATATAGTGCTTCCTTTTGAGATTAAATACGTTTTTAACTAATTTCAAAGTGTTTTTTAACATATTTTATTAACTGTTTGCTCATATATATATATATATATAATACAAATGTAGAGACATCATTAAGACCAAAATAGATTAACTGTTATGGATAAGAATTGTTTAACTTTACTCTGAAGACCCCGACCCTGTCTTCCTGAGGTCATCTCGTAAAGAAGGAATATCATGATAAATTTGTCTAATCACTGGAAACTTTATAATATATATATATATATATATATATATATATATATATATATACATATTTGTATTACGTTAAATATATATCTTTGAATAATAAATATAAAAATCTTACATAATAATGATACAGATATAAAAATAAAACGTAAATAACAACAAAAAAAAAGATAAGTAACATAATGTGGTTATCCTGACAAATACTTCCTTTTTCTGGGACACATGTACAGGAGACATTTTAAATAACAGGAATAAGTAAACCTAATTAATCCAGAGCAAAAAAAATAGATCCAATATGCGGAACATATGTGTTTGCGGGTTTAAGAAAGATCAAGTTTGATTAACACTGCTGAGAAACTATGGTTTAATATACTGTTTTGTTTTTTAAATCCTCGAAACAGTATTTCATGGAAAACATTAGAACTCGTGAAAGAAAGTGATTAAACCACTGCAGAGAATTAATTAACTTACTAGCCAAATAATTTTCAAACAAAGAATTTAATTACAAATATATAGTTTAAAGAACCTGCATGGAGAGCGAAACAGCGGAGAGAGTCTTCAGAGGAGAAAAACTTCAATCAAGTGTTTCGACCCTTAACTCCTTACACTCTAGAGAGTTGGGCCACATCCAGCTCATGACACCCAGATGTCTTTCTACTGACATGTGTTTTTTTCTTTTCTTTTTTTTTTAATTACATATATGCTACAGTGTCGTAGAGGCATGCCTTATCAACCGTGAAATTAGGGAAATTAAGGTATATGTAGTTGATTTTTATTCCTCCTCGACCAGATCGGGCTGGGGTTCCTTTCCGTTGACTCACTTATTGCTTTCAGTGCTCTGTTTTGGCTCTTTCCTGAGATGGGCACCTTTTTCATGAGATTGTAGACAGACGAGTCCACAACTCCCCTTGCTCCCACATCAACGGCGAATACGCTGACAGTGAACCTAGCATCTCTCATCAATCCTGTTTTCATTTAGCACTGTTAATTCAATGAGAATGATATCTGAGAGTGGAGCATTAAATCTGCTTGCAAAGCTTGGGCATGATGTTGGTTTTTGGCCAGATATCATTTTCTCCTGCTGCGTAGAACTTTGCTGGTGGTTCTGAGTGTTTAGCCTTACTTCTGTTTGCAATGAACTGGACAGCTTAAGCTTATTCTTTCAGCACTTGGTTGTGTCGCCACGTGTTTCTATCTTGTCCCAGAGCAGTTTTGCATGTGCTTAATACATGCTCCACGTTTTTTTTTCTTTACAGAGTGGGCAAGTAGGGTCTTCAGATTTTCCCCACTTCACGAGGTAAACTTGGATGATAAGAGGTCGTACACTGATCTGACGATGAAACTTATTTCTAGCGGGGCCATGTGCCACAAGTTATCCATATGAGGCTTCCTTCGAGGACACCTTTCTCAAGATGTCCACTAATGTTGTTGACTTTGTTGCACTCCTTTCTGGTCCCTTGTTTGATCCTCTTCTTTCTTGATCTCTTGAATCACCATGCCCCTTTTTGCTGTCCCTTTCGTCTTGAACCACTATTCCACTTTAGATGATTCCAGACCCTGTCTGTTGATCTGGCTATGTCCCATTATCTCCCCAATCCTCAAGCGTTTCTTAGTTGATTTGACAGCGTCCATGACATTCCATTTCCTGTCTGTCTTCAGCTCTGGTTAAACAGATTTCACAAATGGGTCATTTAAGTCTTCCAGCATACAAAGTAGTCTAACTTTTCCTGCAGTATATTCTTTTTTTTTATTCAATTTTCACCCCAAACAAGGCACAGTGCCACTTTGAAGCAGGGGGCTACTATCAGGGACTTAATTAGCGGGGTCATTATGAAGGGAGATGAGTAGAAAGATGTTTGTTAACATTACACTTGAACTTCTGCATATCATTGCAGTTGGGAAAGCAGAATCCCAGAAGGGAGTTCCAAAGACCCGCAGTTCTGGGGAAGAAACTATTGGGGTAAAAGGCTTTCTTGCACCTAGGGATCTCTACTGTAAAGGGATGAGACTTAGTAGCTTGTCGAGTTTGTCGGGGGTAGTTACGTCGGGGAGGTACAAGTGTTTGCAGTTCGTCAGAGCATTCACCATTGAAGTATTTGTAGAACAGGCAGAGGGATGCACATCTCGTCGATGGGACAGAGGCTGAAGCCTAGATGACAGTTCAGGACCTATCAGGTTGCGACCCTCTTTTGAACCCTGTCCAGGAGCGAGAGACAAGAAGCAGATGCACCAGCCCAGATGTGACAACAGTACTCCATACATGGGCGAATGGTTGCCTTATAGAGGTATAGGATACTTTCAGGCGTAAGTAGTTTTCTAGCACGGTAGAGGGAGCCAACCTTCCTTGCAGCAGCCTTGGCAATGCTCTCAATGTATCTATTCCAGTTCATATTCCCTGTAAACGTTAGGCCGAGGAGTTTAAAAGAAGTACTTTCAGGTAATGAGTTCTTGGCCATTGCTATTGGTGGCAGAGAAGGTTTCTTGTAGTTATTGAAGGAAATAAGCTTAGTCTTAGCAGCATTGAATGTGACCAACCATTTTTGTCCCCATTCCACTACGGATTGGAGGTCATCCTCTAGCGTTTCTGCCATTTCCTTGGATATGTGTTCATTTGTTTTCCCCTCATATCTGTTATAGAGAGTGGTGTCATCGGCAAATATACCAATCTCCGAAACAATTTTATCAGGGAGGTCGTTTATGAATATCAGGAATAATAGAGGTCCAAGGATAGACCCCTGAGGTACTCCCGCATTTATGTCGTATTGTTTGGATGTACGACCGTTGAGGACAACTTTGATTTTTCTATTACTTAAGAAGGATTTAATTACATTATGAATTCTTCCAGTGATTCCATATGATCTAATTTTCCTTAGAAGACCATCGTGCCATACCCTGTCAAAAGCCTTAGATATATCGAGGGCCACCGCTCTACCCTCCCCTGTTTTATCCAATGAACGGTATATACGTTCAGAAACTACAGTTAAGATATCTGCTGTTGAACGGGCTTGCCTGAATCCATATTGTTAGTCAGTCAGGAGTTTAACAGCTGTTAGATGCTGGACTAGGGCTTGATTAACTAAGGACTCAAATATTTTGGCGAAAAGCGGGAGGAGGCTAATGGGGCGATAATTTAGTGGGTCAGTTCTTTCACCAGAATTCTTGAAGACTGGTACCACAGAGGCGGTTTTCCAGCAGTCGGGAAAACAAGATTCGTTAAGGCATTTATTGTAAAGTTTGGACAGAACTGGAGCAATCTCGGCAGAGCATTTTTTTAATAGCACAGCCGGAATGAGATCTGGTCCACATGCTTTTGAGGTGTCTAGCTTTTTTATAACAGCATGTACCTGAGAAGGGGTCATTTTCAAATCGTCTAGTGAGGCGTCTGTTCGCAGAGGAAAAGCAGGGAGTGAGTGGTGTACCGAGTTCAGTGTGGAGTTTGAGGCAAACCGACTGGCAAGCAGATTAGCCTTGTCAGTTGCCGTGCAAGCAACCTCATAATCGTTTGATAATGGATTTAAAATGGTGTTTCAACTTTGTTGATAGTAAAATGCGATGTCTCTGAGACATGGTGGGACCTCAACAGAAGGAATGACTCTTGGGTTTGAACGTGATTAGTCTCTACAATCTTCGAGTAATATAACGTTGCTGTATTTTAATCGCGTTCCCCCTTTTTCCCCATACATAACGTAACGCAACGTGATTTTATTTGTACATATTTTGATTCCCATTCGAATTTTTTTCCTCTGAACAAAATCTCTCGATAAAGCTTTGATAAAGTAAGGACGAAACCGGTCAGTTGACTTCCCCATTTTACTTGTCTTCGCCTCGTTCAGTATATTTTAAACGTTGACTTTATTTTAAACGTTTTTAATCATGAATTTAAGTCTTCCTTCATCATTTCTTCTGTAATTTTTTACCAATCGAAGAATAATGAAATCTCTCTCTTTCTCTCTGTCTCTCTGTCTCTCTCTCTCTACATATATATATATATATATATATATATATATTGTTTTTAAAATATAATTATCCACTGACATGTGTTTCGTCGTCTACGACTCATCAGACTGGCTGAATCTAGCGAGATTCGAAATCGGGACCTCACGGTAAATTGCCTGACCTCCATAATCGCTGGTCCATCTCGCCGACTATCTCGCTATATCACGATTTACTTATATGTTATCTGTTTTTGTTTTTGCGATATGTTTGGAATGAATTCAATCATTTACGAAAGTGCATTTTTACCTAAATGCGAGTTGGGAATAATTTTCCCTTAACCCAATCTTGTACTCCCACATGGGGAGCGGTATATATATTGTTTGTAAAGTATAATTATCCACTATATATATATATATATATATATATATATATATATATATATGTTTGTGTGTTTGTATATATATATATATATATATATATATATATATATATATATATATATATATATATATATATATATATACCTAATACATTTACTCACACAAAAGTAATATACGAAAGTATAAATTTATGCGTAAACTATAAGTATTTACTTTAAACGTGCTCAATACGTAGGTAGAGCTTGTTAGTAAGTTATAAAATACATATGATGATTAAGCTACACTGAATATTCCGCGTTTCATCCACGCTAGGACTCTTCAGGCGTATGCGCGAATTCTGTGGTTGTCTGTCGTTTTATATAGTTGTTTTATGTTAGTGTATATATATATATATATATATATATATGTACATATATATACACATATATATACATATATGTGTGATAGTTTATGTATATTCATGTTTATTTAATTTATTTATTTGTTTATTTTCTATTGTTTTTGTTAATTTTAAAATTATAAGTTTTCACATTACATTTAAATTTCTGTATTTTGATGCAATTAGAGAAATAGGGAATCCTAAATTCGAATACTAGAGTAGAAAACAGTGTTTCCTCCAAATACCCTGAAGCACAAGGGGTGCAATTTTGCTGCCATTTCGGAATCTTACTTCATAGGTAATCTAAGAGCCTTTGTGGTACTTAACGCGAATCGCTGGGCACGCAGCACATGCCTGCAACCGTTACGTTTATGCTAAGTCAGTAGCATCTACATCGGAACATAACTTCTATTTGTCTATGTTGTTCTGAAGCAACGCTACTTAATGGAATATCTTAGATCTTTCGTCCCGAACGGTTCAACGAATATAGTCATGTATCAAAGTCTGTTGTTTCCAGGCGGATAGAGCTGAAACTACACAAAGAAATAAATAGACGTATTTGCCGTTAACTAAACAAACGAGTATTTTAAGAGTGTTGTTTTATTGATTGGTTTCCTACATTTGAAAGTCTCTACCCAGGAGGGCGAGCATGCGACCCGGGACTAGTTGCTGAATGGGACGCTACACTAAAAAACGACGTTTCACTAAAGTGCTCCGTTAGATAAAGACCAAGCGATAACTTTTTGAACTCGCACACAACGATAGTAAAGAGAGAGAGAGAGAGAGAGAGAGAGAGAGAGAGAGAGAGAGAGAGAGAGAGAGAGAGAGAGAGGAAGAGAGAACGAGAGGGAGTCGGAGAGAGAAAGAAAGAAAGAAAGCATAGGGTGAGAGAAAAGGCAAAGAGAAAGAATACGGTGAAGATAGTGAAAGAATTATATTGAGAGAAAGGGAGAGAGGGACGTAAACAATTATAAAAAAAATATTGATGTAACGTTACAGGAACAAACAAACGAAACAAATACAAATAAATAAAAATCCGGGTCGACCTTTTTCCTTTTTAACGAAAGCATTTATTACCTTTACTCTGCTGTCTCGGTACAACTTAAAATTTTCTCAACATCTTCCAAATAATCCTGTGTACACTTTTCTTCTCCGACCTCACGCCGGGCACAGCCAACGTTTTTTGCCTTCGACTTTACACGCCCATTTTATTCGACATCAAATGTGTTTCTCCCGATCACGTGATGAATTTGTTTCTACTTCTTTCCTTCTTCTTCTCACGCACACTTCTTAATTGGCGTATGTGATTTTTTCGCAAGCCAGTCATCTTTTGCTGCAGCTGCTATTTTCTCCACCTACTGATATTCATTATGTTACATAGAGAATTAAGGTTAAATATAAAGAGTAAAAGTCATAATCACAGTTTTAATGTATACAAGCGTTACATTACTACTCAATTATATATAATAAATTAAATATAATAAATTATATATAATAAATTAAATATAATAAATTAAATATAATAAAATACATATAATAAAATAAATATAATTAATTATATATAATAAATTAAATATAATAAATTAAATATAATAAAATAAATATAATAAAATAAATATAATAAAATAAATATACTAAAAATATATTAAATAAAATATAATAAAATAATATAATAAATCAAATAAAATAAAATAAATATAATAAATTAAATATAATAAATTAAATATAATAAATAAAATATGATAAAATAAATATATTAAATTAAATATAATAAATTAAATATAATAAAATAAATAGAATAGAAAAAATATAATAAATTAAATATAATAAATTAAATATAATAAATAAAATATAACAAATAAAATATAATAAATTAAATATAATAAATTAAATATAATAAAATAGATGTATTAAATTAAATTAAATAAAATAAATATAATAAAATAAATATAATAAAATAAATAGAATAAATTAAATATAATAAAATAAATATAATAAATTAAATATAATAAATTAAATATAATAAATTAAATATAATAAAATAGATATATTAAATTAAATAAAATAAATGAATTTATAATAAAATAATTATAATTAAATAAATATATTAAATTAAATATAAAAAATTAAATATAATGAATTAAATATAATAAAATAAATATAATAAATTAAATATAATAAAGTAAATATAATACATTCAATATAATAAAAAATATAATACATTAAATATAATAAAAAATATAATACATTAAATATAATAAAATAAATATAATAAATTAAATAAAATAATATAAATATAATAAAATAAATATGTTTAATTAGATAAACTAAATTGAATATAATAAATTAAATATAATAAATAAAATATGATAAAATAAATATAATAAATTAAATATAATAAATTAAATATAATAAAATAAATAGAATAGAAAAAATATAATAAATTAAATATAACAAATAAAATATAATACATAAAATATAATAAATTAAATATAATAAATTAAATATAATAAATTAAATATAATAAAATAGATGTATTAAATTAAATTAAATAAAATAAATATAATAAAATAAATATAATAAAATAAATAGAATAAATTAAATATAATAAATTAAATATAATAAATTAAATATAATAAAATAGATATATTAAATTAAATGAAATAAATTAAATATAATAAAATAATTATAATAAAATAAATATAATAAATTAAATATAATAAATTAAATATAATGAATTAAATATAATAAAAAATATATAATAAAATAAATATAATAAATTAAATATAATAAAGTAAATATAATACATTCAATATAATAAAAAATATAATACATTAAATATAATAAAATAAATATAATAAATTAAATAAAATAATATAAATATAATAAAATAAATATGTTTAATTAGATAAACTAAATTCAATATAATAAATTAAATATAATAAAATAAATATAATAAATTAAATATAATAAAATTAATATAATAAAATAAATATAATAAATTAAATATAATAAATTAAATATAATAAATCAAATATAATAAAATAAATATAATAAATTAAATATAATAAAATCACAAGAAAATACAACGAAAATAATTGTTTTTTTAGCAATTTCTGTTTTAGTCTTGTGACATCTTTTAAGTGAAAAAAAATAAACAAGTCAATTTTAATTTTCCAACTATTTTATTAAAACAAAACTGAACGAAACTAAGCAGAACAATTTTTAACCCTATTTTAAACAGCTTTTAAACAGTTTTTAAATAGTTTTTAAACTGTTTTTCATGATTTATTTGCATTTTTTCATTAGTCGTTTTTAACTAATTTAAAGTAAACTTTTTTTTTTCATTTCATGAAATATTTTTCTCCTGTAGTGTAGGGCTGAACAACCGTTTTTTTTTCTAATATTAAATTAAGACAGCAGACATATTCCCTTATGATTAGGTAGATGTTTCTACAGTTGCATCAGACAATGCACCCAGGCAGCAAAAAGAAAGTCCGCAATTGTAATTTTTTTGAAAAACTGCAAATTTAAGCTAACTTTAATCAACCTGTTTACACATCCTATACCTCATTTGATTGGCCTTTTATTCTACTATAATTTAACCTGTTAATATTTGACTTTTAATTGAAATATTCTAATGCAACAAACCTACAACAGGAATACATGAAATGGTTAATATTTAGTAGCATAACCCTTCTGCAATTTGACACCCTGCAACTTTTGGGGAATTCCTTGAATCAGACAGCAGCAATACTCCAGAGAAATGACATCCCACTTTTCTTTAATTTTTGTTCAAATTTCTTCTAATTGTGAAATTATATCATTGCGTTGCTTTTGCTTGATGTAATGTAATACGTTTTCAATAGGATTGAGGTCTGTAGATTATACAGGCCAATCAAAGCACGGAATATCATGCTCTTCCAGGAAATCTTGACATTGCTTGCGATGTGAATGGGAGCATTATCTTGCATGAAAATGGGATTATCATCCAAATTCCGACCAAAGTAGGGTAGAAAATGCTCAGTCAACATATTACTATACTTGGTCGAATTAATTCGACCTTGCTAACGGACTATAGACCCTGGACCATTGGTACTAATAATGCTTCACACCAAAACTGAACCTCTACCACCTAATACGCTACACATGTTGATGAAAAACATGGGGAAAATGGACATAGAAGAACAGAAAACCAAAATTTTAAATATAATTTCTGTATTTAAAGTAATAGTTATTTAAATAT
This sequence comes from Euprymna scolopes, assembly GCF_053919585.1. Classification (NCBI taxonomy): domain Eukaryota; kingdom Metazoa; phylum Mollusca; class Cephalopoda; order Sepiida; family Sepiolidae; genus Euprymna; species Euprymna scolopes. The sequence continues at coordinate 13,247,790 of NC_136495.1, read as the reverse complement.
TTCAACATATAATCTTGTGGAGAAAATCCAGCTTCCCAATAAGGGGCACTTTGGATAGGAACAAAAATAATCTCAGTCATGAAAGATTTCTCCTCCACCAACCGAAGACAGAAAGGGTAAAGTGTAGCATTAAAACAGATACTGCACCGTGCTCTTGTTCCGAAGGCCAAAAAATATTTGTTTAATTTTTCTTTAATTGTTTATCCCCTAAATTCATAATCCAGTTTTATCAGTATTAAATTGTATATTGCTTTAAAATTACTTAATTTTACATAGCTAATGTTTATATTTTATATTGAATAAAGTTCAGTTTCAGTATTAATCGAACTGTGTTCCTTTTTCTTTTTAAAAATGTTTTATTGCTCTTTTTCAAATAGCTCTCATATAGTACTGACAGGCTGAGAAATCTTACCTAAATTTCCTACAGACATTTTTCAATTAACAGGCCTTCTTCTTACTTTCGGTGGCCGTGCTACATCACTCTCACTCATTGAGTCCCGTGACGTCACATCCTCGCCCAAGTTACAAGGAATCGAGCTGACATTTGAATACACTCATCTGACCCCGACCCAACGCCATTTTTCAAATTCTCAGCTAACAAAATTATAATCAGCCAATAGTTAATACTAAAGTACGTTGCCACAATGTATTATGATTGTTATTCGTCCCCCCCAAAAATGAGGGTGGATCTGTAAGCTTACTTTCGTCCGTTCGTCTGTAGGTCTGTCCGAACTTTTCTTAATACTACGACTTTTTTAACAAATTTCCCACACACATTAAAAAGTAACAGAACAGATTTTTCGGTAAAACTTCACCCCGCTATAGTGTCTTTCATGTTAAAATGGCTTAAAATAACAGATTTGTGCTTATTAAAAAAATTGATGCCTTGAATTTTTATAAAAACTTTCTGAAAGTTATTAACTAATTGATTTCTAAATAATTTTATTTGTCTATATTTGGCGATAACTCTTCAGTGTGCCCGAAGGGGCTCCTTTACGGTTAATTACAACACACCATTTTGGGGACTATTTTTTAAAGTTTGTCAAAGATTTGCTGTGTATGTCTATTTATCAGTTCTGCATCGTGCTGAACTAAAATTTAAACATATTAAGGCCTTGGGGACTTTCGGGGCTAAATGGGGTGGTTAAATGATGGACTTAGTCATTTTTTTTGCATGATGCAGAACTCAAATTTACATATCTTAAGGCCTAAAACTGCACTGCTGGTTCTATTTTCACCAGGATTTGGCGTTCTTTGAGCATTTTTGGGCTAAATGGCGGGGGAATGCTGAACTTAGTCATTTTTATGTCTCGTTCACTGTGCACGTACGGGAAACTATGCACGCTTCACTTGTCTTTTTTTTATAAGATTATAGGTAAATTATACAAGATACCATTCATAGACAGATAACCAACAATCTTATCCACTTGAACTGATCGTAAACTTACAAAGATAGAGAAGAGCCTGAGGTGTGAGAAAGCTTTTTAGTGACAGAGAGAAGCAATTTTATGAGAAGCAGAAAAAGCAATGAATTTTGCTAATTATTAATTTCAATTCTTCATCGTATAAAAAGAACTTTGTTGTTTTCGTAAAGAAGTTGTTTTTTCTGTTCTTGTTCTTTCGCTGTCATTAGCAATTTGCTTTATTATCTTTATCGTTTTTTGATCGCGCATTTTCTGTCACGTTTTCAGGAAAGCCAAAGCAGCAGGAGCTGGCAGCAAAGGGTAGGGGGTATTACCTGCCGATGAATAATAAGCCGAGAACCGGTGGACAAATGTCATTTTGGCTGTTATTCAACTGGTGTTGGACACGAATGACCTTCTAATTAGCACCTCTTCTCTGCTTTATTTCTCGCTGGACAAACCATTCTCCCGCCTTTTCGACAAGTTTCCGCCCGCTTTTCTATTTTTATTATAGTTATTTGTTGGCACCACATGTTTTCTCTTTTTTATCGAAACTTTATGATCGTGCAAGTTTATCGATGTCTCCATTGGATGTAAGATGCAAACCAAAATAACAGTTTATTGAAGTTGAATAGTGTACTCGGTGGATTAAAGTCTAATATGTGACCTGATCATGACGTGTGCTCGAAACATTGTGTATTATATAATTGCCTATGGCGTATTGACACCAGTGAAGTGAGGTTTCTCCTGGATATTGTAAGAAGCATATTTTTTTATTTTTCTTGGGTGATGATGGAGGTAGAGGATAGAATTACATAGAACCGTAAAGAGGTGAATCATTAAAGATAAACAATTTGAAAATGTTCCTTAAAATAAGCCCGGATATAAACATATCAGAGATTTCTGATATATGTAGAGTTCCAAATATGATTAAATGATGACCTATACCTGGAGGAATACTGAGAAACAAAGATCGAAACGTATTACACATCTAGATTTCAGTATTGCTGATAATACTAGCCACAACTTAATAATAATGCAATAAAAACTTGATCCATTGAAATAGAAATCAATAAAATGTATACTAAACCGTCAACGGTTATCGGCACATCATACATTTTGATATAAATAATACGACGTAACATTGTTTCCACTAAGCCGACACTTGAGGAAGGCTCAGTGGCATAACGGACAAAACATAATAAACAATATAAATATTACGTGGTGGGTGTTATTTTAAGAAGTGCCAAATACGTCACCATATATTCGTATATGTTATGTAATTCTTATTGGAAGATGGACTAATGTTATTTGTTGTTGTTCATATTTGTGAGAGTCTTAGATTAATAGAGACAGTCTTAGGAGTGTTCATGTTGTAAGAGATAGAATATTGGTGAGATATAAACAGGTATATCTAAACAGAGAGACTTATATATATATATATATATATATATATATATATATATATATAATAGTCAGTGTACATGTTACTACAGGAGAACCAATTAAATGAGAGGAGATTTGTGAATATCTTCATAGATAGACTGAGAGATAGTGCGTTTGACAATTACATTTTTACAATTGTGCATATAATATAAACACGTTACCTTTCTCGTTGTAATGATGAATATAGACTACGCAGATACACAAAGATGATGCCGTCCTTTATTTCATGACCGGTCCATGATTTCGCTTAAGGAATTCTAAAGTTTCCTTACGTGTTTATTTCTAAAACCCTCTCACTTCTAAAGGGTGTCTTGATTCTAACGAAGAATCGGTCTGAACCTCTCTGCTCCTCTTCGACTCTCTTCCAGGCTGCATCTAAAAACTCTACCTATATTGAGAACTCGTCATGTCATCGCATGATTAAACATGTTCTCATAAAGCACGTTGGATGACATGCGTCACGTTGCCAAAGTTGACCTGACCCCGAATTCAGTAACCTATTTTTCAAATAACGTTTTTACAAAATATATTTACAATTTCAATTGACGATTAAATTCCTTAACAGAAACAAATTTCATTATTACATTCCTTTTCCATATACAGATATGTAAGCTAAACAATTGCAATTCCTTATTTAAATAACATTCTGTATTTATTTTAACTTATGATTGGAATTTTCAATTCCAAATTTACCTTCGCAAGTTCGAATCCTTAACTATCCTCTTTCATATTTACATTTAACTAATTCCCTATTTTTTTACTTAAATGAAAAGGGGGCAGCCCTTTTATCATGTAACATAGATATCAATATTATAGGAAAGAATATTTTGAAGTAAATCTACACATTTGACGAGAAAAGATATGAGCTAAAAAAATAATCAAAATTAAATATTTTCAAATAGTTTAAATTCTTTGTCGGTTTACCTTTTGTTAGTAAAAGTTTTTATGCTTGAATTATTTATATATCTAAATATCTATTCATGGTAGTTAATTTATTTGTTTTTTAGAGGAAACTGGTTGTTTTTTACTTTTGATTTTGCAGAACATGATTGAGTTTTGCAAACGAAAACAGAGAACAAAACAATAATATCACTGTTTGGTGCATTTTAAGAAAGAAAGATGTCCCGAGTTTGAGGGCAAGATTCCGGACTTCGACAAGATACACCAGAAGAATATGCGAACTCACATCAGCTAAAACATTGTGCTAATACCTGTCATCAGAACCACAGTAATCTGAATAATTCTCATCTCAAAATTTCAGAAGTGTACCTTCTTCAGATCAGCACAGTAAGTTCAATTTTGTTATATAATAAAATGTATATTGTTGTTAAACTTTCCTTGCGATTGTTTCCACACTCTGTTCTCTGTATACAATTTATTTTATGCCACATGGCAGATGTTGTTCCTTCTGAATCTTACAAAAATTATAATGAAAACAAAAATGGTAATCCGACCAGTAATTTACCATGAAAAAGGCACCAAGCATAGAAATACCGCATTGTTCATATACAGAAACAAGTTTACTCACAATTTTGACTTTAAACCCTCTCAAAACAAAATCTTTTTTTCCACTCCGATAATGCATCGAAATAACCTTTCGATGCGTTGGACCACTGCATTTATATTTGCCTCCATCGGCCCCACAACAGCGGAGTTACTATCCTTAAGAGCATATCTAAGAAAATAGACCACAAACTGTCTGCACATCCCTCAGCCAACATCCACATCTGTGGTGACTTCAACGTCCATAACGTGGAATGGCTGACCCATTTAAATAAGACAGACGATGAGGGGAGGTTTTGTTATGATTTTGCGATTGCTTATGACCTCACTCAGATTGTTCGCGAACCCACCCATGTGCCCGATACATTCGGTCAATATGCAAGCCTCTTAGACCTTTTTCTCTCAACTTCCCCTGAGCTATGTTCATGTTCCGTTCATTCTCCTCTAGGATCCTCCGACTATTCCGTCGTATCAGTTAAGATAAAAACGAAATGTAATGTCCCAAGACGTACCCCTCCACCGTACTGTATACCGATACTCTATGGCTGACTGGGATAGCTTCCGTACATTCATATCTGATTTACCTCTGCACTCCATGTTTAGAAAGGAAGAATCCTCTATAGTATCAGATCTGACCGAATGGTTAATTGTAGGCATAGACCAATTCATACCATCTAAAAAATTCGAACCAAAAACCTAACAGCCAGCCATGGTTCTCTCCAGAATGTGCTGCTGCTATCGCACACAGAAATCACTTTCTCTATAGTACCAACGTAATAGATTCACTGAGACTAAAGCTGCCTTCAGGACTGCCAGCAACCACTGTAAAAGAGTAATAAAAATGCAAGAGAGCTATATGCCCAGTCTGTTAAATCCAAGGTAGCTGATCAGAGGCTTGGTTCCCACCAGTTTTGGCAAATAACAAATAAGATCCTGAACAGAAGTGTGCGTTCTATCCCAACCATTATCAATGAACCAGAGGTCATCTCGTCAGCTTCAAACAAGGCCAAACTATTTGCAAAGAACTTTGCAGCTAATTCTACCCTATGCGACGAAGGCCATCAACTCCCCATATTTCCTCCTATAACACAGAACAAGCTAGGTAACATACAAATATCCGTGCATGAGGTCGCCAAGCTAATCAAGAACCTAGATTCCAGTAAAGCAACTGGCCCGGATGGCATCCCAATTATAGTGTTAAAAAAGAATTTGCTCCCATACTTACGAAACTGTTTAAGCGCTGCCTTAAGGAGAAGTGCTTTCCGACTCCCTGGAAGACCTCATCAGTTTGCCCTGTATTTAAGAATTCTAGTGATAAGTCATCTCCCTCTCAGTACAGACCAATAATCTCCTGTGTGTTATGAGTAAGTTGCTGGAATCCATATTAAATAGAGAAATAGTCAACCACCTCAGCAGAAACAACCTTCTTAGTGACACACAATATGTTTTCTGCTGTGCAAGATGTATCGCAGATGTGCTGACGGTTATATCCCACAGGATTAGTGAATCTCTTGACAAAGGCTTCCTTTCTAGGGCAATTGCTCTTGACATATCAAAGGCCTTCGACAAGGTATAGCATAAGGGTCTATCTCACAAGATTTCCAGCTACGGTATAACTGGAAATGTTTTCTCAATCATTAAATCATTTCTCTCCGATAGGCTCATAAGAGTAGTGGTAGATGGACAAAAATCAGAGGCCTGCAGTATAAATGCTGGAGTCCCTCAAGGGTCAATCCTGGGCCCCACTCTCTTCCTGATCTACATCAATGATCTCCCTAAACACATAAATCATTTGGTGACATCTATGCTGATGACACGGCCATCTACGGCAACACATCAAAGTCTGTAAATGACAAAGTTCTCTCTGATTCTCTCTCCTCTGATCTCGAGCGCGTGGTTCAGTTGGGGATTACGTGGCTGGTTATCTTTAATGCATCCAAAACCAAACTCCTATCCTTACATCATCAACACTCTGATCCCCATCTGGCATCAATTGGGATGGATGGCTCTCGCCTGGGTGAGGCCCCGTGTTTTGACAAGCTTCTGGGTTTGACCTTTACTCCTGATCTGAAATGGAACACGTACATCAAGTCTGTTTCCAAGGTCGCTGGAAAGATGGTGGGATCCTTCTACCGCTCCAGAAGATATCTCACTACTGATGCAATTTTCTATCTGTATAAAAGCCAAGTACGTCCAAGGATGGAATACTGTTGCCATATCTTGGCAGGAGCTGCTAAAAACGTTGCGAGCCTATCCTTGTTCTATCGTTATTTCCATGGCAGTTGCTCGCCTGAACTCCAATCTCTGGCCCCCCTCGCCAATCTTTCAAAAAACCCCATCTAGCTGAATCCACTGTGAAAAAAATCCCCCACTCTTTATCTTTGCCTAAATCAAAACGTTGATTCCATGAACAAAGCTTCTTTCTTAGAACTGCACACCTGTGGAACTCTGTTCCGTCTGCCTGCTTTCCACCGGACTACAACTTGGATGTCTTCAAGTCCAACGTTAACACATTCCTAATGAACCGCCCCCTAAAGGAAACACTTCATCATATCTCCACACTAACGTAATGTACTCGCAATAACACTTATCTCTGAGTGGCTTCCGGGCCTTGATAAGTGGTGATCACTGTGTAAAAAAAAAATGTTCGGTAATCTTCAGATGACCACTATCTAATGCCAAATAGTTTTTGATGACTTTTACATTTGTTTAGTTTGTTTCACCGTTGCAAACATCCTTTCTCCATGAAAACCACAGTTGCACTAGCTTTCATGACTTGTGTGAGCTGTTACGTTGTATGATTGTGGAAATGGAATTAAATATAAATATATGCATATATATATATATATATATATTATTGTTGGGACAGTTAATGAAAATCGGTGATCGAAAACATCAGAACTTTTGCGTGTATCAAAATTGCCTTGAAATTTTTACAAAATGTGTGTTTTTGAATGCTTTAAACGATCATTTTATTACTTTTTTCTATTTTTTTTTTAAATTAAATTTTCCATGAGTCGTACTGACGATGGAATGATAACTATTTATTAATGTTAAACTTCTTGTAAAACATCAAAAATTCTATGTCACTCTCATGAATTTGCAAAACTATTAAATAATAATGCGATAAAAATGTGATGAATTAATAGAGAAATTTATAAAATGCATACCAAACTGTAACACGGATATCGACACATCAGACATTCTGGTATTAATAATATTACGTAACGTTTGTTTTACCTGGCTGACACTTGAGAAAGGCTTCGTTGCATATCGATCAAAACACAGTAAACAATATAGACATCAATATAAGAGGAAACAATATTTGGAAAAAAAAAAACGGATTTGATGAAAAAATAAAGCTTTAAAAAATTTATCAAAACAAGATAGAAATATTTTCAAATTATTTCAATACTGACTTTTTCCTAGAGAATACTAGTTTAAATTTTTTAAATTATTTTTTACGACATATCAACTCTTCGAGTTATTTAAGTTCGAACTCGATTATTTTAGAAAGGAATGTTATAATCTTCTTTATATATTCAAATATAGAGTCGCGCTGTTTAATTTGGTGTTTTGGTTTCACGGCACACAAATTATTTGTTGTTTTACCTGTTTTTCTTAAAACTTTTAATGCTTGAAGTATTTATATCACTAACTATTTATTCATGGTTGGTTATTTGTTTGTTTGTTTAGAGGAAACCAGTCATTTCTATTTTTTAATTGAAGGACATGATTGACTTTTGAAAAGGAAACGAGAAAACAAAACAATTATATCAATCTAATTCGCCGTTGTAAAATGATCTTATGGTGAATTTATTTGTAAGAAAACTGCGTTAAAATAACTTAAACTTAATACGGAAATGAACGATATAAAAAAAGCTGAAAATATTAACATTTGGTTATTTGGATAATTTAAACGAGAAAAACAAAACAATTGGGACGCTGAAAACGTACACAGTAAAACAATACGTTTTATTGTCGCGTTGATTGGTTTTTTTTTGCATGTGTAACCAGAAGTCTAAACCCGATGTTGGGTTACAGCACCCGTTACAAGATCATTTGAGTTTTATAATTATACATATTAAAATGTATATCTCAGCTTACATGTAAAAATCAAATTGGTTTTAGCAAGTATGCTAATAAACCATATGGCATAACCACCCTTTGTATTTAAATCACTGAAGTTATACGATGTTAAACTTGGTTATTAATAATAGGTTGACTATTTAGGAACAATATGCGATGTATACCATCTCCTTTGACTGGTATACACATCCGAATGCAGACCGCATGTCAATTTGATATTCGCTAGAAACTTTCGCTAGAAGTTGAGTTCCTTTTCAGAGCGAATTGCACAGCAGGTATTAAAAATTTACTGTCTTCCCTACAATGGTAGTGTTATACACAAATTCATATTTTTTACGTGCAAAGAATCAAACTGTCCAAAATGCGCACTCTCTATAGGAACTAATATTAAAATGTTTACAATCTAAAAAGATGTCTTCTTCACTGATCACTAATAGAAAGGATGAAGTGTTGTTTCATTACATATACTACATTTTGATCCTGGTCAACAGCTCAAAGATTACATTTAAAACATTTTTTTTATCATTTTTTACTAGTTGGGGAAGGGTGTATCCTACAGATGTCTAGACGTTCACCCACTATTTCAGATATTCAGACTGAGAAATCATTGAAAAATTCTAATCGTTACTTTGATGACTTTGAGTGTTTGTGGCTCTCTTTCACTTTGTTCACCGAATATATTTATCACGTAGTTTAAAAATTTTTTTAATGAGTTCAGTTTCTCCAGTAATTACTGAGATAAATGAGATTTTACTAAGATTCCGGAAACTTTCATATCGCATATAAGACATTAATATTTAGTTATCTTTTTCCAATCAGCGCTATCAGCATCACTGAGGATTTTAAATTTTAAGATGATTTTCTTCCTCTTTACCGAGTGCATTATTAAACGTACTTATAGTCGTTATAGGGTCAGAGATTTAGTGGATGCCGCAGCTTATCACCGATAGTAAATGCAGGTGGTTCTTAGTAATCGTTGCATACTAATAACCTAGAATATGGTATTGGTTCATCATACTGATTCATTTCTGATTTCCCGTGAAGATATTGTTTTGTCAATGAGTCGGATTTTAAAAGAGTTTTATTATTTTGTTTTAGAGAATAATCTAATCAATAAAACGCGCCGTTTACCTGGCATCGGCGGCTTCTTTGCGCAAAAACAAAAGATAATCTTTCGAAAGCGAATCCATGATTGTTCAAGATTTATTTCACACGCTTCTTTTGTTGCGGCGCAGAGAGAAGCAAATATAACTGCAGAAAATGACAGCGTGAAATTTTGAATCAAATGTCATGAACGAAAGAACAAAAGCGACAAAAGTCAAATGTTTTGTTTTGTTTTACTATTGGTAACGGCTTGCTGAATTACTTAGTGAGAGAAGTCATCTCCATACCTAACCACGCTCCAACCGCGTCCATGACCAACATGCACTCATCATCCACAGCAAATCTAACGTCATAATTTGTCCACGTTCACTTCATGTAGTTTCATATAAAAAAATATTCAACAATTTATTCTTTGTAGATATTGTCGACGAAGTTTATCTTGGTTTTGTATACAACTGTACTAAAGTGAAATATAATTTGTTTACACAAATAAACAAATAACATTTTGTTTTCATAATTTCCAGATGAAGATCAATCATTTGTATTGTTGTGAATACTTTGCTCATTTTGGTATTTTCACCACATTTCCTCGATGCAACTTCCGAACTTATACATCATTATAAAGACCTATACGGAATTTTATTTATTTTTTCTCATTTTCCTACTTTGACATGATTTGCAGGGATATTATGTAGAGAGTTGGTATTTATTTGCTCCCTCACCGAGCAAATTAGGCACAAGGTCGATTTTTTATGTGAGGAGTGAAGGGGAAATGGGGACCAACTTCCCGGGGAGTAGGGGAGCTGGTTAGTGACAATTGGTATGAAGGGTTGCCTATACATGTACCAAGGTCTTATATGTTGGGTTAACCCCACATATGGTCTTTGCTTGCAGTATCTGCCGGAACAGATACTACACTTTGATCTCTTTTTTTTATTTATTTGCTTCCCCACTGAGAAAATTAAGCAGGAGGCCGTTTTTTTATGTGGAGATAGGGGGAAGGGGGAGGGAAAGAGGGGATCCAGCTCCCGAGAGGTGGGAAGTGGGAGCTGGATTAGAAACTGTTGGTATGAAGGGTTGCCCCTTCAGTGACCAAGGTCAGATATGTGGGGTTACCCCCACATATGGTCTTTGCTAGTCATAGCTGGTCTTTGCTTGCAGCATCTTCCGGAACAGATGATATTTATTTGCTCCCCCACCGGGCAAATTAGGCACAAGGCCGATTTTTAATGTGAGGAGTGAAGGGGAAATGGGGACCAACTCCCCGGGGAGTAGGGGAGTTGGATAGTGACAATTGGTGTGAAGGGTAGCCCCTACATTGACCAAGGTCTTATATGTGAGGTTGCCCGCACATATGGTCTTTGCTTGCAGTATCTGCCGGAACAGATGGTATTTATTTGCTCCCCCACCGAGCAAATTAGGCACAAGGCCGATTTTTAAAGTGAGGAATGAAGGGGAAATGGGGACCAACTCCCCGGGGAGTAGGGGAGCTGGACAGTGACAATTGGTATGAAGGGTTGCCCCCACATTGACCAAGGTCTTATATGTGGGGGAAACCCCACATATGGTGCTTGCTTGCAGTATCTGCCGGAACAGATGGTATTTATTTGCTCCCTCACCGAGCAAATTAGGCACAAGGCCGATTTTTAAAGTGAAATGAAGGGGAAATGGGGACCAACTCCCCGGGGAGTAGGGGAGCTGGACAGTGACAATTGGTATGAAGGGTTGCCCCTACATTGACCAAGGTCTTATATGTGGGGGAAACCCCACATATGGTCCTTGCTTGCAGTATCTGCCGGAACAGATGGTATTTATTTGCTCCCCCACCGAGCAAATTAGGCACAAGGCCGATTTTTATGTGAGGAGTTAAGGGGAAATGGGGACCAACTCCCCGGGGAGTAAGGGAGCTGGATAGTGACAATTGGTATGAAGGGTTGCCCCTACATTGACCAAGGTCTTATATGTGGGGTCGCCCCCACATATGGTCTTTGCTTGCAGTATCTGCCGGAAGAGATGGTATCTATTTGCTCCCCCACCGAGCAAATTAGGCACAAGGCCAATTTTTAATGTGAGGAGTGAAGGAAAGGAGAAGGGAAAAAGGGGACCAGCTCTCGAGAGGTGGGAAATGGGAGCTGGTTAAAGGTCAGGTATGTGGGGTTGCCCCCACATCTGGTCTTTGCTTGCAGTATCTGCCGGAATAGATACTACACTTTGATCTCGACCCGAAGGCCAGGAACAATGGATATTATGTAGAGAGTTCCTATTTACAATGCCTCCCCACAATACAGAGTTAGACACCAGGGTCGTTTTTTAATATTATGTAGAGAGTTTAGCACCACGATGCCTGTTTACATTACACTTTAACTTGTGCATAACACTAGAGTAAGGCAAGCAGGAACACGGAAGGGAATTCCAAAGTCTAGCAATCTCAGAGAAGATACTATTAAAGTAGAAACTTTCTGCCATCTGGAGCTGGTAGTTTTTTGTATGCTGAGGTTATGTATTTAGTGGGGTTGCTAGAATCTCCTAATAGATGAAGAAATAGTATTTTATTATTAGTTTGGTTCGTTTGTAAATTTGAGGACAGTGTGTTTCTAGGTTTAGGTGGAGTTTTTAATGCCTTGAACGGATTCGTCTGTTATGAATATGTCATCTACATATCGGGCATAGATGTTGGGTGTATTGTTTGAATCTTAGAGTAATTTGTTTTTGAGGTGGATCATAGAAAACTCTTGAGAAGAATATGACCGAACAACAATAACTACTGGGCACCATAATATAAAACCTGGAAGCCTAAATAAAAAGGCCTCTCGGCTAATAGAAAAACGACATCGGAAAAAGAATAATGCAGTTGTGCTCAATGAGAATTGGCTGAATAATAACTTGCTGCTGAAATACATACACACACATACACACACAGACACACACACACACACACATATATATATACATATATATGTATGTATATATATATATATATATATATATATATATATCACGCAAACAGTACGACTGCGACTACCGTCAAGTCAAATGAACAACGAATGCAAACCGAACACTTCCATCTATACGACTTACCACAAACAATACCGTCCGTGCGACTCGACAGGGTTTCAAACACTTTGGTCGATGGGAACCGGTACGATCCCAGACGATTATATCGACATGACCTCAACTATCTCGTAGAACTTCGTAGAAACGACCCGACACGATGGAAACAATTCTATCGTTACGACCACGGACGGTTCTGAACAACAACTTTGATACGAACCGACATGCTACCAGAGCAACTTCGGCGGTTACTTGCTGAACGACTCTATCCTCATTTTGTTTTCGTAGGTAGGCTCAACTAAGTTTTGATTTCTTCTGCGCATGGCCATCACAATAATTTTTAACATCGTATCCTGGTATGCTTATCGAGAAAAAAGCCTGTTTAAAGTTCATGACTAAATCTTAGATAGAGTGGAGTTTATTAGTATCAAATATGGTCGGATTGCAGAAAGGATTATCAGGGTAAACAGGTACCGCGCGTGGTCATAACAAACGAAATAAACGTACACTGGTGTATGTAGCATGTTCGCTTTAGTAGACTTTATCTGTCTCTCTTTCCAACTCCTCATTTTACCGTCTTCAATCCATCCCTCGCTTTACTCTCCGCCTATCATATCATTTTATCGTGTTCTAATGGGGTTAAAATAATAATAAAATTTAATTCATTTACTTAGTTATTTCTATTATAAGTATATTGGAGTCTTACATTTATTGCTGCTTGATAACTGGGAATACAAAACATGCATTCTAAATACTGGGCAATTTTTTCCTTTTTTATCCCCTTTTCCAATAATATGAAGGGAAATTTTGTTGATAACGCCAATAGCCGAAATAGCCTAACATATAATTTTCATTAATTGATCTTAAAAGAAATCTGTTACACAAAACTCTCCTACCAAATATAACACAGTAATGTTTACGATGACAATGCCATTACAAAAATCGAGCTCCCTCCCTTACATATATTTTAATATTTGTTTAATTTTATTCGTAAAGGCCAACATGTCGGTTTGAAAACGAATATTTACATCCGTACGTTGGTAAATGTTATCAAAAAACATGTTTAATTTTTTTTATTCCCCAACTGATTTTCGGCTGATAAATTGTTATGTTTCCAACCCATTTCCCTGAAAAGGAAGAACAACACGACTCACTTCTAGATCTGTTTTGACCACAGTTCCCGATGATTGTATAACGAATGCCGAGAGCCCACTTAGGAACGCTGATCACGCAGTGATAATGGTTGAAATCTCTGTTTATCTCTTACTTTAAGAAAACATGCAATTTAAAGCTCTCTTATTTATTTTATGAATTAAGTATCGGTAATTCTAAAACCCACTAGTCAGATTAGATTTCTCAGTCCGCATTTCCTAATATTTAATATCAGGCCGTTAACAGTGTTATAGTTGATCCTATACAAAGCATTTACCACTATAAACGACTTACCTGTGTGGATTTCGAGCAACCTGGTTGTTGTGGCGGAAGCTCATCCATCATATATGTGTATATACATATATATATATATATATATATATATATATATATATATAAATTCACCTGCCATCCCTTTTTTAAAAGATCGAATTACACGATCGTCCAAGACAAGATTCAAGCAAGCAAGGAGTGTGGAACGGTCCACAGGGTTTTATAATTTATATAAATTAAAAACTTCCGTGATTTAATGATTATATCTCTTCGATTGCAGCATTGTTACTCGTATTGTTTACATGCTTCGGACGATTTCCCAAACCATGATTGTCCTCCTCCCAAATTATTGTTGTACAATGGTGACTTATCCCTATATCTTTTATTTAGTCTTTTCGAAGCCGATGTCTCGGTAATTCCTGGTCTTACATACTATTAAACAATCGTACAAATTTCAAATTAGATGTTCTATATAAAATATCTAATACATAAACTGTTATATAAAAGACAGTTGTCTGGTTGTGCATCTGTGTGTGTACAGCTAATATCAGAAAGTACAGAAGATAAATCATAGTTATTTCCATGAAAAAATTGTTTTCCCCGTTAAAAAAATACATCGTTTAATTAAAATACTTCTTGTATATAAAAAATAAATAAAAATATTCCTTTCATATAATTACACTTACGTTAAGTTTTATTTTCTTATGTTTAAGTTTTGTTTTCATGGTTTTGAATTTATCGTCTGGCAGTGTCCGCGTCGGATGTTTGCAGAATTTTTTTCGGCTACTTACCGTTCATTATCGGTAGATGCCGACACAACGTTGGCTCAGGTTCTAGATCGGTACTCGAACTTATTTAGTAAATCAACTTTACTTTACAAGCATATTACTTCTCACAGGTATAAAACAGTTGTTAAGACGAGTTCGTCGGCGTTTTAGTTGAAACACATTCTGTTCAAATGCCTAACAATTTTAGAATAATCCCATCTGTAATGACAGCAAGGCCGTCGCCATTTTTATAAAGCTCGTAAAAATTAATAGTCATGCGGGTGGAAATTGTTCGGTCAGGGTATTGGCAAGTGGCATCCTACTTAGATATTCAATTTTTGTCATGTGTCATAAACAAGAAAAAATGAAGAATATCCCAAGACGCGTTCTCAAATGTCATGAAACATGGAATTAATTATGCAGGCAATGTGCAAATCAATGGTGTTAATCATTGTCTCTGAATCGATTTATCGACCACTTCTAATCACTCGTACTCGTTTTACTGTTTCAGAAATGCAGCCATTTTTTCTTTTTATTTTTGAGATACGTCCTGATATCTTCCAAAGGGACGTTTATCTTTTAGTCGTTGAGTTAGTTTGTCACGCTTGGTTATTTTTTACAACACATCTCAATATTTTAGAAACTTGATTGTAATATTAGTTTGTCATATATGCCTATGTTTATGATATTCTTGGAAAAGGATATATTGGTTTGAAGCAGCTGAAGTATTCTGCATACAGTAATCCAGTAACGCAAGAAAGTAAGTCACCCTAGTGGACAGTTGTTCGTAGTTTGTTATGTGCTTAAGATTAAGGCTTTTTGCATATCTCTGAACATCTTTCCTAAATTGCCACACCCGTCAGTATTTATAGCTTACACGAACCAATCATATTTTTGTGCAGAGGAACTCTGATGATTTAATTGCATCAGTTTATTATTTATTTTTAGTTGCGTTAGTTTGTTCTTACACACGGAGTGATGGATACAGTATTCAATCAGATCATGCTGCGTGGGGGCACTTCCGCTAAACTGTTTTATACTGTTTTCCTATTTTTCTCTAAGCGAATGCTAAAAAGTCACAGCTATAGTTTGGTTTTGTCTCTAAGACACCGTAGACTTTACCCTGCTTAATAGTAGAACTGGACGTGTGCCCACAGATTAAACCTGTTTATGTGTTTCGGTACTATATTTCTCTTTGTCTGTTTGTTCTACTCTTTCTTGAAAACAATTAGTCCAGTCAGACCGAAATTTTGCATGGAATTATTTATTAAAAATTTTTTGCATAAAGCAATCATTTAAAGCGAACAAGCCTTCACTTATTCCGCTTTTACCAGATTAAAACTATAGTTTCATTTATTTTGGCTTCTCTACGTTTGTTTATGAAAGTAATTATGAATAAAATTTATTTAAAATGTAAAGGAGGAATCATACAAGATAGACGTCTGTTCAACATTTTGTGTATGATAATATGTTCCCCGTCTTTTAAAATATACATCTTATCTGTCTGTTTAAACGTATAAATGTATGTACGTAGGCATCTATGTATGTATGCACGTATGTGTGTGTGTATTTATGTATGTATGAATGTTGGTATGCCTGCCTTAATCTTTCGATACCGTTGTGAAGCCCGACCCTTCGGACTACAGATATCGAACAATTGGCTGAAAACATTAATTTATTCATCTTAAACGGGGCAGTTTTTCGAAAGTCACCCTCTCTTTTCGATTGCCTAGTCTTTTTTAAACCTTCACCACTTCCGGTTTGACGATGGACGCAACGGCATAGACGTTCCCTTTTGTTTCCGCGTGATTTTCATCCTTCTCGCTACTACAACTTTTTATTTTTTGCTCAACACGTCTCCAAATACCTGGACAACGCCGGCCCCCCAGACTAGTCTATAATATAAATCTCACCTGCCTGTTTAAATGTATGTATGTGTGTGTGTATGTTGGTGTGCCTGCCATAACACTTTCGACAGAGGCGACGAATTTCCACGGGATCGATATCGGTTTGAAGCTCGACTCTCGGACGACAAATATCGCACAATTGGCTGAAAACATCAATTTCTTCACCCTCAACTGGACACTTTTCTACAATGAGGGGTTGCTTTTTGCGCCGATATTTTCAAAAGTCATCCCCTTATTTTCGATTGACTATCCTTAATTAAAACCTTCGCAACTTCCGGACTGCCAATGGGCGCGACAG
Source organism: Euprymna scolopes (assembly GCF_053919585.1). Taxonomy (NCBI): domain Eukaryota; kingdom Metazoa; phylum Mollusca; class Cephalopoda; order Sepiida; family Sepiolidae; genus Euprymna; species Euprymna scolopes. The sequence goes on along the minus strand of NC_136495.1, from coordinate 13,230,797 downwards.
CAAAGACATCACATTTTTTAAAAGTTCTTTTCCTCCTTCGCGGTACGGGTTCGAGCCTGTCTGCTTACTAACACGTTTTTTTTCTTTGTTTAATACACACCTCTAAATACCCGGGCAACGCTGGCTACCCAGGCTAGTCTTTTCATAAATGGCAAGATTCTCTTCCCTATATAAAACGATAATCTCTCACCACCTTAAATAACACTCTTTTCACCTTGTACTAAACCTCTTCTATTCTGTATAAGCCATATTCGATTGCAGAAGACTATTCTCATTAACTAATCAATATATACTTTACTGTTCTGAATGCTCAAAACCGATTCCTTCAATTTTGAATGTGATTGTATTTCAGTCAACAAGCAAAGGATTTTTCTCTTTATTTTCAATGCAATTTATTTGCACGTCAACAATTGTTATCCATCTGTTTACGACGAAAAAAAAAGAAAGAAAATACAATTAAATTTGCAAAAGCTTTTCCTGTTCTGTTATTGAAATTAAAAATAATCACGTTTACATCATTGACGTTAAGCGATGTCAAGCCTGGTTTGAAATAAACGGGTGAATACTTGGAACTTCCAGATGTATATCTTCTTTGTTTTCAATGGAATTGTTTCCAGTCGTTCTGGACTTCTTGCCTCTGAAATCAAGCAATGTCGAATCAGAAGTGTGGATGAGATTATACTTACAAAGTGTATCCATTGTCTCTAAGGCTTGACTGGAGACTATGATGATGATAATAATATTAATACATATATTTTGTCGTAGTCTTGTGTGTCTTTTGTATGGTTTTTGTTCGGAATTTTTCCAAACTTTTCCACGTGACAGAGTAATTAAATTACCATTTTCACCATAAGGTTGAAAAACCGACGAATATTTATGTACAGCCTAAGGGTGAGCAACTGACTGACAGACCAATTGACAATTATTCTTATATACAAGGTGCCTTCAATAAGTCTCCAGACATGTTTGCACAGGCATTTAAAATTGTCGTAGACTCTTTAAAATTCAGCGTGTTATTGATATACATCTTATATACACGCATCTTATAAGATGACTGACTATTTTTATGATTTCATGTTCAATTGAACAGCTGCAGCAAACATTAGAATACATCCTAATAAAGTCAGATTGTCACAGCCTGTGAATTTCCAAAATCTAATCCGGACGTGAGGACATTTTAAAGGAGGGGCATGCAATAGCATTATTTTAAATTTCAAAAAAGAGCCCCAGAAACGTATGGAACGCTTAAGACTGCTTTATCTTGCATGAATCGAGCATCAATTTTTCAGTGACATAAGAGATTCAAGAATGGCAGGAAGTTTATCAGGGATGATTAGAGATGTAGGAGGAGCAAGGAAGCCAGAATACCAGAATTGATTGACAAAGAAAGAAGATTTTATCGATAAGGACTGCCGTATGTTTATGGACACAATAAAAGCACAGATTAATGTCAGTGATGGAACTGTACACACAATTTTTCTCTATTTTTGTCACTGACTATTTGATCAAGATAGGCAGCAAGACTATTCCTCACCCTCCTTATAGTTCATATTTTTATCTCTTTGACTTTTGCTTATTCCGTAAGCCTAATGAAAACCTTAGTTACTGTAGTTATGAGATAATTGAGGAAATGAAAAAAGCTCTGGCATGGGTTATTGATACGATCATACAAGAGGACTTTCACGTAGCTTTCCAGAAAGTGTTGTAACTGTAGAACAAGTATATTACAACCGGAGAAGATTAGTTGGAATGGGATTAGTGTTTCATGTGTGTACTATCAATAGAAGTGATTATACAAACAAGTCTGGAAACTTATTGAAGGCACCTCGTATACTCTTCAAGTTTAAGATGGCTCAATTACATTTATTCGCGGCTGTATCTTAACAGTCGATTTCAAATATCAGCTTGACTGATTGACCAAACGATGTACTGATTTTATATACTTATGAAGATCTCACATAATTATGATGGACACACATTTTTTCAAACTCTAGACGAGTAGAAACTAATCCTTCCCTGTTCTATTCATATTTCTATATTTGCTAGATTGAGCTTCTAGCTTTTGTGCCCCATCTATAAAACGCCAGCAAGAACTTGTCCTATTTACCCACGCTCCGTACTTTATCAGCTTATCTAAAATCAAACAAAACTTCCATAGAAAAAGCTTAGGTCCAAGAACTTTTACAATGCTACTGCGATAATGTTTTTCAAACAGACAAAAACATAGCCGTTTTCAAGTTCACTGTCTAGAAATATATTCCATTTCGTCCTGGCACGGCATAATCACGTGGACACAGCTGGTCTCCTTAGAACACCGATGTTTATTCGTTCATTTCGTATGAATCAGGTCTATTGTTCGAATTGGTTTCCTTTCACATCCTTCTTATAAGAATTCTTTCTATAAAGATATTCGGCACTTGCAGCAGACAGACTACCTGTGGTTGACAATATCCTAAGTGAAAATATTTATGTGGAATGAACTAGATTCGAACACGGCACTTTCAATCCGTGTTGTTAACTACTAATCTATCGTCCTCTCCCTTCACTGAAGCTAAGTAACTTTGAACTAAGACAGTACAAGATAGGTAAACATGTTGGACTACTAGACACTGTTTGTAGAGGAATGGTGGCACCTCCCTACAAATCAAACGTCGTTTACTCTTCTAACGGATACATGCATGCGGCTATTGATCGCTTCTTAATTTGATATTTTTATGAAATTTCTTCCTGGCCAGTACCGGATGGGTGACCATTTGGGAAGGCTAGACGCAGTTTGTACCCCGCCGCGTCATAAGAAATTTCCAGGTTCGTATCTAGAGGCGCTTTATTAAATGGAAGAGATTCACCCCTAGTCTTGGTTAAGACATGCATCTAAAAGAATTGGCATTGGCATCAGGACGTTGGATGGGCATGGAGGAGGATGAATCTCTAGCAGATCAACGGTTCTATGGGATTAAGAGTTATGTTATTCGACTGCAGCTATGTGGATGATCTGAGGACAACAGATAGGTGTAAACAGGCGAGGAAGATGCCACTGTGCTGAGGAAAGTAATGGCAACCCACCCCATGTATAGCAAGTTCAAATCATTTGGTGTCTTCAGAGGAATCGGACCAACAATGGGGCGAATGGAGAACACTAACCATGATTGCATCTACGGCATAACCATTTTTTTTACATGGTGGTCACCACTTATCAAGGCCCGGAAGCCACTCAGGGATAAGGGTTATTGCAAGTACAGTACGTTAGTGTGGAGATTTAATGAAGTGTTTACTTAAGAGGGCGTTTCATTAGGAATTTGTTAACGTTGGACTTAAAGACATCCAAGTTGTAGTCAGATGGGAAGCAGGCAGACGGAACAGAGTTCCACAGGTGTGCAGTTCTAAGAAAGAAGCTTTATTCATGGAATCTACGTTTTGATTTAGGCACAGATAAAGAATGGGGGAAATCCTATAATACAAGAAGAATCCTTTCGAGGTATAGTAACCAATTAATAGAGATTCATAGGGACTAGTTACCACAATAATACATTTACTGTAGAAGTTTTGCCCAGAAACTACTATGCTGATGTAGCTTAAATTTTGTATGGACTTTTGCTATGGTAAAGTACAGAGAAATAATTACTATGCTATGCGCTCGGGGCACAATAAGAATCAGTATTAAATGCAGAAATGAGCACAATTTTAATAAGTATTGTCCATTTTAACAACCTAAAAAGTCTAGTTAAAATAGTATTCGTCAAATAAAGTCTAGCCCACAGAACAACTGAGTGAACGACCGATGGACTACAGGAATTTTTAATGTGAAGATTGGACGTATATCTAAATCTTATTTTAAACCGAAATGTGACAAAACAACAAATCTGCCTGGACGTATATCAAAAATTATATCCTAAGCATAAGTTTGACTGATCGATAAACATACCACGAAATAGAGTATCTTTGAACTATGGCAGGGACACAGACGTACAGAACCTCAGATAAAGATGCGTTGGCGCATCTATAAAGAAATCAATTTTTTGGATTAGTCTAGGCTTGTATTCACATGTCTTATTGCAAATTCAAAATGTCTGTTAGCACGCATAGGAGCGGAATCACATCGACTGACATCAACCCGATCGAGAACAGTTTTAAATCAATACTTCGCATCCCCTTCTCGCCCTCTCGACGGTGACTGATATTCAGTTATACACACAAAGTTACATGGAACAGAAGAATGAGCTCCAAATATTAGTCCATTTGTAAAAGTCTGAGTTAATAGGCAACAATGGGTGTGAACAGTTTAGGACGTCTATGATGCAACAACTGGTCGGTTAAATTATACAAATAAATATATTATTAATTGACCACATTTTTGAGAGAACAAGTTGTGGTTTATTTAAATAAGGCCGTAATATTTGTGTCATATTAAATATAAAGCCGTATTCTTGTGTTTGTTCACATACGTGATATATGACGTCATAACATGATATGTATATATATATATATATATATATATATATATATATATATATATTATGTGCAGCATGTCATATATAATGTCAGAGCAGGTGACATCGCGTATGACGACATAGCAAACAAAAAATTTAAAGTAGGGGCAAAAATTAAAGTAAAGATTTCCAAGCAACGTTGGGAAGATAATTTAGTATTCAATAAATATCGTCTATAGTACTTTACTGCTGTTAAGTGTCATTAGTTTAAGTCATATTTGTTAATTAAAAAAATATTCTCACTGCACTTTCTATTTCTTGAATTTTAAGCCATGTTTAATTTCAGAAAAGTTGTTTATTGGAGATTAAGAGTTTTCGGTGGGTAGCTGTTCTGTATGAGTCTCGGACATTATAATTTTTCAGGCAAAAAGCAAAAGATCTTTTGTCGTGTTTACATGAAAATATTATGTGCTTGAATGGTAAAAGATTCAATATTTTTTGTGAAGAAATTCTGGTTTCTGATTGCTTGCTAGCAAAACGTGGCTCCATTTGATTAGTCAGTTCTTATCGCCAGTGTCTGTAAGTAGAACCTTCCAACTTTCGCTGATCATATCATTTATTATGTCAAAATACTGCAATACAACCTATTTTTATATATTAGGAAAGTCTTTTCAATTTTCATATTTTATTTATTCGCAAATTAATACATATATAAATGTGTAAAAAAAACACAAACAAACCGCAACATGCAAAATAACAGAAAAGTCATTTGGCTTTTATTTTAAAGAACGTGTGTAAAAATAGAAATTAATTTCATTCAGTTATATCTTAAAAGCTGGACAAGTAAAACAGGAAGCAATTCAACATTTTTTTTCAATTGTGAAAGAATAATATGCGTGTCAGAAAAAGAATAAAAGAAAGCAATTTTGAATTTAAATTATTCTAAAACACATACAAACATATATAAGTAATATTTATCCGTGAAATATTTATTCTTTATTAAGTAGCATTAATACAAAACAAAGGGGGAAAATGAGAAATTTCAAATGTTAAGCAAAGTAGTGTGCACCAAATTAAAGTAAATATCAATTTTAATGTATACACGCTTTAAAAGACAGGCAAAAAGTATTTCTAAAAAACGAAAGAAACTTTTTGCAAAAGGTGGTTTAAAAAAATATTTTATATTATTTATTTATTTATTCAAATAAAAGTTAAAACATTGTTACGTATTAGTATGTTAAAAGTTTTAATACAATCAAAATGGATGCAGTTTTTCGTCTTGCTCAAGATATGTTTACTTTTATCTTTTTAAAGTCAAATTCCAGCAAGTTTAGAGGAAAACATTTTAATTTTTGCTTTGTCGTTTTAAAACAAACAACATTTTATACCCCCCACATATATCTATCTATCTATCTATCTATCTATCTATATGTATATATATATATATATATATATACATATATATATATATATATATATATATATATATATATATATATATATATACACACACTATCGTGTTATCTGCTTAGTTACACCTGTTCCGGTTACCGAATAGTATCAACGACCCAGTAAATTCATCAGACTTTAACAGAAATGGTTATTATGATTGGAAAAAAGATATGATATTAAAATAAGAAAAAAAAGTGGGGGGATTTCAATTCTAATTCGACAACACTTAAGTTTTAGGATTTAATAAATATTGGAAAGGGTTAAGGTGGAGTTTAAAATATTCAACTAGACACGGATAGAAAAAGAAAAAAGAGGGGGTGACAGAGGGAGAGAGTGGAAAAGGAGGGGAGAGTGTAAAACTTTGAAGGGGGGTAGGGGAACGAAAGAGAGAGATAAGAACAAAATGGAGAAAAGGGAAAGAAAAACAGTAAAGGAGGTGGCGCTCACTAGAGGACTGTCAGGTTGTCGCGGTTAGTTGCTGCATAGATGCCATATCGTGTTTGACACCTTAAAGATCTATATGGATTGGGGGCGTTGTATGCAGTAACTAAGATGCATCCTCTCAAAGTGAGCTTAGTTACACCCAACTTAAGTGCATTTACCTATTTAAATGCATTGTTTATAAACGGTCTCTTGAAAACTAAGTAAATAAAGAATATCCAGACATGAATTAAATAAATATAAAATAATAAAATATATGCATGTAGGTGGATATGAATAATAATAATAATAATAATAATAATAATAATAATAATAATAATAATAATAATAATAATAATAATAATAATAATAACGATAATAATAATAATAATAATATATTAATAAAAGGTAATAATAATAACAGAATACTAAAGATAAGAAATAATAGTAATAATGATCGTAAAGAAAATTGAATAATATTCGCCAAGTAATTATATATTTATTTGCTCTGTAATAATATTTAGCACTTTCTTGAAGTTTTTACATAACTTATTACTATTTGTGCTATATGTATATATATATATGTGTGTGTGTGCGTGTGCCAGCGTGTGTGTGTGTGTGTGTGTTTGTGTGTGTGTGTGTGTGTTTGTGTGTGTGTGTGTGTGTGTGTGTGTGTGTGTGTTAAAGCACGTCTGATTGAACACGATAGAGTTATTCCTTTTTCCGATTTTTCTGGATCTCAGTTAATACCGGGACAAATATACTAACAGTAGTTTATAACTAACAAGAAACTAAATAAAAAAATTATAAAATAAGAAAATCGATATTAAAAATAAAATAATTCGCCCATAACCATCATGCACCCAACTTTATAACCAATAATTTTTTTTTTAATCTATAAATACATTAAGCCTAAAAAGAAATGATGCATTGCTTGAAAGCGCTTGAGTATAATGTGGCTTAACACCAACTTTTGGGCGCCATTTTATATAATATGTCAGCTGAAATAAAAAAGACTACTCGGACAATGGAAAAAATAACCAGAAAAATCGAATAAAAGAATAACTCTGTCGAGCTCAATCAGATGTGCTTGAATTATGATTCGCTGTCAAAGCATATATATATATATATATATATATATATATATATATGTATATATATATATATATGTATATATATATATGCATGTAATATGTATCAGTAAAAAAAAACGTATCTATTTTTGCTAAGTAAAATTAAAACGCAGCAAAAAGTACTAAGAGCGTGTCTTATTTTCGGTATATTAGAAAGAAAGTATTGTGCACAAAATAAACGTAGGTAAAAGTCAATATTAATTGATGCCCGCGTTCAAAAAAGCAGGTAATAAGTATTTGAAAAAAATTAAATAGAAAAGAATTTTTAAAAGTGCTCTTTTTATTTTTTCATTTATTTTGTTATATTTTTTATTTTATTTTAGTAAAAGTTTAAACCTTTGTTACACATTCGTAAGTTAAAAGTGGTAATACACACTAAATATGCAATTGTTCGTCTTGCTCAGAACATGTTTAATTTTATTCTTATCGAGGCTTGTGAAAAGTTATTTGAAGTCAAATTCCAGCAAGTTCAGAGGGAACAGTTTTAAGTTTTGTTTAGCTGGTTTTCTAAATATATTGACTATTTTTTGTTCTGATGATGTGTAATTTACTTTATGTTGATGAAGTGATATTTAATATATATATATATATATATATATATATATATATGCTTAGATCGTTGAGGAATTATTGTATTATGTGATAAGGCTATGTTGGTTTGATTATTACAATAAATAACTACGGGAGCTTAATTTAATCCGACGTTAAAACAGATTTCGAATGACCTTTAGATATAACGTTTGTTATACAAAATGGTAATACGCTATACATTCCGCCTTTCAAGTAGAGATACAATCTGCTGTTTTTGTTTTTTTTTTAAATTTCCATGCAATATGCCGTTCGTTTGATAGTCGAAAAGATTATCTGGTGATACGTCTTGGATCTTCATCATTTCCCCAATCTAAAACTGAAAAAAAAAAACACTCTAATTTTGGGGGATTGTTGATTTTCTCAATAATACACGCTTTTCTTAGCTTGTTTAGCTATATATATATGTGTGTGTGTTAATCCTTCATTTTTTAAGGAGTAAATACAAATGCACACACACACACACACACATATATATATATATATGTGTGTGTGTGTGTGTGTGTGTGTGTGTGTGTGTGTGTGTGTGTGTGTGTGTGTGTGTGTGTGTTTCTTATAATGTATAAGACACAACAAGTGGCAGTTATAAAAAAAGTCAAATCAAGGAGTTAAATCTCGTTTTGATAATTCAGATTCATACGATGTTAACCCGAAGTATTAAATATACAATTAAGAAATAATTACCAATTTCAAATTAAGTTGTCAAACTCAGGAATTTTTCTGTCGAACTCGGTATGTTGTGTTGCGGGGATGTCTATATGAGAGCTGTATACACGGTACCAACTTCACATGTTGTACAAACGTTTTTTTACGTATTTGTGTCGCGGAGCGGTTCTAAATATGTGTATATTACTTGCAATGTGATGTGTTCAAAGGTGTATACGTAGCACAAGTTAATGTCTTTCTTATTCTTATCATAAACGAACCGTATGTATGTATGTATGTATGTATCTATGTAAGTATGCATGTATGTATGTATGTATGTATGTATGTTCGCTGTCTTTTTGTGTAATGGACTGTTGTCCTTTTTCATAATGCCTATTTTTTACGGCCCATGACTCGTCTCATCTAGTGGTGTTGGCAATACACATAACATAATACACGTAACAAATGCATGGCGAAATACCTGTTTATGCTGTTTCTTGCTTCTGAGAATTCGCCAATCATTCTTGGGCGAACTGGAATCTGTTAAAAGGAATATTCCAAGACAGGATCCAAGGCGATGTAAGATTTTATGTATTTTATTCACCCCCCCCCTCCGGTATGCTTCATAGCTGAGGGGAGTGAACGATGATCTTTGTCTTGGGTGGAGGTCTTCTATGCGACCATTTTGAGACTTCTCCTCCGTCATAGAGAACCCCATTTTTTACCGATCTGTCTCTCTTGGTGTCTCAGATTTAACTGTCAACCATGCTTGCGCAAACCAGAACACTTGACATGTGACAATCTCCGTTCGCATCTTTATCCCCTATGCCACGGGTCCTTGAAGAACATTCTAGTATGAATTTAAGAGCCTTAAACTTTTTTTATTTTATTATTTTATTTTAAACTTCTTTTATTTACTAGATGTACTACTTATCTTTATATACAGGTAGATCCAAACCTAGGTGGAAAGCATGATCTTATTACATACAGTTGTACGTATACGCGATCTACGCATTTATTTAGAGATCATCTACACACGTACAATTATATGTAATAAGGCAATGCTCTCCATCTACTTTTGCCTCACTCTGTATATCACTATTTATTACTATATAATTTTACTACACACACACACACTCACATATATATATATGTATATATATATATGTATGTGTGTTGCCCACTTAAAAATATCCCAGAAAATGTGGTAGAGAGGAGGAGAATTCTTTTATTTTTAAATTACCTGTAGCATTGTTTAAATTGCGAGTAGTGTTAGAAGTGCTCCTAGTGTAGATCTATGCATTTCTTGTCACGTTTAACAATGTTTGCAGATATTGCCTAGAGATCTTCTCTGGTAATTCTGATGGCGTTGATCTAGATTGTGAGGATTATTTACATACAGTTTTTGTTTGAAAGTACTCCAAAGATAAAAATCACATGATGACAAGTCCGGGTGGTGGCCATAACCCTTTGCTTATTGTTTTCTCTTCCGTGAACATGTCATGAAATCGTGTCACTGAGATGTGTGGCATGTAGCGCCATCTTATTGGAAAAAGAATTGCATTTTGTCTTGTGTCAGTTGGTTGTGAAGAGAAAGATTAGAGAGATCGGGCTATTTTAAGTAGGCTGCTTAATGATTAGAGAAAGATCAGGGAGATCGGACATTTTAAAATGCACCCCCCCTTCTCTCTCTCTTTCTCTCTCTCTCCCTCTCTCTCTCTCTCTCTCTCTATATATATATATATATATATATATAGTCTGAATATTGCAAATAATACTGGTTCTGGATATGACCTTAAAGTATATCCGATGGTGAGGCCCTAGCTTGCAGGCGTAGGGGAGTATGGAGCCACCCTTTAATTGCCATTGCTCCCAGGTCCACTCTGACATGGAGTGGTAGTACCCGTTAGGGTCCCAACTATGTGTTAAATAGAAAGTCACTTGAAAAAAACATTCTATTAAACTCTTCAAAATCACTGGATTCGGCATTAAGTGACCTAAAATGGTTGATATGCCGTAAAACAAAACAACCATCCATCCAAATAATACGAATAATCAAATCAACCCTCACTTCCAAGATTTTGAAACAAATATATATATATATATATATATAGGTTTTATATTTTAGTAAGTTGGCATAAAATTTAACAAACTAATGGGGAATAGATTTGATCTGGACTAGGACAGACACATTTCTAGTTTTCTACAAAACTAGTATATAGCTCATTTTTTGATTGTCTGTTACCCGACGTCTGGTCTAGACAAGAGGGCAACATGCCATATTAACTTTGCATAGTAACTAATGCAAAAAGATGACGACAATACGCTTCAGACTATTAAGAGTCAAGGCACGTCGCATTGCGAGTAGAGGGCGTTTAAATTGGTATTTTCTCCCAGCCAATCAAAAAGCACCAGTCTTTATAGTGTTGAAAGTGAAACAGTTATGCTTTGAGACGCGCGCCTTTTTCAATGCGTCCATTCAATATTGAATGTGATCAGCGTCGATCGTTCTGATCTATCAATCCTATTGATATACATTAATTCTCTTTATGGCCGTCCATTGGGCAAAAATTTCAGAGTTGTTCGATTTTTCATTAATGGCCTCAGATCCCATGGGATTCGCATAATTGATGAAACAGCCGAGCCACCGGAGCGGAACATAGAGCAACACACACAGAAATGGATGCCGCAAATGTACTTTTTTTTCTTTTCTTCTCAAAATCTAAATTCGTATCTGACGTCGCACATGCGCACAACACAGAGTGAGATGCTTCAACAACTGAAATATAGAATACATTAGAAATAATAAAAAAAAAAATAAGAAAAACAAACGAAAACTTACGAAGCTGTATTGCAATAATTTCCAAATTAAACAATTACCAAGACGGTTAGTTCTTTTATAATTAATAGTAAGACTACTCGAAGTTGCCCAAGGTCCTAATTTCTGTAAAGTAAGGAATATCAAAAATCAATAAAAGTAGAAGTAACAATATATATATAATTGTAAATGGAAATGTTAATGCTACTAAAACAATACTTTAAATATGTATGACCTGAGAGGAGTTCGGTCTGATAAAATCCGACTCTAAGTACGACTGGTTAACTGATTGAACAACTGAACCAATAGTCTCCCTGTTCCTTTCTACCTTATTCTCCTCACTTTTTATCCTTGGATATCGAACCAACATCTCTTATTAAATTTATACTTGTTGATTTCGAAAGCGGTATTAGGATTTTGACTGCGAGAGTAAACATTTTCCATCTTTCTTTGTTGCAGGAGTACCCAAAGTCGAACAACATGCTAATTGCTGTAAAGTACAACATTTTCCCTCACGTGAATAAGGAAAATGCAATTACAAACAAAAATGATGGAATTTCAGTGAGCGATGCTCATTTTGCTAAATAATTAAGGTCGTGTGGACCGAAAACCCAACGCATAAAGTAAACCACAAAAATAATTGAAAGTTGTAAAAGCATTTGAATAAACAATCATGAATGAAGATTACGATAATAAACCGTAAAACAAGAAATAATTGAAATTTCAAAAGGCTAATTTTAATAAATTTAATAGCGAGTGAAACTAAACGAAATAGAGGCTCGGAATCTATTATCAAAAAAGGACAACTGTCAGCTGTCACATGTCAAAAAGGATTACATAACATCAACCTGAATTGAGCTGAGAGTGTTTGCTTTAGTGGGCAGGGACAAATAGTCTTTTTTTTACATGGGGATCACGACTTATCAAGGCCCGGAAGCCACTCGGGGACAAGGGTTATTTTGTGTACAATAATCAATGGGATAATATCGTAGTAATAGTTGGTATTGGAGATTTGATAAAGGGTCTTACTTAAGGGGCTATTAATCAGAAATTTGTTTATGTTGGATTTGAAGACGTCCAAGCTGTAGCCAGGTGGGAAACAGGCAAACGGAAGAGAATTCCACAGGCGTGCACTTCTAAAAAAAAAGCTATGTTCATGGAATCTACGTTTTGATTTAGGCACAGATAAAGAATGGTGGAAATTACTGATAGTGGTTTTAGCTAGACGGGTGTTTATCATGAAGGATTGGCGAGGGAAGACCAGATATTGGGGCTCGGACGAGCACTTGCCATGGAAATAACGATAAAACAAAGACAGGCTCGCAACATCTCTTCTGTGGGAGAGAGGTTGCAGGGAAGAGAAGAGAGCATCCCCACTAAGCCACGAAGTCTCTTTTGTACTTTGTCAAGGCAGGATAGGCCGTTTTTAACAGCTTCTGCCCAGATATGGCAGCAGTACTCCATCTTTGAACGTACTTGGCTTTTATAGAGATAGAGAATTGCATCAGCAGTGAGATATCTTCTGGAGCGGTAGAAGGATCGCACCATTTTCCCAGCGGCCCGTGCAACAGACTTGATGTACGTGTTCCATTTCAGATCAGGAGTAAAAGTCAAACCCAGAAGCTTGTCAAAACATGAAGCCTCCCCAGGACGAGAGCCATCCATTTCAATTGATGCAAGATAAGGAACAGAGCGTTGATGGTGTAAAGTTAGGAGCTTGGTTTTAGATGAATTAAAAGAAACCAGCCATCTCTTCCCCACTGAACCACGCGCTCAATATCAGATGAGAGGGAATCAGAGAGAGCTTTGTCGTTTACGGCCTTTGATGTGATCCTGTAGATGGTCGTGCCAACGAATGATTTAAGTATGTGTTTTCGGAGATCATTGATGTAGATCAGGACCAGAGTTGGGTCCAGGATAGACCCCTGGGGGACTCCAGCATTAATACTGTGGGCCTCTGATTGCTGCCCATCAACCACTACTCTTATGAACCTATCAGTGAGAAATGATTTAATGATTGAGAAAACATTTCCAGTTATACCGCAGCTGGAAATCTTGTGAAGTAGGCCCTTATGCCAAACCTTATCGAAGGCCTTTGATATGTCAAGAGCAATTGCCCTAGAAAGGAAGCTTTTATCGAGAGATTCATTAATCCTATGAGATATAACTGTTAGCACGTCAGCTATAGACCTAGCCGAACGGAAACTATATTGCCTGTCACTAAGGAGGTTATTTCTGCTGAGGTGGTTGACTACTTATTTATTTAATATGGATTCCAGTAACTTACTCATGACACACAAGAGACGTATTGGTCTGTAATGAGAGCGAGATGACTTATCACCTGAGTTCGTAAATACAGGGCATACTGATGAGGTTTTCCAGGCTGTCGGAAAGCACTTCTCCTTAAGGCAACGCTTAAACAGTCTTGTAAGTATGGGGGCAAGTTCTGGTCGACGCTTTTTCAACATTATAATTGGAATGCTGTCCGGGCCAGTTGCTTTACTGGAATCAAGGTTCTTGATTAGTTTGGCGACCTCGTGCACAGATATTTGTATGTTGGATAGTTTGTTGTCTTTTGTAAGAGGAAATACGGGGAGTTGATGCCATTCGTCGCAGAGGGTAGAGTTAGCTGCAAAGTTCTTGGCAAATAGCTTGGCCTTGTCTAATGCTGATGGGATAACCTCAGGTCCATTGATGATGGTTGGGATAGAACTTATGCATCTGTTCAGGATCCTGTTTGCTATTTGCCAAAGCTGGTGGGAACCAAGGTGCTGCTCAGCTACTTTGGATTTGACGGATTGACCATATAGCTCTCTTGTATTTTTTAATACTCTTTTACAGTGGTTTCTGGCAGTCCTGAAAGCAGCTTTAGTCCCAGTACATCTATTACGTTGGTAGCTATGGAAAAAGTGATTTCTGTGCGCGATGGCAGCAGCACATTCTGGGAGAACCATGGCTGGCTGTTAGGTTTTGTTGGAATTTTTTTGATGGCATGAATCGGTCTATGCCTACAATTAACCATTCGGTCAGGTCTAGTACTATAGAGGATACATCCTTTTTAAAATTGGAAGGCAGAGGTAGATCAGTTATGAATGTACGGAAGCTATCCCAGTCAGCCATGGAGTATCGATATACAGTACGGTGGAGAGGTACATTATAAGACTTATTTTATTTCATTTTTATCTTAACTGATACAACTCTGTGGTCGGAGGATCCCAGGGGAGATAGAACAAAACATGAACATAGTTCATGGGAAGTTGTGAGAAAAAGGTTTAGAAGGATTGCATATTGACCAGTAGTATCGGGCACACGGGTGGATTGGTTAACCATCTGAGTGAGGTCATAGTCAATGGCAAAATCATGACAAAACCTCCCATCATCATCTGTCTTATTTGAGTGGGTCAGCCATTCCACATTGTGGACATTGCAGTTACCGCAAATGTGAATGGTAGCCGAAGGATGAGCAGACAGGATGAGGCCAATTTTCTCAGATATTCTCTTAAGGACAGTAACCCCGCTGCTGTGGGGCCGGTAGATGGCAAATATGAATGCGGTGGTGTAAGCAAGTGCAACCTGGAAGCACATATAAGGTAAATTAGGGCATTCCCTGGAGATATCTCTACCACACGGGAGGCCATCTTTAATGTAGGCTCTAATTCCATGTCAATGGCAATCTTGGGGGTCAGATTTAGATATTAAGTTAGAGTATCTGTCGCTGAATTACTGCTTGCTCGTCTTCCTCCAACGATGACACCACCTCTGTCTAATCATTAGACTCATCGTCGCTCATCACCAAACCCCACAGTAAAGCGTTCGTTATAATTTTATAAATGAGCGTGTCATTGTTCTCCAACAATTGCTCTGGGCGGACAGAGATATCACAGTAACCACCAAATGAAAGTCGAAGTTGAACAAGATTGGTACTCCTTGATGCATTTCTTTAGCGAAAGGGACCAACTTTGTTGTAGAGTAGTTAACATAAGTAGTGGGAGTTTTGTAAATTGGATCACTTAGGTTGACGGTACATCAAGAACTTGTTTACATTGGACTTGGAGACAATTAGATTTTAGTCAGCTGGAAAGCAGGCGATTGGAAGAGAGTTCCACAGGCGTGCAGTTATAAGAAAGAAGCTTTGCTCGTGGAATCTACTTTTAGGTCTAGGCACAGACAAGGAGTGTGAGAAATTATTGATAGTGATTTCGGCCAGACGAGTGTTTTTCGTGAAAATTTGGTAGGGAAGGTACCATAGATTGGAACTCAGGCGAGCACTTGCCATGAAAATAACGATAAAGCAGAGACAGGCTGGCAACGTCTCTTTTGTTGGAAAGAGGTTCCAGGTAACAGAAAAGGGCACCCCCACTAAGCTACGAAGTCTATTTTTAACTCTGTCAAGGCATGATAAGCTGCTTCTAGCAGCTCCTGCCCAGATGTGGAACAAGTACTCCATCATTGGCCGTACCTGGCGTTTTTATATAGGTAGAGAATTGCATAAAAAGTAAGATAACTACTGGAGCGGTAGAAGAATCCCACCAATTTTCCAGCGACCTTTACAATGGATAAATAAACAATACATGTTCCATTTCAGGCCAGGAGTAAAGGTCCAGCCCAGAAGCTTGTCAAAACGTGAAGCTTCTCCAAGACGCAAGCCCTTCATTTCAATTGATACCAGAAAATGTTATGCATTCCAACTCCGCTAAAATACTTCTTATCATTGTGTAACATTTTAGAAACGGGGAAATTCGAGTATGAAAAATGAAATGAAGTACAGTGAAAATAACACAAAGAATTTTTTACCACTAGAATATAACATTTTATATGATTGCTAAAAGTTCTAAAAATTGTAAACAGAAAAATAATATTACTTATCGATTGCAAAACTTTCACTTTACTTTTAGTATAATTTTTTTCTGTAAAGTTTGGTATGCTTATTTATCGATACGTACTAAATGCACTCTAAAACAAATTATTATTGACATCGTAAAAAAAATAATAATTTATAAATATCCAGCATAAAAAAAACCATAGATTAAAGATCAGTCGAGCGTTTGCATGAAAATAACGATAGAGGATATATACTCTCGCAAGGTCTCTTTAAGCATTCCAGCTCGATACTGTGCGATTCGGCTTTCTGTATATCGACGACAGTTTCTGACTACTAAACAGAGCGAAAACTTTTGAGAGTACATTTCCAACTATTCCAGAGCTGGAGATCTTATGAAGTATACCTCTGCCAAATGCATTTGATATTTCAAGAGTTATTGCTTTAACCCCTATCAATAAATTCACTGATCCCGTAGGACTTTATAGCCAGAACATCCCTTGTTGATCTCGTAGAGAAGAAACTGTATTGTTTCTCATAGTAAATTATTTTTGCTGCTCGACAACTTCTATATTTATTATTTTATTTTTTTATGTACTTTACTTTATATGTATGCCATAACTTTATTGAAATATGACGAAATATGATTTTATTATCTAAATAGAAATAAACGATTAATATATTAGGTATTCAGTTATTTTAATTTTCTAATGGCAAACAATCAGAAACTTTCACAATTTTCACATAAATTTCAGCATTTATTCAATAAATTATATTTCTGATAAAAACTAAAGTATAAAAGTTTTACATCATTGTATTGTTCAAATGTGTGCATATCACTGCCAGATTAATGCACGTGCGCACTACCATTTCTATTAATGTTGAAAGCGACTCTAGAAAAAAGAATCAGTGTTTTAGGAAGAGAATAATTAAAAGTACGAAGGACGCCGAGTATTATTGAAGTCGTCCCAGCAGGATTATTCCCCGACAGGGTTAGTCGAAAGTTTTATGACTGAAGCTAAAAATATAGACCAGAGTGTGCAGTTAGAGCAACAAATTGACATGCTTTCATTATATTAAGTTAAGGTGAGGTTGATACTTGTGGAATGAACTGGATTCAGATTTTGGACACCGAGGTATTTAGTCCGTGTCGTTGTAATAGATATATAACGTGGATATTTACTGTATTTGACAAAGAAAAGATAATGGTTATCGGAAAGATATTATGCTCTTTTGTTGTCTATTTGGCTCGACAATTAGTTATTGCAAAACGGGCAAGAAAGTTCTTCTTAAAATGGCAAAATTGGAATATTTCATGTTATCTGAGAGGGAGATAATAATTTCTCAGAAAGGGAACATATCTTGATTGTCATCATCGTCTTATCTACAGATAATATATACTGAAATCATAATGTGCAGACAATCTTTATAACCAAAAAGTTATCTGGAATTTTATTTTTACTAAACTGTAAAATATAGTGTGGTTCAACATGCTTCTCAGATTGGAACTTTATTCCACAGTTGTATCCTTTATCTGTAATGCTGCGTGAATTCCATCGATGTTCTACGCGAACGTAGACATTACTATGTTATTTTATTATCTTGGTTCAAACAAACCCACTGGATTACAGAATCTATCCAATTAAAGAGGTCTGCCTCCAAAATCCTTGTACATTTTCGTGATTCATCAACAATATATCAACTGTATTTGGACCATATAATACACTCTCATCCTATAGTGAAAATCAACACTTACTCAAGTTTTGCGTTTGAAATAATACTTGCATCAGATAAAATTGTTAAAATGGCGTTTTTCACATTTCCCCTTTGCAGATCGGAAAATCCCATTAGCCTTAGCTTATTTTGTAAAGATAATAGAATTCTTAAAAATTGGGAGCACAACGAGCATAAATATTATTGTAATTTATGTAAATAAATGATTATTAATATTAAATAATTTTCTTAATTAATTCACTAATAACGAAAGACAGAATGGTTTATGTGCATATTTTGAACGAGAACAATGTGTATGGCTGTTTACATATTCTTTTTGTACTTGAAGCATAGAATTAGATATTTTCGTTCATGTTTAAATCAAACAAATCATTTTTATACGATGTGTCTTTTTCTGTGCCTTTTTTCTTACAGATGTAATGTTGCTGTTCTCAACTTATTCCATTATTCTAACAAGTGAATAGTCGGATTTATTCTTTGCTTTATTAGTTCCATCTCGTTTCTCTCGTAAGATTTGTAGCCCTCAGCAATCCACTGTGTTACTACAACGATAAAATGCAGCTTACTGTTTCATGAGCTGCTTTTGACGAACACCAGGTTTGTGGAAACTATCTCTGCTAACTGTTTTCTCAGGAATAGGCATCGCATGTCTTTGCGATTATATATAAATATATATATATATATATATATATATATAAGAAGAAGAAGAAGTAGTTAATAAAACATGTTAAAAAACACTTTAAAAAAGAGTTAAAAACATATGTAATTTTAAAACGGAAGCAAAAAATAAGTGGATAGTCCTTAATCTGCGGAATTTCGAAGAATTACTTACCTTCTCATCAGGGGGTAGGATTTAGCAAAATGCGGGATCGGATTTTGCTGGCAAAAGTATTTGATGAAAATAAAAGTAAGTCATAGATATTATTAGTAGCAAATAGTGAAGCAGAGGGAATATGGTGCAGAAAAAGGTGATTGATATTATATAAACCCGTTTAAGAACTCGGTTATTATGGTTGAGCGTTCTAAATTTAAATTAAAGTCGGTCAGTTAAGCTCACATGCATGAATTATGATGTTCTAATAGTATCACTGTCGAGTCCTATATATTTAAGCTTAATATAGATGTTAATTCCAACTGTATTTTTCGCGGTTAAAGTTGACCCTCTGGTTTGTTCTTGTTAATGAGGTCATAGATGGTTTCGTGACTTGAGTCGAACTTTCTGAACAGTTGTAATCGTAAACTACTGTCTGATTATTGCCGAAATAACGGAAACACTTGAGACTTGAGTCTGTAGGCATTAAAAATAATTATAGTTATGATATATACATATATATATATATATATATATATATATATATACAAGATGGTCATCACTTATCAAGGCCCGGAGGCCACTCGGGATAAGGCTTATTGCGTGTGCAGTACGTTAGTGTTGAGATTTGATAAAGTGCCTTACTTAAGGGGGTGGTTCATCAGGAATTTTTTAATGTTGGACTTGAAGACATCCCAGATGTAGTCAGGTGGGAAACAGTCAAATGTAACAGAGTTTCACAGGCGCCCACTTTTAAGAAAGAAGCTTTGTTCATGGAATCTACATTTTGGTTTTCGCACAGATAAAGAGTGGGGAACATTTTTGACAGTGGTTTCAGCTAGACGGGTATTTTTCGTGAAAGATTGGCGAGGGGGGGACCGAATTTTGCACCTCAGAAGAGCACTATATATACATATACACACACACACGCACACATATATATATATATATATACATATATATATATATATATATATATATATATATATATATACTGGCTTTCCGGTCGCAATATACGCTTAAATATTATATTATAAAATATTATTATTTTATAGAGACAATGTTCCATCGATTATTATATTGAACCTACATTTTAGCAGAGAGCTAAAAACTAAAAAAATATTCAGATGAATTGGGTGCCATCTGCCAGAATTAAAACTAAAGCATACAATTTTCCGCCCTCATTTCCCTTTTGAGCCACGCTCATGTATATATATACACATATATATATATATATATATATATATATACACATACATATATATATACATATATATATATACACACACACTCACATATATATATATATATATATATATATATATATATATATATGTGTGTGTGTCCTCTATAGTATTAGACCTGACGGAATGGTTAATTGTAGGTATTGACCGTTTCATACCCTCGAAAAAGTTTCAGCAAAAATCTAACAGCGAGCCATGGTTATTTCCAGAATGTGCTGCTGCCATTGCGCACAGAAATCACTTTTTCCACTGTTTCTAACGTAATAGATGTATGGAAACTAAAGCCGCTTTCAGGACTGCTAGCAACCATTGTAAGAAAGTAATAAAGAATGCAAGAGAGTTGTATGCTCAATCTGTTAAGTCCAAAGTAGCTGAGCAGCGGCTTGGTTCCCACCAGTTTTAGCAAATAGCAAGCAGAATCCTGAACAGAAGCGTGTGCTCCATCCCAACTATTATCAATGGACCTGAGGTAATCTCGTCAGCATCAGACAAAACCAAACTCTTTGTCAAGAACTTTGCAGCTAATTATACCCTTTGCGATCAAGGCCGACAACCCCCAATATTTCCTCCTGTATCAGAAAACACGCTATGCGATATACGTATATCTGTACGTGATGTTGCCAAGCTAATCAAAAACCTTGATTCCAGTAAAGCAACTGGCCCTGACGGTATTCCAATTATAGTACTCAAAAAACTTCAACCTGAACTAGCGCCCATACTTACAAAACTGTTTAAACGTTGTCTTAAAGAGAATAGTTTTCCATCTCCCTGGAAAATTTCATCAGTATGCCCTGTATTTAAAAATTCAGGTGATCGCTCATCCCCCTCTCAGTACAGACCAATAAGTCTCCTGTGCGTCATGAGTAAGTTGCTGGAATCTGTGTTAAATACAGAAGTAATCAACCATCTCAACAAAAATAACCTTCTTAGTGACACTCAATATGGTTTCCGTTCTGCTAGATCTACAGCAGATGTGCTAACAGTTATATCTTATAGGATTAGCAAATCTCTCGACGGAGGCAACCTTTCTATGGCAATTGCTCTTGACATATCTAAGGCCTTTGATAGGGTATGGCATAAAGGTTTACCTCATAAGATCTCTAGCTATGGTATTGCTGGAAATGTCTTCTCAATTATTAAATCATTTCTTTCTGATAGGTTCATAAGAGTAGTAGTTGAGGGGCAAAAATCAGAAGCTCACAGTATTAATGCCGGGTTTCCATCAGGGGTCCATCCTGGGCCCAACTCTTTTCCTGATCTACATTAATGATCTTCCAAATCACATCCTTACATCGTTTGTAGACATTTATGCTGACGACGCTACCATTTATGGTATCACATCTAAGACAGTAAACGACCAAGTTCTCTCCAATTCTCTCTCCTCTGATCTTGAGCACGTAGTATAATGGGGTAAGGAGTGGCTGGTTACTTTTAATGCATCTAAAACCAAGCTTCTCTCTTTACATCATCAACATTCTGATCCACATCTGGCATCAATTGAAATGAATGGCTCTCGTCTTCAGGAGGCCTCAAGTTTTGACAAGCTTCTTGGCTTGACCATTACTCCTGATCTTAAATGGAACACGTACATCAAATCTGTTGCCAAGGCCGCTGGAAAAATGGTGGGATCTTTCTATCTATCCGGTAGATATCTCACTGCTGATGCAAATATCTATCTATATAAGAGCCAGGTACGTCCAAGGATGGAATACTGTTGCCACATCTGGGCAGGAGCTGCTAGAAAGGACTTGGCCTGCCTTAATAGAGTTCAAAATAGACTTCATAGCCTCGTAGGAGGTCCGTTTTTCTTCCTTACAACCTCTATCTCACAGAAGAGATGTTGCGAGTTTGTCTCTACTTTTTCGTTATTTTCATGGAAAGTGTTCGACTGAGCTTCAATCTTTCCTCGCCAAACTTTTACAAGAAACACTCGTCTAGCTGTAAACACTATCAATAATTCCCGCCACTCTTTATCTGTGCCTAAATCTAAACGTAGATTCCATGAACAAAGCTTCTTTCTTAGAACTGCACGCCTGTGGAATTACTTTCCGGCTGACTACAATATGGTTGTGTTCAAGTCTAAGGTAAATAAATTCTTGATGAACCGTTCCATATAAGTTATCAAATTTACCAAATTTTCATTACTAATGATTACTATATTGTCCAATTTCTACTGTACACTCTTTAACCCTTATCCTTGAGTGGCCTCTTGGCCTTGATAATGTGGTGATGCCTATGTAAAAGAAAATCTGGGTTGAAGAAATATATGGCCCCTATTTTCGTATATTTGTTCTAAATTACTGAGAGAATTGTTAAATTTAGACTATTTTGAAACCGGATGAAAAATTCTAAATTCATAAGATTTATGGTTTCTTACTTTTAATTACTTTTAGTGTTTTATTTGTTAATGAATCTCGAGTAATTTGATTGATTTAAACGTTTACTCTAAATTCAAAACTCCCACATAGAAAATTCCGTATTTTGTTAAGTGCACGGTGATTATAATGTTAAACTAGGATATACTGCAATCCAGTATAACTGTATTCTGTGCATTAAAATAAATGAAATACGACAATATAATATAAAATAAAATAAGATAACTATATAATTCCTAGGATGTTAACGAATAATATTTATTATTCTAAAAATAACATTTCCTTCAATGGAATACTAAATCAAAACCACTTCCAGGGGGAATAACCCTGGATTACTAAATAGATGCATGGAATGTGCCAAGCAACAGTATCACATTCCTAATTGGAATATCATCTTTAACATGGTTCACGATTTCAGACGCCTTCCAAAATAGGAGTTGATCAAAAGTTATGATAATCAGAATGCTGTGGTTTGAGAATTGACTGCATAGGTAATCTAGACAGGATACATGTTTTATCTCCTGGGTTCGTGTCTATCATTGGAAGCAATTGTGCCGAAGATTTTCCCGGATATTTGCAGGCTTTATGAAGCAGGTGTATCATGCCTTGCCAACTGGGCGTACTCTTTTTGAAGCGAAAAGACAGTTTCCAAAAATGTCCACTTTGCGATCACAAATATCAGGTCTGGATAGGACTGACAGAAATTCTAAGCAACGGGTGACATGCTTAAAAAGTGATAATCTTTAATATCAATCTTCGTCATTTCGACAAGTTTTAAGTCTGACGTTTTTGTCGTGGTATACTCTGACTGTGTAGAGTTCAATGCAATAATCAAAGAAGAAAGCGCTTGCGTGTGTACGCATTGTGTGGTTATCCAACTTACCTTCGGATGGGAGCTGAGAAAGAGAGAGAGAGAGAGAGATTAAAGCTGGCATCCATGGATTTATAATGTGTAGTCCCGTGGAATCTCACCTTCCACTGCACACGTATGCAAAGTGACTGGAGTCAGTTTTCTAATAAAATGCCTGTTAGCAGATGTGGTTGAGAGAGAAAGTCGACAGTGACGAATTCTAGCTGAACCGTTGCTTATTGTATTTATTTTATTTTGTTTTGCTGTTTACCAGCCCATTTAACTGTTTCCCCGGTGTGATGGCTGCGATCATTTTCACCCCAATTGTAAGGCGCCTTTTCCATCCAATGTTATAATAGTATGATCCACGTCGTCCCCTGCAAACAACAGAACAAGAATGTCTATGTAACTGCATACCACATCCGGGGCAAGCGAAGATGCCGCGTTCAATTCAAAATTTGTACCTCATGATATAATGAAGCAAATCCTATGATCGAAAGATTATCAATCAAGAATCTGCTGCCTTTACCAAACTGTAGAAGTTCATAAAATGTTCTTGAGTGCACTGCTGGAACGACTGCTTTCCCGATGCCAGCAACCTGTCCTGCCCAACAAACAAATGTTGCAACAAGAACCGTAAACTGGCTAGGATAAAATCTAATGCCGCTGCTAGTTTCTGTTCTGGAATTGTTGGATACATATCCTCCACTGACTCAACTATTATATTGATATTAGTTTTAATGAGTTTTGCTGCGGTTTGGAGAATTTCTCGTTTCGGTGCTTCCTCATCCTCATCCCGCGGTGAATTGTAATATTCACGAAATATGTTCAGATTGGTATTCTCTAATGTTTTTTTCTCATACCACCATGACCGTCAGTCACGAATAGATAGTCCCCATATCGATTTAGCAGCTTTTATTTGAGGTACTGATTCTTGTACGCCGTTGATTTACTACCATGCAAGTATTCTCCCATTTTTGTGACAAGGTCCGATATTTTTAGCTGTTTTTCATCATTTTCCTCACAAATATGCTCGAATGCCTCATCCTGATCGCTGCCCTTTGGCTTTCCACTTTTTTGTCATTTGGCGGATTCAGCCCACGTTAATTTTCTTGGAATATTCCGCATTGTACAGAAGTTGACGCTACATGGCTTGAAGATAACCACTAAAATATTCCATCTGGCGTAGAACAGCATTGGCTCATTCATCCTGTGGTTTTGCAATGAACCAATACAGTTTGAACAAATGCATCTTTCTTCACACGGATAATCTTCTCGTCCTTTTTTCGTTTTGAGTCGTTTTAAACAGAAGCACGTCTACAGAATAAGCAATGTATTCTACTGTCATATGGTCCCCGAGAATAACGAGAACTCTTTTTCATGTGTCGAGCAGAAACTATAACAATGTCATTTTTGTTGATGTAGTTTACCCGACACGTTTGTGAACAGGAGTTCCTTCTTCAACCCAGACTTTCATACCTCTTTCGATACTTTCACGGTTAATGCCTTCGGGTCCCTTTTCTCGAATCACTACGGTCTCTTCACGGTTAAAATCTTGTTCACATAAAGTACAGGTTTCTCCATTGGTTGAATTCATATTTTACTCTGAAAATATATGCAATCCGTATAAGTATATGCCTATATTAGTCCGGCTGAGTGCAACAATATGGGGTTGTGAAAAAAAGCAGAATATCTCCTCTTATTTCCAAAGGAAACTAAGTTTTAATAGCAAAATACGTCGTATAACTTGGGATCTATAGAGAAATTACTGTACTTCTTTGGGTATCTATAGATATGGAATAAGGGGGGATTCCACATTACTGGTGACCATTTCAGGTGAAGGATTGTCCCTCAAAACATAGATAAACATGCAAGATTTATGGGTTTATTATTAAGACTGGCCTATTAGAGATGAAAAAAAACGTAATAGAAAATGACTCGTAAGTTTAAAATATTTACATTCGAAATATGAAACTTTCCCTTGCTCAAATCTTGTGGAACTTTGAGTATGATATATAGTAGACCCAAAATGACATAAAACCGCAAGAGAAAATAAAAATTCTTACAATTTCATTGTGGTTAGAGTATTTTTTCCGTTATATTTACTGGACTATAGACTATGGGTGTGATTTTATTTATCATTTCCATTTTCGTATTCTTTTGCGAAAAGGTTAATATTATTTCGGACTTAACTGACCGTTTTCACAACCCAACTTGGCCTTGTTAAAGTGAGCGGGAAGGAAATGAAAGAGTAAGAGGCGTAAGGTGAAGGTGGGAGGGGAAGAGAAAAATGATAGTGGGAGAGAAGAAATAGGAGACGAGAAAGAGGAAATAAAAGGAAAGAAAAAAGGAAAAGGGAGAGGACACATAATTTGTTTAATTTTGGTAGGTTTAACATATCTCCCGGTTATATCCTCGATTTAACTTTTTTAGCCCCAAATCTTGCGCCTTCATTCCTTCACCCCAACACAGACAAAATCCGATGACACTGTTTTTCTCACAGATTATCACCCACTCATATCGTCTTCAGAAAAAAACAACTTTCTTACTGCAAGATGCACTACTGATTCCTTCTCATGCAGGAATTATTACTTATAATCTCTCTAGTTACTAAATACTAGAAAACAGAAACATGTTCATGACGGTGTAGCAACACATTAATGCTTATATAAAAAATGATATGTATATACACATATATATATGTGTGTATACATAATAAAAATTAGAGATAGATATATTTATATATATAAATATACGTATATATATATACATTTTTATAACTTTATGTGCATATGTATATATATTAAAAAGTTTGACTCATGCCAATGTAACCTACATCTAAAATTTCAAGTGTTTCAACTGAAAATTAGCGGAAGAGCTTGATTGTGTCTGCAAAAATCAACTCTTTCAACTTTGACATCTTGGCAGCCAAATTTTCGCCCCAAACCTTATTAAAAAGCTTGCCGAATGTCTAAATTCTCTTTATGTAAAAATTAAAATGTTTAGACTAAAAATTGGCAAAATAGTTTGCGATTTTTTAAAAAATTTGACTTCTAAAATTTATTGTTTTTGGCTACAAATCAAATTTAAAAAAGTTGGATCCGTGTCTAAATAACCTACATCTAAAATTTCAAGTGTTTAGATCCAAAATTGGCTGAGGAGTTTCGTAGAATTTTCAAAGATTAACTCGTTGAACTTTACCCTTTGACAGCCAAATTGCAATACCCCTTATGTCAAAAGTCAAGTCAGTAGAGTGAAAATTGGCAGAGT
This sequence comes from Euprymna scolopes, assembly GCF_053919585.1. Taxonomy (NCBI): domain Eukaryota; kingdom Metazoa; phylum Mollusca; class Cephalopoda; order Sepiida; family Sepiolidae; genus Euprymna; species Euprymna scolopes. The sequence goes on along the minus strand of NC_136495.1, from coordinate 13,204,211 downwards.
AGTTTGGAAGAGAAATGTACACACACAGACACACTCATATACAGACAATTTTACTTTTATAGATATACTAGCAATTATCCCCGGGTTTTCCCGGGCTTTATGTTCTGTTTATAATTTTATGTGCATATGCATATATTAAAAAGTTTCCATATGTACCATAAGTCCTCTCTCTATAATAGGCTTCCTTAACTACCAGAGAGAAAAGTTCGTAGAAACCGCAGAGGTAAAATTTATTTTAAATTTGACCCGAATTTTGGCCCTTTAACATTTATTGTTTTGGGCCTAAATCAAATTAATATGTTTGACCCATAGCCAAGTAAACTACATCTAAAATTTCAAGTGTTTATACCCAACATTGGAGGAGGAATTCAAAAGAATCTGAAATGGTCAACTCTTTTAACTCTGACTTCTTAGCAGCAAAATTTTCGCCTTAAAACTGATTAAAAAGCTTGCGGCATGTCTGAATACCCTTTATGTAAACTTTAAAATGTTTAGACCTAAAATTGGCATACTAGTTTGCTAACTTTCTAAACTTTGAACCCTTGGTAGCCAACTGTACGGGCAAAAATCAAGTAAAATCTTGCCCTATGTCTGAATAACCTGTATGTAAAATTTTAAATGTTTAGACCAAAAATTGGCTGAGTAATTTCGTAGAGACGGCAGAGGTCAATTTCTTTTTAGAATTTGGTTCCAATTATAAACTCTTAGCATTTATTGTTTTGAGCTCAAATCAAATTATAAATTCAGAGCTATGTCCAGATTACCTATATCTAACATTTCAAGTGTTTAGATCCAAAATTGTCGGAGGAGTTTGACAGAATTTTCAAAAGTCAAATCGTTGAACTTTTACCCCTTAACAGTAAAATTTCAGGCCGAAACCGGATTGAAAAGAGTTTCCTAAATCTCAATACCCCGAATGTCAAACTTCGAGTCTCTAGACCGAAAATTGACGGAGTTATTTGGTAGGGAAATGTATACAGACACACACACAGCCATTTTCACTTTTATAGATAGATATATATTATATAGATTTAAAGTACGACCATATGTTTCTCGCTTGAGTAAATCGGTAGATTAGAAACCCTGTTTTGTTTTTCATGTGCAAAAATTATCGACAAGAAATAAATTGTGATATGTAAATTAGTGCAAACTCATTTAAAAGAAGTAATTTCATAAAAATTTAATCAGGATGAGATCTAGATTCTAATCGTCAAGTGGATCGAATGGGCGTAGGTTCGTGCCTTAAAGCGAACAGCAGGCGATTCGAGCATCGCTGCACACTCTCGAATTCGTTATCATTGCTAATGTCTTTGCATAAATATAGAACGTATGCTTGAAGTACGTGGGTGTCAATCATATCGGCTGGAGGGACTTTACGGAGACGCGCATAATGTACTAACAAGCCTGTTTCTGACAATATCTTCAAGCTTATCCGGTGACATGATGAAATGATAAACTACAGATACTTATCGGTATTTATTTTTGTATAAGTTGCTGTTGCAAATTGAGAATGGTGAATTGCGTGCATTCGCTGTTTACAAGATGGACATCATTATATACAAATAGAATATTATAACAAATTCTATCTACTTAAATCTATATCTCTCTTTCTCGGTTTATATATATATATATATATATATATATATATATATATATACATATATAGTAAGTAAGTATATATACATATATATAAAATACATATCGGTTGTCTCTGTATATATATATATATATATATATATATATATATATATATATATATATATATATATATAGATATATATAGAGAGAGAGAGAGAGAGAGAGAGAGAGAAAGAAACAAACAGATAAAAAAGAAAACTACTAGGTGACACATCCATAAACGTTTCGTCGTTATTATAAGATCCCTCTGGGTGTATGAATTCAAGAAAATAAAATGTCAGTACATTAGTTGAAAATATATTTGCCATCATATATACGTCGGTGAACTCCAACGTTTATTACAGAAAAAGCTCTATAAATATAAAAACGATATATAAAAACTAGCAATAGTCTGGATTCATTATTCTCTCATTCATTGCAGCATAATCATACTTTTGACTTCAAACAAGCAACAATAGTTAAATTTATTTCAAATAAACCACGACGAAGACAGCTTGAATCAGCACTTATCGTAAATTCAAGAACAATTAAACAAAGCGGAGGTTTCTATAATGTATCGTATTAAAAGGTAAACTCCTATTAAAAGCACATCATTTAATTTTAGACATAAGTTAACTCTTTCATACAATAGAAAACACAACCTATAATAATAAATACATATAAATAAATAATGTACATAACAAAATAAACGCATTTCATTTCAGTAACACATCTACAATTGAATTATAAAGACATAGTTATTCCTAAAAAATTAAAAATATGCATTATATCTGTTTAAATATATTAACGGCTGAAGTAGACCAAAGTCAATATAATTATTACAACACAATATATATTTTCAATATTGTACTGGCATTGTATTTTTTAAATTCATTTACCCTGAAGAAATCTTACTACAAAGACAAGACGTTAATAAATGTGCGACGTGGTTTATTCCTTTTTAATCTCTTTATCTCGCACACACACACGCACGCATATATATATATATATATATATATATATATATATATATATATATATATATATATACTCTATTTGTTTTTATATAAGCATATATGTTGTTACACATGAGAATGTTTCGGTCAGCTAGTTACTAGTTACTAAAGACCTTTTCAGACGATACAGTTTATACGTAGACACTGCTTTTTATACATTACTCTGTACAGTGTCAGTATTTTTCTTTTTTACTATCTAACCTAATAATACTCTTTTGTTACCAGTAAATACTGCCAAACAAGGTTTTTACTACTGGCCTGTCATCTGGTTAATAGCTGTTACTTGATTTTTTATTTTGGAGACGTGGTTTACTAATTTTTCTTACACAGCGTAAATATTCTCTGCTTATTTTTCTCTCATGCCAGGTTAGATTAAGCCGTTTTCTTCTATGTCAAGGTATTTGTAGTGTTCTTGTTTTTCAAGGCCTTTTGTGTCAGTAAAGCTGTATGTTTTCCGTTTGGACCTTTTTTCCAGATCTAAGTAAGCACTCAGTACATTTTTCCAAACCAAATTTCATTCCAATTTTTTGAGAAAGTATGTACAACTTGTAAGAGTCAACTTAAATAAACGTCTAAACTGACATACATGTTGAGGTCATTCATGGAGATAAGGCTGTTGAATGTTGAGTTTTTTGTTTGGCAGCGCTTGTATTAAGTTATTTACTGAGCGGAACTATCGTCAATCAAAAAGGCAAAGGAGATAAACTATCCCCTCGAAAAATTCCTCCTGGATCTTCCCGTCAGGGATTGTTATTCTCCCATTACAATAGTTTAATATTATGGTTGTTTGCCACATCTTTGTATGTAAAGCCATGGTTTTCGTGATTATGGGGTGGATTGTATATAAATCCAGGCATCGTAGTAACCACGTCTGTAAAACACTATTGCATGCATTTTGATAATCAATTTCAACTATGTTTAGATTCTTCTGCTTCTTCCTATAGTCTTCGCGGGTGATCTTTTTAATTAACGTCTGATCTTTTGTACCAAAGCACTTCCTCTTGAAACCTGCTTGGTCACTTATGCACTTTAACGGACGTGTCCACGGATGCTGTCTGCAACCAGGCCCGTAAAGAACTTGTAATTTGTAGTGAGACGGCTTATCGGTCTGTATTAACTAGTGCGTTGTGTCTTACTCGATTTGGTTATGGGTTAGGATTCACAATAGCCATGCTGGTGTAGTCTCCTTATTCTCAACAGTCTAACGAAGCAGCTACTATAACGATTATGAAGTGATGCTTGTTGTTTAAACCCAAAATTTTATAAGTTTTGTAGCCAAAGTTTTTCATATTCGAAAATTGATTCAGATTTCATTGTATTATTGCAGACGTTTCTCTTGTTTTAGAATGTCTAACTTCCTGTCGCGTCCTTGGTGTTTATTCTAGATTCACTTGGATTCTTAATGGCATAGTCCTTCGTCCTCAATACTCTTACATATGTAGTTTTTTTCGGTGCCTTTTCCATCGCGAATGTTATTTTTACGAGAGTTCTGTAGAATAAGCTTGCATTTTATTTACAAATATTTTTATCGGCTTTCACTCTCTTTGATTAAAGCCCTTTGGTAAGTATTGGAATTTTACCTTCAGGTTCATTTGCTCCCTTATTAATCCTCTTTATATTTACATCATGTTTAAAACCGAGCCTGCCTTTGACATTTGTTATCTCCCCTGCAAAACAGTAAGAAAATTTCGGTACTTCTACACTTTTGTCACCCTGCTGAAATATTAACGTTATTATTTGGAAAGCTATTCTTAACATGAGGGGGTGTTTGTAACTATTCTTTGCGTCCACCTAGCAATCTAATAAAAAGAAAAAAAGGTATCGTGAAGCTTGAATTTAACCTGTAAAAAGTATTTTAAAAAACGGGTGGACGAAAGTGCATAAGCACCGATTCGTCTAATCTCAGACGTATATTTGTCCACAAGTTCTGTTTATTATTCAATTTCTTATCTAAATGCATTTAAAGTCGATATTGTCTTTTTTTCTTGCTCACATAAGTGAGATAAAGTGAGTTTAGTAAACGGAAGGAAGAAAGTGAAGTGAGACAGAGACACATACTCGAACACATAACAGCGTGCCCGTGGGTGAGGCATCGATGAATGCATATCCTTGTGCACTCCTGCTGACAGCTATAATTGGTATTATTGTTGCTTCTAATGTAATAACCGTCTTCCATCACATCCCACACACAAAACATATATTTAACAGAAAATATACGTACCAATATTTGCGAGTGTTCTCTGATTTTATTTCTGTTGGAAATTCGTAATATCTATATAAGAGCCGTCCGTAGACGACCCCCACATATATATATATATATATATATATATATATATATATATATATATATATAAGGGGGGGTCGTCTGCGGACGGCTCTTATATAGATATTACGAATTACCAACAGAAATAAATATATACACCTCCCGGATTTGTCCCGTCGTAAAATACGCTTAAATATGATTAAATATGATTAAATATGATAAAATATGATTAAATATGATTAAAATAGATTTCGTATATATTATTTTATTATATTGGACCTGCCATATTGTAATCATTTAATAAGTAAAAAAAGACTCATGTGCGACCAGAGAGAATCGAAACCAAAATGTTAAGCTTACGATTTACTTTTTCCTTTGACGTTTATGCCTGAGCAATGAAGGCAGGTAAGCTGCATAGCTATAATGTTACGCATTATTATTCGTAATGCCGTCGTTCGCCCGTCATCTAGCAAAATTCATTTTTTTTAATTTTCACAATTTTGCACCAAGTATCGTGTCTATAGACTAACAATTTACTGGAATTTGCTAGGCAGCATTTTTAAAACAAATCTCTCTCACTTTCTCTCTGTATATATATATATATATATATATATATATATATATATATATATATATATATATATATATATATATATATATATATATATATGTAGTCATTCACATACAGTACTGTTCCGCTGTTTCACAGCTCATCAGTGCGGCTTGACAGGCAACTACCTCGAGCCAGAATTGAAACCCGACCGTCTATATATATATATATATATATATATATATATATATATATATATATATATATATATATATATATATATTATAAGAGAAAGAAAAACAAAAAAGTGTTTTTAATATGAATATCAATATACAAAAAAAAAACAAATGTCTTTCACCATATATATATATATATTGTATAATATATATATATATATATATTATATAGTTTTAAAGTAAACATATTTATGACGTGTTCATTTATATTCATATCATGAATAAACAACAGTTTCTTGTACAATGAAGAGTGCGCATCTGGATTACATGATGGCCACGTTGTAAGCATGTACAATTTTAATTCGTCGTGAAGTGTAGTTGCAGTGAAATCTATGTAACAAATAATTTTATTCTTTCCTGAGATACATACTTTCATAAATCATTTAAATTGATATAATAATTAAATTGGTCCTTTCTGTATTTTTAAGTGTAAGAAGAGTGTTTTTTCTACGAAGTTTGACTTTTAATTTTTTTAAAATAAATAATAAATCGTATTTTATTATAAAAGATAATGCGTTATAATTATCGATTTATTACACGTTTAAGGGATTTTCTAATCCAATTTAAATTTATATTGAATTTTGGTTAGATTAGAATAGATTAATTAAGCGGGAACTGTATAGGCGATTACACTTTCCATCATTAAAAATGTACAGAACATCTGTGTTTATTTTTATATGTACAATGGCATGAAATGTTATTTCTGGATTTCTTATTGTTGAATTAAAAACAATATTATACCTGTTGAGAGATTTGCGAATAATTTTAGTTATATTTGTGATGAACATGCCGAGTGATGTCATCAGGATATTTCACTTTAATGCAACATTAAAATGTTGGCGGAATACTGCTGGAATATTAAAAGGAAAGATGACACTCTACACAAGAGGGCATATATTGTTTATTGGTGAGCAACACATGTCCCCTCAAAAATCCAATAAAAATTCCCATGATAGACCTACAACAACCACCATCAACTTCACCATCAGATCCCATCCAGCTGTTCCAACACATGCTTAACTCTCCTGGAACGCCTGTGCCTCTGGAGTCTGCAGCTGACATAAAACCTGTCTTAACACTCTCTCTGCTGGGAACCACACAACCACCGACCCAGCTTTATACATCACTTAATAAGACACCATCACCCGAATCACCACCACAATAACCTGTGCCACCACCACTGTCATTTGTACTCCCAGAAGCAGATGATGATCAGTTAGCTTTGGGGAAGGAGCTCAGCAACACACTGAAAAGATGAGAGATATTAGAATGGAGGACTGACCACGTTTGTCCAAGCTCTAAGATGCTAGAAGAGCTAAGACTGTTATAGCCAAAGTTAAAATCGCTCCCAAGAGGCTAATAGCAACAACAGTAACGCTCCCAGAACTCAACGAGGTTACATAGGCAGTTGGGCTCTACATCGACAGAAAAATTAACCCCCGGAACGTTCAACCACAATCATCGAATAGGGCCTAGAGCTTCCAGACACACACTTCACTGGAATTTTGCAAAAACAACTGAACCTCTGCACGAAGAATCTTAGCCAAATAAAACAGTTCCTTGCCGATCCCTCAGTAAAGGGCCGACTTAAGACAAACATCAGAAAACTTAGTACCAAATACCACCATCAACACATTGAGGGGTTATATAATACAACTAGGGAGTTGGAGGGAAAATGCCAGCACATGCCTAGAGTATTAAAAACCAAGAGAACAAGATCAACTCGCAAATTCAAAAAAGACAGCTTAAAATCAACCAAAGGATTTTTTTTACATGCAGCTTATAAACGGACACACTTAATGTAGATAATCTACTTGAAGAGGAAGACCTGGAAAACTACTGGAGACCTCTTGTTTAAACAAGGCAAATACATTCAAGAAGTTTACTGGATTGAAGACATTATTAGACTCAACAAAATCAAGCGTATAATGCCAGAACCAGACAGAACTCCTAGTACACTAACAAGAAAACTGGCACAATTTTCCAACCACAATGCCAAAAAAATCTGGCTGAAACAATTGACTGCACTCTATCGCCACTACACAGATTGCTTCAACAGGATGCTGAGAGGTGAAGAAGGAAAACCACCTTGGCTAACAGAGGTTACATCAGCCTCATACCTAAGACCACGGAGACAAAACGCCCAAATACAGGCCAATACGCTGCCTAACAACTACCTACAAGCTTTTCACTAGTTTGGTAGCCGACTATGTATATGACCACTTATCTTCTGGAACTTACCTTGTAAAAAGGCAGACAGGGCGCAGGAGAAAATGCCTCGGTACCGAAGACAAGTTATGGATCAAGTAGACCATCTTAGAAGATAGCAGGAAGAGACAAAGTAACCTGAGAATGGCATGGATCGATTACGAGAAGGCATTTGACAACGGGGCAGACTCATGGTTACTTCGGTGCCTGGAGTTATACAAGATCCACCCGGTAATTAACCAAACACTGCCGGTATACCTTCAGATGTAGAAAACCACAATACCATTAAGTCACAATAGAGTAAAGACCATGATTCCTGAAAAAAAAAGACTGAGAAGGAAATATTACAAGATGACAGCTCATCTCTCTTACTCTTTCCTTACTCTTCTGTATGGCAATATACCCACTCACAAGCTCCTGAATAACAATCCGAGCGTCTACAATTTGAGTCAGGGACGCCATCGAGATCCAAGCAAGAGAGTAAACTATCTGCTCTTCATGGATGATCTTAAACTGTATGCCAGCTCTGACACCAAATCTGCACCAGCTTCTGTAGGTTGTATACACCTCCAATAACATCGGAATGAAGTTTGATCTGGATAAATATGCCAAGTTACACCCAGAGCTGGAGAGAGGACCCACGCAGAAAATATGCAGCTAAATGAAGACATCGGCATCAGGGATGTAGAAGAGCACGAGCCTTACAAGTACCTTGGCATTAAGGAAAATGACAACATGCAACATATTAAGATAAGGGAGAAGATTGGCAAAGAATATGTACGCCGTGTGAGGAATATCTGCAAAACACAGCTTACAAATAAAAATAAAATAATTGCCATCAACCAGCATACCATGCCAGTAATAACATAGCTTTGGTATCATTGACTGGCCACAACAACTCATCAACAAGCTAGATATAAAGAGACGCAGCTACTAACACAGCATAAAATAATATATAGAACTCAGTGTCTACCAAAACTGTATTTTCCAAGAGGAGACGGAGGACTGGGCTCTCAGAGATCAATCACTAATACAGGGTAAATATAGTTAGCACAGGCCAGTACCTGAGAAGTTCCTAGAATCTAAACTTCTCAATAGTATACGAACATGAAGAGCCGAGCCAGCAGGACAACATCAGTCACACAGCTGGTCAAGGATTTTGGTAAGGCTGTCTCACAGATGAGGATGAAACATCAAACAAGCCTGTCACATAAATAGCAAGAGATAGCCGGCAGAAATATACCGAGACCTCCCAAAGAGTGGGACCAACATCAGCGTGCAAAGTATTTCATGGGGGAGCTCTCTGAGGAATACATAGACAAAGAAAGTTACTTAGAAAGTTCCTTAGAATGGCTCAAGATAAGGATCCCTCCATCACAATCAGGAAAGGGTTATGATGGCTGCTCACACGGAATTGGAAAGTGTGAGTCATCTGGCCGATGTCTTCATTTAGCTGCATATTTTCTGCGTGGGTCTTCTTCCCAGCTCTGGGTGTAACTTGGCATATTTATTCAGAGCAAACTTCATTCCGTTACAAGGTTATTTTGGAGGACGGTTACTACACAGCGAAACATGATGGAGTGTGTAAGTATCTCACATGTACAATCTATAAAAAATTTAAATAATACCAGTGTAACAGCAAGTCCTGGAAACATCTACCATGAAAGAACAGTGAAGAATGACTTACATACAATATATTACAACCATGTAATCCCTACAGCCACTTACCTTGAATATGATACTGTCAAACCTGACATAGTTATATGAAATAAGTCAGAAAGAGAGGCAAACTTGGTTGAAGTGAGTGCCCTTAATGATGGATGTCTAAGAGAGCTGAAAGAGAGAACCACAATAATATCAAGCTCTCATGTATGCTATGAAAAGAAACTGGAATCATAAGGAGATATCAATCATACCAGTTATCATAGGTGCCACACGGCTTATGAAGAAGAACCTGAAGTCCAACCTAACTAATATTCCTGCTGAACCAAGTGCAAAAGAAATCCAGACAATTGCACTTAAGGGAACAACGAGGATACTAAAAAGAGCTCTCGATTGGTTTCAGTACCGGGGAATGTTGGCAGTCGGTTTGGCATCCCATACCCAGCATTACAATATTCAACGAAAGAAAATTAAAAAAATTTAACAATTCTGTGTTTTCTATTCATAACAAATAATAATAAAATAATGATTTATAGTTCATTAAAACGGGGCCTAGATAAAAAAATAAAGGTCCGACTTAATATAAGGATACTTTTCTTACACCGAAATAGGTTTTATGTTACATGCACATTTTTAACCTTAATATTTATTGCAAAGTGTTATCATTAGTATTGTCAGAGTTCTCTTTCATTAATTTGTTCATTACATTATTAGAAAAATGCGAGCATGAAAAGTAATATGGTTAGGCTTAAACATGGAAAATAAAAAGTAATAAAAAATATAATGGATTTATAACTTAAAATATTACAGTATTAAGCATTTATTATATAATGTTAAACTGAATTTTAAAAAATTCTTAATGCTGCAATATTTTAAGTTATAAATTTATTATATTTTTTACTAGAATATATTGTCTTTTTCTTTTCCATGTTTAAGCTTAACAATATCATTTTTGTATACCACATTTTTCTATTGTAATTCATAATTTTTCAAACTTCCTGTAAATTCACTTCTTTTTTTAAAAGTTCCTGTAAATTCACTTGCTCTTTGCTTAATTTCAGTCTGATTTTTGTCCCCATAAGCATAACATACACATATGTAATAACAATGTACGCCACTCGTCTTCTTTAAAAAAATCCTCCTCGATTATCTCCCCTTCATTCTTTCATCCTCTCTGTTTCACTTGTTGTTTCTCTTTTCTTGAGAGCGGTCAATTGATAGCAACAGTAGTTGCTGAAGCGACGTAATTGCTATGGAAACCAGCCATAAAAAACGTCGCTCGCCTCCTTGCGTTTTTGTACGGTTTTGAACACCAGGAAATTCATTATAACTTTTACGAAAAATGAAACAAAAATTCACAATAAAGCTGATAAAGTGACCTATAAATTGTGATAATTGTTTGAAATTTTGTCGAAAAATGAGTGAGTAGTCAGGCTTTAAATCAATTCTAAATGACTAAAACTTCCATGTAGCCAAATAGTCAAACACTACCGCGTTTGAATGATCATATAAATAGGATAAACGTTATTGAAGTATTGTTTATTCGTTAAAATATATTTGTCTACAAATGTCACATTTTAGCTTTGCGCGGTTGAATAGATTTTTAATCATCGTTACTGCATATCAATATGAACATTCGCTTCTATAATTAAAATTTATAACTCAATGAGGCCAAGTTTTCACAGGGACAAGTGATTACCAGATCATTGTAAGAGTCAATGGCGCAAGTTTAGTTGTTCCAATTTTATTTGGATTCTTAAGCTGAGATATCAATATATCTCAGTCAATTATTTTATAGGCCGTGAAACATCTATGAGTCTGAAAAATCGTCATAAAACTTTCCCACTTAATTATACAAAATATATTAAATGAACAGTTTCTAACGAGTTAATATTTATTTGTTTTTATAATAGGAAGAGAGTTAATTGAGCAAAAGTGTATAAATTATTCAATAAATAAGTTTATACATTAGTTTTTGATGAACAGAGTTAGTTGTGTGCCTGTCTATCTGTTGATGTCTGCGCGCGTATGCTCATAGCTGTATGCGTGAGTTGAGCAATCATCAGAATCCCAACAAAGAGGATAGGGTATTATAGGTCAGCTCTATTCTGACCGAATGCTCAACTGTTCACTGAAGAAAAAATATCTTGTTATGTGTCAAGAATGACCTTAAAATTGTTTATAAATTCATATAAATGCATCTGATTGCCTTACAATGTTTTTTTAATTGTTTGTTGATTAATTTATCGAGTTGATGCACCGACAGACCTGCTAATGAAACGAGTTCAAGCATTTTAATTTTGAACGTCGAAGAATAAAATTCGCTCGCTTCAAACACATTTACGAGTAGCAATAGAAACTGTTTATTAACGTTAATGTTGCACGTGAAAGTAAGTACGAAGTTACTTTTTTTTTAAAGAAATTTCTGTTTTTTTTTTTTATCTCATTGCTATTGTCTGTTAAAAGAAAGAAATCATCAACGTAGCTGGCATAAATGGAAGGTTTGGTAATTCTATTAAATATTTGGTTTTTGAGATCGGGCATGTAAAAAACAGTCTTTCCTTCAAAAACTGATGCCATTGCTACACAATCAGTTTAGGTGTAGATCATTTCTTAGATTGCCAAACTCTTTATTTTATGAAAAAATAACCAAAGCTATTTTATATCTTATCTTTGAAACATCTTCTCTCTCTCTCTCTCTTTCTCTCTCTCTCTCTCTCTCTCTTTCTATATATATATATATATATATATATATATATATATATATATATATATATATAGGTATAAAACTTTTTCATAAAAAATATTATTAAAATGACATTTTCCCTTCCTTGATTTCTCTCTTCCTGTATATATATATATATTCGGAACGAGAGAGAATAATGCTAATGATAATATTAATGATAATGCTATTACTAATAATAGCGACAAAAATAATAATATTAATAATGTCAATAATATGTTATAAGATTAATAGTAACAGTAACAACAATAGTCCAAGCAATATTAATCATGATAGTAACTAATTTAGTGATAAAATAATAATAATAATAATAGTAATAGTAATAATAACAATAATAATAATAATAATAATATATATATATATATATATATATATATATATATAGAGAGAGAGAGAGAGAGAGAGAGAGAGAGAAAGAAAGAGAGCCAATAGCACGTTAATCATACTTTTAGGAAAAAGTTTTATACACACACACACACACACACACACACACATATATATATATATATATAAATATATATAGAATGTTATGAAAATATATATATATATATATATATATATATATATATATATATATATATATATATATATGGCAATAAAGCTACACAATATTCCGCGTTTCATTTTTGTGAAAATTCGTCAGGCTTATATATGTAGAGAGAAAGAGAGAGAGAGACAATTGTACTTTAATCATATATTTTATGGAAAATTTTTATGCACATATATATATATACATATATATATATATATATATATATATATATATATATATATATATATATATATATATATTATGCAGAGATAACTTCGTGGCTAGGTGGGAATCCCAGGAGCAGAATCAATCGTGATTTCCAGCACTGGTAATTCCGAAAAGATGAAACGCTTATATTTGTAAGTGTAAAATGATAATTTATAATTTGTAAATTCTAATAGGAGCATTTTTATAATTTAAACAAACATTGTTAATAAAACAGAACGCTTCTGGTTAAGCATAATATTTAATGTTAAGGATTTTTCTTATGGTCTCTGTTGTGGTAAAAATAATGCAGGTGCAATGCGCATCAGAAATAGATGCTGACAAATTGCGATTTAAAAAATGCACGCCGAAATGAATTGATAGACTAATGGTGGTAATCTAATTTATATATATATATATATATATGTATATATATATATATATATATATATATATATATATAAGAGAGAAAGAAAATTAAATTAATAATAATAGCATGTGGACCTGATCTCATGTCGGCTGTGCTATTAAAAAAAAATCCTTCGCCGAAGCAGCTCCAGTTCTCTCCAAACTTTATAACAAATGCATTAATGAATCTTGCTTTCTGAACTACTTGAAAACTGCTTCCATGATACCAGTTTTTAAGAATTCTGGCGAAAGAATCAGCCCAATTAAATTATCGCCCCATTAGCCTCCTCTCACCTGTCGCCAAAATATTTGAACCCATCGCTAATCAAGCTTTAGTCCATCACCTTACAGATGCTAAACTTCTGACCGAGCAACAATATCAATTTGGGCAATCCCGTTCCACAGCAGATATCTTAACTGCAATCCATAAACGTATATACCATTAACTGTACAAAGCAAGGGAGGGTAGAGCGGTAGCTCTAGATATATCTAAGGCTTTTGACAGAGTTAGGGTTAGTGTTAAAATAATACGGTATCACTTGACGAATAACTAACATAATTAAATCCTTCTTAGATAAGAGAACAAATTCAGGTTTTCCTCGACGGTCGTACATCTAAACAATATGATATAAATGCGGAAGTGCCACAGGGGTCTATCCTTGGACCTTTATTATTCCTTATATTCATAAATGGCCTTCCCGACGAAATTTCCTCTGAGATGGTTATCTATGCTGTGACACCACGCTCTATAACAGGCATGACAGGAAAATAAATGAATACATATCTAGGCAAATGGCAGAAACACTAATCTGTAGTGGAATGGGGACAAAAATGGATGGTCACATTCAATACTGCCAAGACTAAACTTGTTTTCTTCAATAATTACAACAATCTTTCTCTACCAATAATATCAATGGCCAAAAGATTCATAAACTGAAACTACTTCCTTTAAACTCCTCGGCCTAACGTTTACATGAAACATTGGTTGGAACCATTACATTGAGAGTGTTGGCAGGACCGTTGAGAGGAAGGTAGGCTCTCTCTACCGTGCTAGAAAGCTACTAACGCCCGAAAGTATTTTGAACCTCTTTAAGGCCACCATTCGCCCACGTATGGCGTATTATTTTCATATTTGGGCTGGTGCATCTGCTACTAGTTTCTCGCTCTTAGACAAGGTTTAAAAGAGAGTCTCCAACCTGATAGGTCCTAAACTGTCATCTAAGCTTCAGCCTCTGTCCCATCATGTTGGATCACTCTGCCTGTTCTACACGTATTTTAATGGTAAATGCACTGACCAACTGTAAGCACTTGTGCGTCCACAACGTAAATAACCTCGACAAAACCAACAAGCAGCTGAATCCCACCCCAACACAGTGGAGATCTCGAGATGTAAATGAGCTTGCTACTCCATTAGTGTGTTCCCCGCAACCGATAGACTTTGGAATTTCCTTCCGGGTCCCTGCTTCCCTAACTGTACTGACATGCAGAAGTTCAAGTGTAACGTGAACCGACATCTTGCTGCCCAACTCCCCACATAGTACCCAAGTAGCTCATGCCCCTGATAGTATCCCACTACACCAAATTGGCAATGTGCCTTGTTTGGGGTGAACATGTAAATTAAAAAAATCTTATAAATCTAAAAAATATATATTTAAAGTGAGTTTCACTTTTCAAATTGACATTCACTCTTTTTTCTTTCCTCTAAATTTTTGGTTTGTTTCTTTTGGATTATTCAACTAAGAATCCAATATGTTCGGGTACATATGAAACTTTTTATATATATATATATATATATATGTATATGTATATGTATATATATATATTAAAGAAGAAAGAAAATTAAAACTGTAAGTTGAACTTTACAAAAAAAAATTATTGTTCGAATGAATACTCCTAAAAACAATTTACAAAATAATTTCTACAGGTATAATTTGCTGGTTTCTTTATGTCCTCTTATAAGAAGAATAACAAGAATAACATTCTTTAAAACACATGGGAAATAAGGACTTTGTTAATTGTGTTTTGGAGTATTCAGTCGACCAATAAATTTTGATTGTAAAGTTCAACTTACAGTTTTAATTTTTTTCTTATATTAAGCTCTACTTTCTATCGCTTACTTGGCTTTTAAAAATAGGTTGGGATTAAATTTTCTATATATTAATACTGTTATTCATAGTAGTTTGCCATTGCGTATATCAGGTTAACACTACTTGGCTTTTATTTCATTTGAGCATACCGAGAAATGATACACGAATTACCATTAGCGTATAAGCGATGCTCTTTGTGGAAACAAATCGAGCAGAGGTAGTTCGGACGATGTCAAACCATCGTTAAACTCATGACACACAGCAGCCGCCGATAGCGTAGTGGATAGGAGCCTTGACTATATACAGACGGTTGGGTTTCAATCCTGGCCTGAGGTAGTTGCCTGTCTAGCCGCACTGATGAGCTGTGAAACAACGAAACAGTACTGTTTGTGGATGACTATATATATATATATATATATATATATATATATATATATATATAAAATGAAGTAAAAAAAAAGATGCTGTATTTACCTGATATAAGCAATGGTAAACTTAAATCTAATATGAAAACCAGTATTTATATATAGATCTTTTAATCCTCACAAAATAAAAAAAAAACTTCAATTCACACACAATACAAAGTCTACCTAATTATGAGAGAAAATTAATTAAAACTGTATGTTGAAATTTACAATCAAGTTTATTTTTCCACGGAATACTCAAACAAAAAAAAACGATTTGCAAAGTTCTTATTCTCGTGAAGTTTCAAAGAATGGTATTCTTGCTATTCTTCTCATCGGACGAAGAAAGAAAACAAAAAAATTATATTGTAGCAATGTTAGAATTTGATGGTTATGGCATTAAATGAAACAGCAATGTATTATAGTCATAAATTACAGAACCATACGTATCCTTTAAAATCAATATAAGAAAATTTATGGAAATGTAAAAAAAAAGATAATAAAAGCAAACCAAGAATAAAGTTGCAGCTTGCATGAAGATTCTTTCATAGGTAATCCGAAAGACGAATATAATTCTTTAGTATGAATGAAATAAAAATTGAATATAATGAGGGCAGTTGGAGATTTTTGAACGCAACTAAAATTAGGCTTTACGGATAGTGCAGTAGTCCAAAGATAGGTTAATCCTCATATGAGTTGATTCGAGAAATAAAATTGACAGAGAATCAACATGTCATCTCTCATCGTTGGCTTAATTAGAAAAGACGATATCAGACTAAATTTTAAAGGTAAGCATAAAAAGATGTCTGCACGTGAATATTTGTATCAACGCAACAGGAATTTGTATAGACATAGTGAAATAATGATAAAGCCGTCAAACAGTAAAGATGATGATGATGCTAATGATAATGATGATCATGATGATGACAAAAATATTAATTATAATAATAATTAAAGTAATGTAATGCTTATAACAGTAATAATAATGCTAATGATAATATTAATGATAATGCTATTACTAATAATAGCGACAAAAATAATAATATTAATAATGGCAATAATATGTTATAATATTAATACTAACAGTAACAACAATAATCCAAATAATATTAGCAATGATAGTAACAAATTTAGTGATAAAATAATAATAATAATAATAATAATAATAATAATAATAATAATAATCAGAGGAAGAAGAAGAAGAAGAAGAAGAAAAGAATAAATAAAAATAGTCATGATGTTTTAAAAATACTACTAATAACAGTAATATAAAAATAATAATAGCAACAATAGTAACAGTAGAAATAATAATGATGATAATAAAGATGATGTTAATGATATACTTATAATCATAAAAAAGCGATAAGGATAAATAAATAAATAGAGTAAGTTTTGGGTGACGTCAGTCTGCCAGAACGTCAGACCGCCAACATGTCAGCACGCCAAAGAGTACGTTACGCGCCAAAAGTCAATCCGTCATAAAAAACAATTTTCTCAGGAATAAAAACAACTTATTTTTATCCAGCGAATACATCTAAAATTGTATATTAAAAACCACGTTTATTATTTTTAAAATTCAACAACAGAGCTGAAGCTGATGTTTTTGATTGTAAAACAAAACTAACTTTTTGATAAATCTTTGTGGAGAATACCGCTGAATTATTTTTTCAAAAGAATAAAAATAAATAACATTTTTTTTTACAATGATCTTTATGCATTTATCAAGCGAATAAACATAAAAATATGTATGAAAAAACACATTATAATTTTTCAAATAGTAAAATTATACAACGGGGATGAATTTGCCTTCTTTACTGAAACAGATATTACTTGGTTTGATAAAATTGTGTGTGCCGTACCGCTGAAAAATATTTCTGTCCTCTGTTGAAGGGTATAGCAAGAATACCATATTTGAAACTTGATGGAATAAGGACTTTGTAAATTGTTTTTGCAGTATTCAGTCGAAGAATGAATTTTATTGTAAATTTTAACTTTGTATTTATTTTTTCTTATATATATATATATATATATATATATATATATATACATATATATATGCATATATATAATAATATTATACACATATATATATATGTGTATATATATATATATATAAATTTTTATCACGACACAATAAGATTATTAGTAAAATCTCTCCTAAAATAGAATTAAGCACAGGCTCCTCGCTATTATTAACACGGTTTTCATATATTTCATGAATAATTATAAGACTTTGTAAACCGTCCGACCACTCTTGTTTGCATCTTGTCTTTCAAAAACATTGTTTTATTGGAGACAAGCTTGTATGTAATAAATTCACACTCCTTTCTGCAGTCCAACCGTAATGAGTACAAATAAATCGTATTTTTTTTACTTAACTAACAGACATAGTTTCTGTTGTGAAACGATGTTATGTTTTGGTGTAAGTTTCCATTCTAGCTGATGGAACAATATAATATGACATAATTGACTTTATAATAATAAATACGAAATCTGCGTAAACTCATATCATATTTAGTCGTATTTTACGACCGAGAAACGCCGGACGCCAATGATTATATATATATATATATATATATATATATATATATATATATATATATATACACTAACAGTTAAGCCCGGTTTGGCTCGGACCCTATGAATCGTTCATATTTTTATGTTAAATATATATATATATATATATATATATATATATATATATATATATATATATATTAAAATTCTTCCACTTGTACAAGTAACCTACATCTAAAATTTGACGTTTTAATCCCAAAATGGGCGGAGGAGTTTGGCAGAGTCTGCAAAGGTAAAGTCTTTCAGCTTTGACATTTCGGAAGCTTAATTTTCACCCAACAAACTGATTGAAAAGTTTGCTGCATGTCTTAATACACTTTATGTAAAATTTCAAATGTTTGAACTCAAATTTGGCTGAATAATTTGCTAGAGACTGCAAAGGTCACATCTTTTGAACTTTGGCTCCTTGGCAGCCAACTTCCCGGCCAAAACCCGATTAAAAGCTACCCTATGTCTAAATACACTACATGTAAAATTTCAAACGTTTAGACCAAAAGTTGGCTGAGTAATTTGGTAGATACCGTAGAGGTTATGTTTTTTAAACTTTGACCCCAATTATGACTCCTTAGCATTTACTGTTTTGGACTCAAATCAAATTATAAAGTTGGATTCATGTTCAAGTAACCTATATCTAAAATTTCAAGTTTATAGACTAAAAATTGGCGGAGGAGTTAGGTAAATTTCTTAAAGGTCAAATCGTTGAACTTTGACCAATTTCTGGCCGAAATCTGATTAAAAAAATTTTTCCACACCTCAACGTTATTTGGTAAGGAAGAGTAAACAGACAGACACACACAAACATTTGTACTTTTATAGATATAGAGATATATATATGTGTGTGTATTTATGTGTATGTGTGTAAGAAAGAGAGAGTGAGTGTGTGGGGGACGTGGATAGTCAGACAGATAGATTTAACTTTAACTTTATACAACATATAGATATTATTAGGTTAGTGCAAAACTAATGTCGTTATTATATATATACAGTTAAACGTCAAAGAACGACATTATATTTGCACCAACATAATATTAACAAATTTTTATAATTCTACATGTTGAAATAAAAATGAAGCTTGCATTTCTGAGTCCCCTCCCATAAAAAACAACCGTGCTTCTTAACCCCACAGTAACACCTGCGAATATGCTAGTGAAGAGTGGGGAAACGTTTGGTTTTGAAATTATTAAGCTAGGAGTATTGATATGTCTTAAAAGAACAGTTGCAAAAACTAATTGGATACTGAATAAATAAAATTAAAATAAAATATCCTGGACTTCTCTTTAAAATTCCGTTTTATAAATAAGGGACAATTCTTTTAATTATGTCAAACATTGAAATCCTATGTTGAACATGTGGGAACTCTTTATAAATTCATTTCCATAAAATATCGCAGTGTATTGTCTTACATGCCTATAAGAAACCTACTTATCTGGCGGCTTGGAGGGCGATTGTTTTTCTTTCTTCGCCAAATGCAAAACTTGGATAGATTTATCTAGCGAAGACGCTAAGAAAACGAACCCACAAAGGAAAACAAAACACTCCCTTCATCCAGATAAAAAAAGAAAAGCCCGAGGGTGTGTTGTTTGGGAGGCAGAATCTCGTGCAAATCTCGTAAACGTTTTTACAGCGGCATCATCTAACTTGTTGGCTTTTGAACGAATTCATAGCTGTTCCCTCGGCGACGCGGCTTGAATAAATATTTTTCGTTACACACGAAGCCGAACAAATCAAGAAACAAGGTATTCTTTTTTTTAAGCTGGAAAGCGAACCGGAATTGTTTCTTCAAGTTGCGCTGAAGACGAGACGTGTTGAAATGCCTACGTAAGCAGATACAAAATGAACTCCCGCTGATATCGGCTTAATCGCATTGCCAGATGTGACACAGTGCGACTTTTGTATAATCAGGCAGAATAGATATTCTTTCAATGATCTTTATATAGTTTGATTCATAGATGAAACACACGCAGACACACACAAACGCACACACGCGATACGCGCGTACACATTTGTAATATCGTTATAAAATTTTAAGGAAAGACGAAATTAACACTTCATACATGAAAAACAATTGAAATACTCATTCAGATTATTTTTTTACATAGGCATCACCATTTATCAAGGCACAGAGACCACTCGAGGATAAAAGTTAAGAGTGTACAGTAGTCAATTGAACTAGATAGTAATTGTTAGTAATAGAAATTCGGTAAATTTGTTAACTTAAGTGAAGCAGCTCATGAAGAATTTATTTACCTTGGATTTAAAGACAGCTTGAATTTACAGTCAGCTGAAAGACAGTTCCACACGCGTGCATTGCTAAGAAAGTAGCCTTTTATATGGAATCTACGTTTAGGTTTAGGCACAGATAAAGAGTGCGGGGGAATTATTATTATCAACTTATTATTATTAACTTATCATTAACTAGCAGATTTCGACGACTTGCTCTCGTTTTTTAATTTAATTGCTACTCACTCAGCTAAGCTTTAACCTGTGCTCTCAGGTAAATTACTTACACTCATCTATCTACAACTACAATTAGTTTTCTCCCCTCTGTGCCTAAAACTAAACGGAGCTTCCATGAGAAATGTTTCTTGTCTACAAGTACCCATCGGTGGAGGAAAATTCTACAGGGTAGTTTCTCAGCTGACTTCAACATTGTCGTTTTCAGATCGAATGTGAACACATTCCTGTTTAGCCGTACTCCTTAATAATAGGATTCTTTTTTTACAGGGGAATCACCACATCAAGGCCCAGAGACCACTCGAGGATAAGGGTTAAAGAGTGTACAGTGGTCAAAAGGACAATATCAGAGTAATCGTCAGAAGTTTAAATTTGGTAAATAAAATTAATTAAGGGGAAAGGCTCATCCAGAACTTGTTTTCATGGGACTTGAAGACGCCAATATTGTAGTCAGCTAGAAAGCAGGTAAACAGAAGAGAGTTCCACAGGTGTGCAGTTTTAAGAAAGAAACTTTTTCATGGAATCTACGTCATGGTTTAGGCACAGATAATGAGTGTGAAAAATTATTGATAGCGTTTTCAGCTAGACAAGTTTTTCTCGTGAATGTGTTGCGAGGGGAGATCATACATTCAAGCGCAGATGAACACTTGCCATGAAAATTACGATAAACCAGAAACAGGCGCGCAACGTCTCTTCTGTGGGAAAGAGGTCGCAGAGAAGAGAAAAGGGCATACGCTACTAGGCTACAAAGTCTATTTTCAACTCTGACAAGGCAGAATAATATCTTTCCTACAGCGTCTGCCAAGATCTGGCACCTATACCCCCTCCTGGCTCTTATATAGTTAGAGCATTAATTCAGCAGATATCTACTAGATCGATTAAATAATCTCATAATTTTTCCAGCTACCTTGACAACGGATTTGATGTACGTATTCCATTTTAGATCAGAAGTTAAGGTCAATGCCAGAAGCTTGTAAAAACATGAAGCCTCCCTAAAACCAGAGCCATTCATTTCAATTGATGCCAGATCGGGATCAGAACGTGTATGATGCAAAGATAGAAGCTTGGTTTTAGATGCATTTTAAGAAACAAGCCACCTCTTTCCCCTCATCACCTCTTTGCTCAAGATAAGAGGAGAGAGAATCAGAGATAACTTGGTCGTTTACTGGTGTGCTGACAAAGATGGTAGTGTCGTCAGCATAAATGCCTACGAATGATCTAAGGATCTGATTTTGAAGATAATTGATGTAGATCAAGAAGATAGTTAGACCAAGTTTAGACCTCTGAGGGACTCCAACATAAATACTATTGATTTCTGAACGTCAACCACTACTCTTATGAACCTGTCAGAGAGAAATGATTAAATAATTAAGAAGACGTTTCCAGCTATACCATAGTTGATAATTTTATGAAGTAGACCTGCGCTATCAAAGGCCGTCGTCGAGAAATTCACTAATCCTATGAGATATAACCGTAAGCACATCTGCTGTAGATCTAGCAGAACGGAAACCAGATTGCATGTCACTAAGAACGGTATTTTTGCTGATGTGGTTGACTACTTCTCTATTTTACAAAAAATCCAGTAAGTTACTCATGACGCACAGGAGACCTATTGGTTTTTAATGTGAGGGAGATTACTGATCACCTGAATTCTCATATATATACTGATGAGATTTTCCAAGGTGTTGGAAAAAATTCTCCTATAGACAACGCGTAAACAGCTTTGCAAGTATGGGGACTAGTTCGGGTTGAAGCCTTTTCAGCACTATAATTGGAATCCGGTCAGGGCTAGTTGCTTTACTTGAATCAAGGTTTTTAATTACCTTGGCAATATCATCACAGATATTAGTATGTTTGATGCTGACGAGATTACATCAAGACCATTGATAATAGTTGGGATAGAGCACACGCTTCAGTTCAAGATCCTGTTTGCTGTTTTCCAAAACTAGTGGAAACCAATCCGCTGCACAGTTTTTTTGTACTTGACGGATTGATCATGCAAATCTCTTGCGTTCTTCATTACTCTTTTTGAGTAGTTATTGGCAGCCCTGAAACGGCGTTAGTCTCAGTACATCTGTTACGTTGAAAGCAATGGAAAAAGTTATTTCTGTGGGCGATGGCAGCAGCACATTATACGAGAACCACGGCTGCGTGTCACGTTTCTGCTGGAACTTTTTCAGGGCTATGAAACGGCCTATACTTAAAATTAACCATTCTGTCAGGTGTGATACTATACAGAACGCATCCATTTTTAAACATGAAACGCAAGGTAGATCTGGTATAAATGTACGAAAGCTATTCCAGTCAGCTATAGAGTATTTCGTTTTTATCTTTACTTATACAACAGAATGGTCGGAAGATCCTAGTTAAGACGGAACGGAAGATGAACATACCTCAGGGAAAGTTGTGGGGAAAAGGTATACTGACCCTCACTATCAGGCACATGCGTTTATTCGTGAACAATCTGAGTGAGGTCATAAGCAATCGAGAAATCGTGACAGAACCTCCCATAGTCATCTGTCTTGTTTGAGTGAGATAACCATTCCACATTTTAAAGATTGAAGTCTCCACAGACGTGAATATTAGCCGAAGGATGAGCAGCACGGAAGTGGTCAATTTTCTCAGATATGCTCTTAAAGATAGTAACTACGCTGTTGTGGGTGCGATAGAGGGGAAATATAAACGCAGTAGTGTAAACAAGTGCAACCCGGAAGCACATAATGGGTAATTTATGATCTTTCTTTTTAGATGTCCCTACCACATGGAAATCCACCATTAATGTAGGCATATATTTTATGCCAATGGCGATCGTAGGGGTCATATTAAGATATTAGAGCATGCGTTAAGACCAAACTCTATGGGGAAAATCGCTAGTCCAATGCCAGTTTCTCTTAGGAAAAATAGCTCTGGTTTAGTCTTCTGTAATTGGGTTTCAAATTCTGGAAAGTTGGTGCGTAGACTCCTGATGTTGGAGAAAGAAACATGGTAGTGGGGGGTATACGTTAGAAATTGAAGATTTGGGTTTAATCGTATATTTAGAGCAGGACAGAGAGGAAAAGTAAGAGAAGAAAAAACAAAAAAAAAACAATGGTTATATATATATATATATATATATATATATGTAACACATGATAAGGCAAAACCTTTACAATTACCCACTAATATTGCATCGAGAGCGTCACTAGAAGCTACTGCATGGTCCAGACCATTCACCAAATGGTAATACAGAAACCCCAGTACTTTGCCCCTCCTGATATGACAGCCTCCTTAGTGGTTAATCGAAGGTTTGTGTCCCTGACTATCAGGCGGATAACATCAGCCCAGTTTAAACGTCTACCTCCAGCACCCATTTTAGTGACATGGCTACAAGGATAGACACACAAACAGAAAATTCTCGACATCTCTATCGACTGTTCACGCAAAATACTGCCAACCTTGATGGCAGCTTTTTCATCGCCCTTTGTCAGAAAAAAATCAATCAGTAAAAATGAGTATTATGGGGCAAATCAGTAGAAGCGGGAGTAAGGGGAGCTTCCGATAACGCATCGACAATGCATTATCTACTTTCTATTAACAAAAAATGATAATAAGTTATGTACTTTATACAAGCCCAACTGACGTGTTTAATGGAAAGTTCGGTGATAGGTTCTTCTCTCATTAACTAAAAATAAATAGAATTGTCGAATCTTTTTATGCTATAAAACAATCAAATAAAAACACGATTCTACCAAACTCCCAGCATCATAACCAATCAACGCGGCTTTGTGTCACTGTTAACGTGGAACTCAATTATTCTTATCCTCAAGTAGATTTGAGCCTTGCTAAAGGGTGATTTTAGCTAACAATTACTTCAAATAATTCAACTCGATTTCATATGATTTTTTTCTTCTACTGAATATCACCCTTTTTTGTGTTATTTAATGTCAACGAGTAATTTTAGTAAATATTTTATACTTAGTTATTTATGTAGGGTTAAAGGCGAACCGCCGAGCAAGCAGCTCAGCCTTCTCAGTTGCCGTTCCAATAACCTGGCCGTTGGTGGATAATGGCGGAATTAATGATTGCCTATTTGTTTTACTTTATTGTTATATTATTATATTATAATTTCTGCGATACAAGGCGTTATATGAGTTCCGTAAGATTTCTCTTTGACTGCGGCTATTTAACTCTTATATTTATGTCTAAATTCTATAACCTTTTGATGCTTGGCTTATCACATAAATTTGCGAAATGCATGTTAACTTTGAGCAATGGCAGCTGCAAAGTTAGAGATGAATAACAGAGAAAATGAAACTCCCGTATAGGAACATGCGCTTCAATTGCCGCTTTAAACCATTCAGTAGACTCATTTGCACAGTTATCACCAGAGAAAGTCAAGATATTACTCCAAGGGCCATCGCTGATGGAATCCCTGATTTTTTTCCAGTCAGCTATTCTAAAGTACCTTGTTATTTGTCAAATGGCTCTTCAACTTGAGGTCGAGAGTTTACGGCAAAGTCTACAAATATCACAACCTGTTCTGCGTTCCCAGAGAAGGTTATGGACTTTTATCACAGAATACTTGAATGATATAGTAAGGATTAGGTAAAAAAATGAGGCTTGCTGATCTTCACAACCACAGATACGACTTAAACCGGTCAGTGTTTGCGTCCATCGTCAAACTGGAAGTGGTGGGGTTTACATTAAGGCATGTAAAAGAGGGGATGACTTTCGAAAATATCAGCGAAAAAAAGCGACCCCTCCTTGTAGAAAAGTGTACGGTTGAGGATGAAGGAATTATTGTGTTTAGCAAATTTTTCGATATTTGTCGTCCGAAGGATGAAACTTAAAAACGATACCGAGCTCGTGAAAATCCCTCTCTTAGTTGGACGTTTAGGCATGCATACACACATACATACACACATTTAAACAGACAGGTAAGATTTATATTATAGATAATCATCAATGTACAAATGCATAAATAAATGACACATCCAATTACAACTTATTCTTTCATCAGCAAAAACTACAAATAAAAAACACATTTTTATAACAACAATATAGCAAAAATAAAGAAGCGCTTTTAAAGACGAACGTACAAATCAAAAGCGTGTGAGATGCTTATGAGAATGTCCCTGAGACCCATTTTCATCAGTTGATACCAGAGAGTAGTTTGAATACTGAAATCTCTCTTATCCTTGGTCAGACACGTATAGACATATATATATATATATATATATATATATATATATTGTTTTTTCTTACAAGCTGGTCACCACTTATCATGGCCCGGAAGCCACTCGGGGATAAGAGTTATCGCGTGTACAATACGTTAATGTTGAGAGTTGATAAAGTGTCTACTTATCGGGGCGGTTCATCAGGAATTTATTTATGTTGGACTGGAAGACATCCAAGTTGTAGTCAGATGGAAACAGGCAGAGGGAATAAAGTTCCATAGGCGTGCACTTTTAAGACAGAAGCAATATATATATATATATATATATATATATATATATATATATATATATATATATGATCTGAAAATGACCTCGACATGTGTAAGATGTCAGGAAAAATTAAAACACCTCTAATCGTGGGCCTCATCTCATCCCTGCTATTCTAATTAAAAATGATCCGCTGAGCTAGTCCGATTACTTTCTAAATTCTACAAAAAATGGTTTGCTGAATGTTGCTTTTCTAATAGCTGGAAGATGGCTTCTGTGATACCAGTGTACATGAATTCTGGTGAAATGACTGATCCTCTCAATTATCGCTCTATCAGTCTCCCTTCTCTTCGCTGATATCTTTGAAATCAATCAATCAAGCACTAGTCCACTACATCGAAAAAACTAATCTTCACTCTGACAAAATATCTGAATTTAAGCAATGTCGTTCTATTGCAGATGTTTTTACAGTCATCTCTGAAGGCATATACAATCTTCTGGATAAGGTGGACGAAATCAGGGTTGCAGCCTTTGATATAGCAAAAACTTTTCACAAAGTCTGATACAAAAAAGTTGCTAATGAAAATTGAATCGCACAGTATAACTGGACGAATACTACATATAATTAGAATATTCTTTGATAATAGGAACGTCTAGATTGCCATTGATGAACGCATATTCAAACAGCATAATCTAAATCCGGGAGTATCTCAGGGGTCGATCCTTGGACCACTATTATTCCTGATATTCATTAACGATATTTCTGATTAAATTGTGTAAGAGATATTTAATGCTAGTAAGACTAAGATTACCCTCTATACCAATAACATGAAACCTATCAACCACCCTATATCCATGACTAATAACACCCTACCTGATAACTATTCCTTTAAACTTCTTCGCTGTACATTCACAGGCAATATGAACTGGAACACACATACATTGAAGACATTCCGAAAGCTGCTGGAAAGTAAGTGGAGTCCATCTATCCTTCTAGAAGACTACTCATACTTGAAAGTATTCTATACCTCCACAATACAACAGTTTACTTATGAATGAAATATTATTTCCATGTCTCGGTCTGTAGCATCTATCACTAGCCTCTCCCTCTTGGCGTAAAAGTTAGTATAGAGAGCTTGCGAGAAACCTCTTTCTCCAATCTCCAGTGCTCGAAGGATAGCAATGTAATCTTCATGGGTGAGCTCTCTTTTTACATTGTAATATTTATTTATTTATTTGTCTTGTATTCTTGCTGTTTTTTCTACCCAGCTGACAGGAGGTATTGTAAATTCAATCAAGATCAGTGTTTTCGTTGTTTCCTTTTTTTTTTTTTCGTTTTGTCCCCGTATCGTCTCCTTATTAACTCGTGGCCCGATTATTTGAATTGAATTTGAATATACTGCTCAATTCTATGAAAATGACGTTTAATATTTAAGCGTTTCCCGATACGAGCAACGGCTTTGTGCGCGACGTTTAAATGTTCACTGACTGCGTTTAAGATGTTCGTTTACTTAAGACGCGCTCATATCGAAAACAATAGCAAAAAAAATATAATGAAATCAATAATAAAACAGATAAAAACATTTAATATTAAGTTGAAAAATATTACAGTATAAAAACTCGAAATCGCTTCTCGGCAAAAGTCGATCATTCTAAACGCAACAAAAAATTTTTTCAGCATTTTTTTTACTTAGCGAATGTTCTTCTTTTTATTCACAGTTTATTTTCAAATATTCTACTATCAAATAATAATAATAATAATAATAATAATAATAATAATAATTATAAAATTCCTGCCTCGACACATGCCGACAGATATCGATTGTGACTTTACTCTTAGAATTATTGTCTCTTTCGTTTACACTCTCTATATATCTCTATCCTCTCTTTCTCTCTCCTCCACTCTGTCTTCCTCATTATACCTCTCTTTGCCTCTCTATGTCTCCCTCTGCCCTTTTCTCTCAAACTCTATCACTATCTCTCTCTTTCCCTGTCTTTTGCTCTCTTTATTCTCTTCCTCTTTTTTCTATCCCTCTTTCTAAACCTACTCATCCTATTTTCGTCACCTAAATTACTGACAGCTTAAAAACATATTGTCAAAACATGGATGAATCCCATCTTAGTCAGCTGAATTACTTACAGTGATTAAGGTATAGTCAAAATATGGATAAATCTTGTTTTAGTCGCCTAAATGTCTTACAGTGAGAATAGAAAGTTATTTGAAAATTACTGCTAATGAGAACAGAACCGGGGGAACTAGTAAAACTTTATTATTAAATTGATTTTGGCAAACATGGGACTACAAAATAGCATAGCCTTAGCTCTTGCTTTATTCGGAATAGCTGCGTCCATACTACTAGGTTGAATAATGACTCATTCTGCTTTGAACTTACCATTAAAGATTCAATTTATCAAAACTCCCATGTGCACTATCTCCAAAAAAACCCATCATGGGAAAAATATTGCAGACATGCAAACTTATTGTTTCCGATGAATGCACAATTGCACACAAAAATCACTTGAGGCTCTTGATCGATCTTTGCAAGATTGGTGTTGCAATGTCAGACTATTCGAGAATGCAGTAATATTAGTTGCGGGAGATTTGAAACAAACGTTATCTGTAACTCCTTTATTAACAGCAGCAGATGAAATAAATGCTTGCCTCAAATACTCTCCTTTGTGGCGACATGTGAAGACATTAAACATAACTCAGTATATGCGTGTCCAACTGTAGAGCAATCGAGCCACAGAGATATTTTTGCATCAATTTTTGGAAATTGGGAAAGGAAAAAATACTGGCTGATCTGAGCTCAGGGGGGATTTCGTTGCCTCATAACTTTTGTAATTACATCTAAAGAAGAGTAAGTAAAAATGTATTTAACATGTTCAAATTAATTATAAAATTCCAGTTGGCTGAGTGAACGAGCAATTCTTGCAGCTCAAAACAAACAGATCAATGAACTTTACGATATCATTTAGATGAAAATTCTAAGTAAGATAATCACATCAAGTCAATCGACACTGTTGTAGAAGGAGACGATCCGGTTATTTATCCAACAGTTTGTTTAATTCACTAGATTTTCCAGGGATGTCACCGCATGTATTTAACTATCCATTATCATTTCATGAAATATAAACTAGCCAGCGTTTTGGGATGTCACTCGATTTGCAGTAAAAAAAAAAATAATAATAATGAACATCATAGAAGCAGCAGTGGTGAGGATGTCCTGATTCCACGCATTCCTATGATTCCACATGATATGCCATTTCAATTTAGGAGATTGCAATTCCCAATTCGATTGTCGTTTGCAATCACCATCATCCAAGCTCAAGGACGGTCTTTAAAATTGTGGCTTACATCTATACACTGACTGCTTCTCTTATGGACAATTGTGTGATGTGTGTTCTAGAGTTGGCAAGCCACAAAAGCTCTCTATCTGCCAGAAAATAGACAGAAAAAATATTGTGTATTCAAAAGTACTGGGAAACAAAGCCTATAAGCATTTACTCTTTTTATATTGTTTTCTATTACACGAAATTTAGCCACAGTAACGCGTGTCAGAATACGGCTAGAATATATATATATATATATATATATATATATATATAATAGTGCGTGTGTGTGTACTAACCTTGAAACTATCTGGCACTATAGTAATACATATGAAAATATGTGAAATTTTATAGAACTATCATTTGTTATTTACTATAACAGGCAACTTGTAGTACATTAAAAATTACTTCTGTGTTCTAGTGTGTATAAATAATTTGTTATGTCATACACATAAATGCTCACTTACTCATCGATTTCAACAGAACCGACAGTAATATTTTTACCCACAGAAGATAATACAAATTCTATTTTGAATAGGTGGGCTCCTTCAACCGGGATTGAAAACTTTTCACAGCTACTAGGATGTTTTATTTATACAAAGCCACCATTTTAACATGCATAGAATATTGTTCCTATAAATGTCCTACCGAAAAATAGTGTGAAACAGAACCTGTAATCTAATAGATTTCAGATTGTTTATGAATTTAAAGCCTTTGTCTCATCGCCCCCAATATTACATTTTTTATATATTCTACAAATATTCCACAGAATGTCCTCCGTTGAATTTATCGTGCACATGTATCTGTTCCAAAACATTGAAATTCTAAAGAGATTTGTCAACAGGACCTTTAACGAAGAAGAATATAGAAAAAAGAAGTTAACTGAATAATTTACGTTAAACGTGTATTTATGATCCGATCACCTTGATGGCGTTACGACAAAACAACACGACGAGTACTTGATGTAAATCATTAAAGCACTGTGTGATACCTTCACGTTACGAAGAAGGATGTACCGCCAACGTTGTCGATAGCTAGACGTCTGCTCACTTCAATCTCCAGCGATTTTCTTCTTGGTAAGAGCTACTTTCGCTCGGCTTCTACTCTAATCTCTCTGATCTCTTCTGTGAGACTTCCCTGCCGTCATCTTTTCCAAACAAGATACTGTCCTATACTCTAAATGTCGTCAATCGTCGCAAACACATTACTGTCCGCCACTAGACCCAACTGTCGCAAACTTTCGTAAACTCACCACCACACTTAAACCGTTTGTAAACTAATATAGATGTATCTCGTCTTTTGTTTCCAAACCCCTAAATATTAATCTTAATCAGCTTCCTTTTGTGTATATTAGTGAACAAATTCTGCTCCGAGGCTCTGCTGCTAAACTTGTTAATCTTTTTTTTTATTACATTGTTTTTGTAGTTTCTTACTTTCTAATACTTCGGAGAAAGATCACCAATAGTATCCCATATCAAACATTGAACTGCATGCTAAAATCTGAACAGAAGAATACATCGTAAGGACTTTATCTCTATGGAATTTTTATTTAAAGATAAACATCAAGTATTTTGGCTTATGTGTGCTACTAACTAAAAACAAAACATGCATCCTTGTTGCTGTCATCACAAGAACTGAGTTCGCAAGCAGCAGCGAGCGTTTTTGTGGATCTCTCAGACAAAGTAAAGTTTTTTTGGGTTTTTTTTTCATGACGGATTAGTTTGAAAGAAGAACAGAAAAATTTAATAAAATTTACAATTTCCAGTTATCATCTTATCCAAAATAAAATATAAAAAATAAAATTTGAATATGTCTTCAATAGAAGAGGAAAAGCAGGAAACCGTTTTTGCGTCGGTCGATTTTTATTTCGTGTGTGTTTTCAAATTTATTCTGTGTTAAATATTTTGGTTTCTTCGGCGTGAAAAGGCGAAATAAAGGTAAGCCAAGCGTCAAATCGGAGGAACGTGATGAAAACCGCTCGGAACTGATGTTGCAAACGCGAAAGTGTGGTTGAAACGGCAGAAGCGATTACTTCACGGCTACTTAGGTTTAACATTGGAATCGCTAAAACGGCCATGCCCCATGCAAACAAACTCGACAACATGCAAATCGTTGAAAAGGACCCACTCTTCAATGCTCGTCTTTTCGTCATCCACTTCAACGTCCACTCGACGAATTTAAAACAGAAACATAGTCTCCTTACTTTGCGTCCATTCATTTTGCGCGTTTCGTCAGACGAACAGCAATTGTGATTGGAGAAATTGATAACAACACGTACTGACAACTTGCGTGCGTCTAATTTGAATCCAATCCCCAAAATGCTTGTCTCCCCACAGGAGCAAATTTATACACAATGTCAGTGTTTATCGTAGGAAAAATCTAGTAATATAGAAAGAGTCAGCCTGGTTTCGGATGAAAGTAAATTTTCCAAAGGATTTAATCTTCGTTAAAGGAGAAAATTAAAGTGAATTGTTGGAACAGATACTACATTTTGATTGTGTGTTTAGATTCAATCCAATTGGTTAGATATTACTAAGCTGACTCAAAGCTTATGCAAGATCCTGCGTCTGCCCCATATTTGCAATGTTGCATCTCTGTGTTGTTTCACAAGTACTTTAATGGAATGTGCTCCGACAAACTCGAAGCACTTGTGCCTCGTAAAATCCCCTGACTGATCCGACAAGCCGCATAATCCTACCTTACATCGTAGAGATCCCTCTACCCTAATAGATTTTTGCCAAGTGTAATGCGAACAGTTATCTAGCTTCCCAGCACTCTGTTTAGAGTGTCGTGGTAGGCAGGATCCTTAATAATAACCCCTTACGTCCCGGTGGCAATGTGCTTTGTTTGGGATGGATATGTGTATTTTGTTTGATTTTATGCAGTAACGCTGCATTTCTCTGTTTAATAACTACTCCGATCGAATGTGCTCCAACGAACTGATTCTCTGATGCCTTTTCCTTGATGTCAAAACAGCTGGGAAACTTAATTAGGAAAAGTTCATCACTTCACTGTGGAAATTCCAAGATTCCAGAGAGCTTTCCAAATCTCAGTGGCAATCCGCTTTGTTTGAGTGAATATAAGTGTTCCTGATTTACAAACCTATCGGCGAAATTAATGGTAACAACAAACATTAAGCCGCTGAAACATTTTACGTTTAATGACCGATGACCGAAAATCTAGGGCGTACTATCAAAACAGGTACTACATTTTGATATCATGTCGTTCTCATAAACTTAATTTCACTTATGGGTGTTAACAACCTTAACGTGTATTTTTATGTAAGTACCAAATTCAATATTACATCAGGAAAAGCAAATAAAATTCTCTATAGATTTCTAAGTCCGACGAGATACACTTGAAAAAGGTATAAGGTTCTATTGGCCGTAACTTTTGTATATGAGATTGAAGGTGTTTTAATGTCTGATTTATACTGGTGCTTAATAAATTATGTGTGTATATAGTTGAACCGTACGTGTGTGTATACGTGTTTGCGTTTGTGATGTATTTGGGTTGTGTGTGAACGTAATACTAAATAAATTGTCTGTCATGTTCTTATAAGCAGACCATATGGGTGCATGTACGTTGTATGACGGACTGTTGTCCTTGTTCGAATTTTTTTGTTTTACGACCCGTGATTCGTCTCATCTAGTGGTGTTGATGCATCTCAGAACATAATACCAATGCACATATATATGACGACATATCTGTTCTACAATCGTTTCTTCTGGGAGCTTCTTCAACCATCTTGGGGAGCAGGATCTGCTTTACAAGAAAAGCTTCACAAAACCGACCAAGGCAGTGTGTGTATTTATATTAATTTTTATTCACTCCCAGGTATTTTGTCACAGAAGAACTCGAGTGAATGACAGCCTTTGTCTTGTTGTTTCTTTGTCTATATCTTGAGACTCTCGTCCCTTATAGGGAGACTTGTTTAACCCATCCTGTCTCTTCAACGGCTTCAATTCAACTCAATGATGATTGGGCAAACCGGAACACGTGCGATGCGACACGATATATTCGGTCACCTGTTCGGATACTTTTCGGTGCAAACTGACCAGATCACAAAGTTTGACATGTTTGACAACCTGTCACAAAATGGCTTCAAATCGTTGTTGCTTCAAAACTCTGTTGCTACAAAACTCTAGACAGTTTAATAGCAAGCTAGCTAGCTAGCTAAATAGATAGGTAGATAGGCAGATAGATAGGTAGATAGATAGGTAAATAGATAGATAGGTAGATAGACAGGTATATATATATATATATATATATAGATGGATAGGTAGGTACATAGATAGATAGGTAGATGGATAGATAGACAGATAGGTAGGTAGGTACGTAGGTAGGTAGATAGACAGGTAGATATATATATATATATATAGTGAGAGAGAGATAGATAGGAAGGTACATAGATAGGTAGATAGATAGATAGATACATAGGTAGGTAGCTAAATAGATACGCAGATAATTTACTGCTTCTGCTCGGTCACTCTCTACCAAAACATTGTGAGAATTACACTCAAGTTGTGAACAGTATTTTGAATAATCCAAATACAAATTACCAATCCTCTGCAGACACATATGGATTTACTTCACACGGGATATACCTCCTGTTGTAATGTTAAGGAAGGTACACCAAGAGATGCGGTCACTTATGGAAATTCCTAAACGCATCGATATCGGACATGACAGACTAGCGGAACGCTTTTTCCTATTAACCTGTAGATTACATGGTTGTTTTCAAGCGCAATACACAATAATACTTCTTAAGCGATTCTATCAATGATAAAACTTTCTTTAATGTCAATGTGTATTTTCAATCGTATCATGGTGATTTTGGTCGTCCAGTTAAAAAGCTCGTAAACAACGATCCTCGAATGGCTTTTGGAGTAAGTAAGAGGTAACTAATACAAGATGTACACATTATGAAATATCTTAAATCTTCAGTGCTGATTAAAAAACTAGTTGTTCTGCCTAACTATGGATCATTCCCAAAGAAGAGAGTTGTATGCTCAATCAGTTAAGTCCAAAGTAGCTGAGCAGCGGCTTGGTTCCCACCAGTTTTGGCAAATAGCAAACAGAATCCTGAACAGAAGCGTGTGCTCCATCCCAACTATTATCAATGGACCTGAGGTAATCTCGTCAGCATCAGACAAAGCCAAACTCTTTGTCAAGAACTTTGCAGCAAATTCTACTCTTTGCGACCAAGGCCGCCAACCCCCAATATTTCCTCCTGTATCAGAAAACACGCTATGTGATATACGTATATCTGTACGTGATGTTGCCAAGCTAATCAAAAAACTTGATTCCAGTAAAGCAACTGGCCCTGACGGTATTCCAATTATAGTACTCAAAAAACTTCAACCTGAACTAGCGCCCATACTTACAAAACTGTTTAAACGTTGTCTTAAAGAGAATAGTTTTCCATCTCCCTGGAAAATTTCATCAGTATGCCCTGTATTTAAGAATTCAGGTGATCGCTCATCCCCCTCTCAGTACAGACCAATAAGTCTCCTGTGCGTTATGAGTAAGTTGCTGGAATCTGTGTTAAATACCGAAGTAATCAACCATCTCAACAAAAATAACCTTCTTAGTGACACTCAATATGGTTCCCGTTCTGCTAGATCTACAGCAGATGTGCTTACAGTTATATCGCATAGGATTAGCAAATCTCTCGACGGTGGCAATCTTTCTAGGGCAATTGCTCTTGACATATCTAAAGCCTTTGATAGGGTATGGCATAAAGGTTTACTTCATAAGATCGCTAGCTATGGTATAGATGGAAATGTCTTCTCAATTGTTAAATCATTTCTTTTTGATAGGTTCATAAGAGTAGTAGTTGAGGGGCTAAAATCAGAAGCTCACAGTATTAATGCCGGTGTCCCTCAGGGGTCCATCCTGGGCCCAACCCTTTTCCTGATCTACATTAATGATCTTCCAAATCACATCCTTACATCATTTGTAGACATTTTGCTGACGACACTACCATCTATGGTAGCACATCTAAGACAGTAAACATCCAAGTTCTCTCCAATTCTCTCTCCTCTGATCTTGAGTACGTAGTACAATGGGGAAAGGAGTGGCTGGTTACTTTTACTGCATCTAAAACCAAGCTTCTCTCTTTACATCATCAACATTCTAATCCACATTTGGCATCAATTGAAATGAATGGCTCTCGTCTTCAGGAGGCTTCAAGTTTTGACAAGCTTCTGGGCTTGACCATTACTCCTGATCTTAAATGGAACACGTACATCAAATCTGTTGCCAAGGCCGCTGGAAAATGGTGGGATATTTCTATCGATCCGGTAGATATCTCACTGCTGATGCTATTCTCTTTCTATATAAGAGCCAGGTACGTCCAAGGATGGAATACTGTTGCCACATCTGGGCAGGAGCTGCTCGAAAGGACTTGTCCTGCCTTGATAGAGTTCAAAATAGACTTCGTAGCCTCGTAGGAGATGTCCTTTTCTCCTCCTTGCAACCTCTATCTCACAGAAGAGATGTTGCGAGTTTGTCTCTGATGTATCGTTATTTTCATGGAAAGTATTCAACTGAGCTTCAATCTATGGTCCCCCCTCGCCAAACTTTCACAAGAAACACTCGTCTAGCTGTAAACACTATCAATAATTTTCCCCACTCTTTATCTGTGTCTAAACCTAAACGTAGATTCCATGAACAAAGCTTTTTTCTTAGAACTGCACGCCTGTGGAATTGTCTTCCGTTTTCCTGCTTTCCGGCTGACTACAATATGGTTGTGTTCAAGTCTAAAGTAAATAAGTTCTTGATGAGCCGTTCCATATAAGTTATAAAATTTACAAAATTTTCATTACTAATGATTACTATATTGTCCAATTTCTACTGTACACTCTTTAACCCTTATCCTTGAGTGGCCTCTGGGCCTTGATAATGTGGTGATGCCTATGTAAAAAGAAAAAAAAAGAAGTGTCTGCAATCTAGAGGTGCCACTTTGCCTTGATACTTAAATAACAGAAGAAGTTCATCCGTCTTAACATGGTATTGCATTTAATTCTCAGAAGCGGAGGGTTCAGATACCCTATTCAGAAGTCATTCTATTCAACAAGTGTTTAGTCGCTAGTCGCACAATGTGTGTATGGGCGCGTTGGAAAGTATCGACAGAAACGAGGGATGGCTTGCTTGCGGAGAGATTAGGAGCAGCGGCAGTATCCGAAAAATGCGCGTGTGCAAATTAGGAAGTGTGCGCGAGAAAAAAGAAAACAATGCATCACGTGGTCAAACATGAGAGAAAAGGACGACAATAGGCCGGCTGTAGCTTGCTTGCGGTCGGAGGAACGAGAAACGCTCACCAGGTAAAATGAACATTTGGTAGCAAAAAATTTTTTTTGATTAGTGCATAAAATAATGGTAATACCTGCTTTTGTTAAAAAAGAGAAAAATTCCGACTTGAGTGAAATTGTCTTTTTGTCTGTGTGTGTCTGCGTGATTTGGGAAAATCTTTTTAATTGGTTTTCGGCCAAAGTTTTGGCTGTCAAAGGATAAACGTTCAACAAATTGACCTTTGGCGTCTCTACTAAACTCGTCCTCTAATTTTAGTTCTAAAGATCTAGGTTTCATGGACATAGATCAAACTTTTTTAATTTTATTTGAGCTCAAAACAATAGATGTTCAGAGATCAAATTGGAGTCAAACTTTAACAAAATTGACCTCTGCGATCTATATCAAATTACTCAGTAAATTCTTAGTCTAAACATTTGAAATTTTACATAAAGTGTATTCGACTTAGCGCAAGCTTTTTCATCGATTTTAAGCCGAAAAATTGGGCTGTAAAGGGGGCAACGTTCAAAATGTTTAACATTTGCTGTTTTAAGCAAACTCTTCAGCCAATTTTGGATCTAAACATTTGACATTTTACATAAAGGTTATTCAGACATGTAGCAAGCGTTTTAATCAGATTTTTGACGAAACTTCAGCTGCCAAGAAATAAAAGTTGAAAAAGTTTACCTTTGCAGACTCTACCAAACTCCTCCAACAATTTTCAGTATAAACATTTCAAATTTTAGATGCAGGCTACCTGGACGTGTCAAACTTTTTAGAATATATATATATATATATATATATATATTGTATGTTAGGTCATGTCATATGCTACTGGTACCATGTAACCCAGTACTACCTGCCTCATGGTCCGGTCACCTGCTACTAAACTGGTTCCCCCACCAGACTTGTTTGGTGAGGAGGGTTGCTAGTCTCCCTGAAGGATTAAAAAGAAGACCTTTAAAAGGGTTAATGAACCCTTTTTCGAGGTCAACGACCAACTAGCACCGTGTCTGTTTTTGTGTATGTATGTGTGTGTTGGGGTGGAGAGGGCTCCCGTAAGCCGTGGTGAAGGCAATCGTTCTAGGAGAAGCAAATATTTGATTTAAAAAAACCATACAGCGGGAGACCAGTACCCGCATTAAGCTGGTCTGCAGTTTAACTTGTTGCTGACTATCTTGCTCTGGCTTGTTGCCGGCTCTCAAAATTTTGAACCGAGAGATAGACTTAGCTGTCGTACAAAGCTAAGAATCTGTAACATCATCTGTGTATAGATACTCTCTCAGGCATGTGTATATTAAAATGGTCCTGCTGCCATGGAAGTCATTTTGTGGCTCATGGACTTTAAGTGTCTGAAGGACTGGCACTCGTCTGAGAAGACGTTGCAATCATCATATATATATCTGTTTATATATATATATATATATATATATATATATATATATATATATATATATATATATATATATAAAATGGGTTGAGAAATTCCAACGAGAGAAAGATCTATATTTAAATGAGAGATGTCACCAACAATGTGTATGTATTTTTTAGCATTACTTAATTATACAGTATTTTGATTTAGATCATTTTAATAATGTTTTTTTTTAATCATTGGAATAGTTTTTAATGCGTTTCAGACGTGTATAGTTCACATTACAGTTTACTTATATTACGATTAATTTATTTAGAAACCCCTTTCGAAGATAGTGTCACGGAAAAAAAACCCATAATACTAGAATGCATATATCTCATCTAGTGCTTCAATAAATCGGCACAATTAATTCACATAGTTTTGTTTGAATAAATATTAATTATTACTTCATGGCCCAACTTCTTTTTATACTTATTTCTCTCTCTTCATGATTATCACGTTTCGGCATTTTAAATAAAACATTCCCGTTTCTGAATTTTTGAGATGAGGATTGATTATTCGTATTATTTGGATTCATCGGACTACTGTTCTCATTTTGAGTGTGATTTTCACAACGTTTCTGTCGATGTAACATCCGACCTTCTTCGGGTGTATCTTCTCGAACACGGGAATGTGTCTGTCGAACTCGGGAATTAGGACGGAATTTTGAGCGCAACCCTTTATATTTTATCCCGGAGGTTGTGTGCTTTTGTTCTGTCAACCATGACTGGATATAGGTCCTAAATAATTCGCTATTGTATTTTTCGGTCGCCCACACTGAATATTGAACCGCCAATCTTGAGTCAAGAAAATATCACTTTTTGCAATTGATTTTTCCACGGGTCCGTTCGGAAAACATTATCATTAATTGTTTTCAATGCAATCCATCAAATGTCAATAGTTAGCTTTCTTATTTTGTCACTTATCTTATAAATATGAATTTGCTGATAGTGAAAACTGTTACTTTTTATGTTAAACCATTGCATACATATTAACAATAAATATTATCAAACGATATACTTTGGTTGAATGGTTTTGTAGATATTCCCAAAGAGTCCATAGATACATTAGCCTGACTGCGAAAGTTAACCATCTTGACTTATTTAATGGACCAATCTTCCATGATTCTAATCGACAATCAACCTTACCTCAAGAAACACTAATACATAATCATAAAAAAGTCTTTAGTCGCAACTAATCTTATCCATATCTTCCATTCTAAAATTAAACCAAAGATGTTTCTCAACAGTTAAAAATATATTTGAAGTAATTTATGCAAATCATTTTCAGATAATTTACCCAGTAGACCATTGAATATAGTAGGGTTTTTGTGGTGCCTTCTACATGCTTAGATAGAGTCCTGAAGAGATTATGTTTGTGTAAAGTTTTTTTGTTTTGTTTTAATTTTCTAAAAGTGTAACAAGTCCACCTTCACAGCCTATATTCACAATTTTATTCCTATCAAGGACAGTCTAAACAGCGCTCACACTTAATTTTTTGTAAAAAATGAGAGTGTACCAGTTGGACTAATATAAACAAGAACCTTGTGTATCAAATATTCACTCCGATTTGGTGTCTCCTTTATGATTGACAAGTCGCGTTCAGGTCCTTTGTTTTTTTTTTTCTCGGAGGTTTAATTCCATTTTCAACCACTGATTCCTAGTATTGTCCAATCAACTCCTACACGAAAAAGCCTCTCTAAATTTTTATGGTGGTTTTCATGGGCATTTATTTTTATTTAAGACTTTGCTCTATCAATTTTGCATTTATCCATATATATTTAATATATTTATATAAGGGATCTCAAATCTAAGTGCAAGATGCTGGGGAGGCTAGTTCTAAAATTAAATAATATAACACCCATGACTGACTTAAGAGAATATCTTAAAATTTTTATTTAGTTATAAGGCATTTTGGGAAACCCATCTGGCTGTAAATTATCTTTTCCTTCCTCACTTGCAGAAGAGGAGTAGGAATAGAAACAAGCATCATTCTGAAAATATGATGTTTAAGCTATTCGTGATGATATCTTTGTACACATTGGATGCCTTATTATCCTTTCTTTTTTACATTTTCATGACAGTTTTATCTGTTAACCCAAGATGGAATGTGCCTTTAGGAATTATTCTGCAACTCTTATCTTTGAAATATTCACAGTCGTCTATAGGATCCTGCACCATAAGATTTTATTAATATGAAAATAATCAGTTTAACAGAGTAAATTAAGACGTATTTTACATTTAAAATAAAAGGGAAACATGGTGTTTAACATTTATTTTGACATTTGCACTATTTATAAAAGGTGCTTGTCCTTTGCCTAATAAATTCTAAAATAAAAATTTAAAAAATTAACTTACTTGCTGTTTCAGAAATTCTGTTACGTTGAATACTGTTTTTAACAGCTTCATAGTTATGTCTGCTTTGAAAGGCATACATTTAATTTCATTTCTCTCTTATCAACGTGGTTATTGTTTGGCTGCATAGTTTGAAAGGTTCATACAGATAGTAAAATGTTTAATTTGCCTGAGATTCGAATCGTGTGACCGACGGAAGAATCATCGTTTACACTGATTGCTGGAAAAAGGTCAACCACATGTGTTAATTGATAAGAGTTGCGTGCAAACATGTAAGCAAATAAATGGATCATTCAATCATAGCAAACATTACTTTTGTAAAAATTACAAATATTGTCTAGAACGTTTTTTTTTTGTTGGTTTAAATGTTTATAAACACAGACAGATTTTTAAAAAGGTTATTTGTATATCTGGAACGACTTAGTTCTTTTGACTATTAGCAAGATATCTTTGCTAATAAAAATTATTCTTGATCTGACGTTTATTTATTTTATCTCTATAATAAACTAGCCTGGGTATCCGGCGTTGCCCGGGTGTTTATAGGCGTATGTTGAGTCCCACTCCCTAAAAAAAGTGGTAGTAGGCAAGTAGGCTGGAACCCGTACCGCGAAGGAGGAAAAGAAAGTGAAAAAAAAGTGACGTTTTTGTCGTTGCGATCATCGCGAAAACGAAGGTGACGAATGCTTTAATTAAAGTTAGTCAATCAACGCCAGATGATGCCTTTCGAAAATATCGGTGAACAAAGCGACTCCTTCTCATAGAAAAGTGCCCAGTTGGAATTAATGTTTTTAGCCAATGTTTCGATATATGTCGTCTGAAGGGTCGAACTTCAAAACTATACCTATCTCGTAAAAATCCGCCGCATTGGTCAAAATTTTTATACATACATACATACATACATACATAAAAGCACATATACATACACACAAATACATACACACATACATACACACATATATATACACACACTAGCATACACATATACACATGCATACACGCACACATACACACATACATACACACATACTTATATACACACATACATGCATGCATACATACATTTAAACGGGCAACAAATTTTATATTATACTAGCCCGCGTGCCCGGCGTATCCCGAGTGTTTGGAGGTGTGTGTTCAGGAAAAAAAGAAAAACGATTGTAGTAGGCAGGCAGGCTCGAACCCGTACGCGAAGGGAAAAAGAATGTGAAAAAAACAGTTACGTCCTTACCGTAGCGTCCATCGCAAAACCGGAAGTGGCAAAAGTTTGAATTAAGCTTAGTCAATCGAAAAGAGGGGATGACTTTCGAAAATATTGGCGAAAAAAGCGACCCCTCGTTGTAGAAAAGTACCCATTTGAGGGTAAAGGAATTAATAATTTTGGCCACATTTTCGATATTTGTTGTCCGGAGGGTCATGCTCCAAACGATACCGATCTCGTGAAAATTTATTGCCTCGGTCAATTTTTAGGCAGACATACATACATACATTTAACCAAACACGTGATATTTATATTATAGACTAGCCTGGGTTCCCGGTGTTGCCCGGGTGTTTGGAGTTGTGTGGTGAGCATGAAAAAAGGTTGTAGTAGGCAGGCAGGCTCGAACCCGTGGCGGAAAGGCGAAAAAGAAAGTGAAAGAAAATCTGACGTCTTACCGCTACTCCATGACGCGCACGGAAGTTCGGAACCTTTAAATTAGGGAACGTCAATTTTATCGATACGGTGCCTTGCAAAAAATATCTCGCAAAAAATCGACACATCCTTGTAGAAAATTGCTCCGTTGAGGGTAAAACAATAAATGTTTTTGGTCAATTTTCGATATTTGTCGTCCGAGCGTCGAGCTTCAAAATGATACCGATCTCGTAAAAATCCATTGCCTCTGTCGGAAGTTTTAGGTATACATACATACATACATACATTTAAACAAACTCCTTGGCTTTACGTTTAATATAAACAGGAAACATGAGTTATAACAGATACATTCAGTGCATTGCCAAGACGGCTGTAAAAAAGGTGGGTTCTTTCTGTCGTGCTATAATGTTCCTTGCGCCTGAGAGTATCCATATATTGAGTATTAAATCTGGTGTATTAGCTACTAGTCTCTTAATCTAAGTCTAGGTTAAAAAGAGAGCCGCCAACCTAATAGGTCCCGCACTATCATTTATGTTTCAACCGCTATTTACATCCCTCTGCCTTGTTTACATGTATTTTAATCGTAGGTGCTCCGACGAACTACAAGCCTGTGAACTCTGTTACGTCTGCCTGCTTCCCACCGGACTACAACTTGGATGTGTTCAAGTCCAACGTTAACAAATTCCTAATGAACCGCTCCCTTAAGTAAACACTTCATCAAATCTCCACACTAACGTAATGTACTTGCAATAACCCTTATCCCTGAGTGGCTTCCGGGCCTTGATAAGTGGTGATCACTGTGTAAAAAAAAGCCCTTGTACACCCTCGACGTAAATGCCCCCGACAAAAGTAACAAGCAGGAAAATCCTACCTCTACACAGTAGAAATCTCCGGATGTAAGAAAGCCTTCTACTCTAATAATTTCTATTCTAGGACTGCTGGACTTTGGAATTCCGTTCCGGATTCCTGCTTTCCTGACTGTAGTGAGATGCAGAAATTCAAGTAAATAGACATCTTGTTGCTGACCTCGCGACATAGTGCCCCAAAAAATTATGTTCCAGATAGTATGTCCCTATATTAAAGTGGAACGGTGCCTTGTTTGGGCTGAAAATGTAATTAAAAAAGAAAAAAATAACAGGATTCTCTAATAAAATTTTAATTTTCAGGCCAACATGTGATTACTGTGGTTCAGTTCATGAGGAAATCCGGTAACCTTGCAGAATAAGGGTCGTGTTACTCTCGGGGATTCTCCAGCTAGTTTCCGTAAAACGACGATAGGTTCCGAAACGGTGAACTAATTGCCACAGCCAACCTCATTTAAGATACCATTTATAACTGTTTATTATAGAAAATAAATAAATATTTTCCTGATTTGAACAAGAAAATAATCATAGAAAACACATAATCCTACAAAAAACGTATTTGCTATCATTCGCTTGTTATTCGAAAAACAATTTATGCATGAAACTTACCGTTAAAAGAGTGTTTTTTTTTAAATTTTAATTTGGATTTTCTTAAAGGCGTGTAAACAAATATTGCATAATCATGCCTTGTATTTTCTTTGTAACAACAAAAAGAACATTTTTTTGCATAAAATCTTTTTTTATATATATATTAGTAATAACAGACTTTTTGGAAATAGTGACCAGTATTTCAGCGAAAATATTAATAATCACAAAACTTTCGTTCGGCACATCTGGCGTCTTACACAAACTGTCCGAAAAATTCCGATGATAGCACAATCATTATTGTGTATAATTACT
The DNA here is from genome assembly GCF_053919585.1 of Euprymna scolopes. NCBI lineage: Eukaryota > Metazoa > Mollusca > Cephalopoda > Sepiida > Sepiolidae > Euprymna > Euprymna scolopes. The sequence goes on along the minus strand of NC_136495.1, from coordinate 13,160,043 downwards.
GACAATCATTATTTCAGCGTTCTACAACAAATGTATATAACGTATATAAAAAAAAGACAAATACAGATTAAACACAGGAATAATTAATCAAAAAGGAGAGCAATTCTCTATCTATATCAAAGCCAAGTACGTCCAAGAATGGAATACTGCTGCAACATCTGGGCAGGAGCTGCTAAAATAGCCTATCCTGCCTTGACAGAGTACGAAATAGACTTCGTGGCTTAGTGAGGGATGCCCTTTTCTCTTCCCTGCAATCTCTCTCCCACAGAAGAGACGTTGCGAGCCGATCTTTGTTTTATCGTTATTTCCATGGCAAGTGCTCATCTGAGCTCCAATCTCTCGTCCCCCCTCGCCAATCTTTCACAATAAACACCCGTATACCTGAAACCACTGTCAATAATTTCCTTCACTCTTTATCTGTGCCTAAACCAAAACGTAGATTCCATGGACAAAGCTTCTTTCTTCGAACTGCACATCTGTAGAATTCTCTACCGCTTGCCTCTTTCCCACTTGACTTCAACTTGGATGTCTTCAAGTCAAACATAAACAAATTCCAGATGAACCGCGCCCTTAACTAATGTCACATTAACAAATCTCCAATACTAACGAATACTACAACACAATCCCATTGATTACTGTACACGCAATAACCCTTATCTCCGAGTGGCTTCTGGGCCTTGATAACTGGTGACCTACATGTAAAAGAAAAAGCTTTACTCGTTTGATTTGGATCAATGAACGAATTCAGAATAGGTTAACATTTTTAATTTATTGTGATACCAATAAAAAAAATTCCTGCAAAATATAAAACGTAAAACGGGAGATTTTATGCATAGCTAACCAACTATGCTCAACTGAACTCTAATCTATAGTTCCCTCTTGTCAATCTTCCACAAAACACACTCAAGTACATGCAATCATTATATACGATTTCCCCTTACTCTCTATCGGTGC